>NC_045712.1:30761222-31085144 GCF_009834535.1 Camelus ferus
CACTCAGAGTCGTTTTCTGTCATCTTCCAAATAGAATTATGTTACGGCCTCCACACACACGTAACCTACTTTTCCAATGTTTTAATAACTTTGGCTTACTGGGAGTTAATACTTAGTGGGGTGTTTGAAACCACCCAGTTGTGCAGATCTGCCAATTCAGGCCCTTCTTCCCGCCCTGCAGACACGCAGGTGGCAGGCTGAGACGCGGCCGTGGTGGGGAGAGCCCGCCAAGGTCCGGGCGCTGTCGTCCTGCAGCGCCTGGTCCTGCTCTGTTTGCTTTATTTCTCTGGTGGGAGCTGGCATAGTTAGCACATGGGCCTGGGAAGACTTCCACCTGGCTAGCAGCCGGGGGATGGAGAATTCCTCCCCCTAAGGTGGGCCCACAGCCATCACCCCTGCTCCCAAGTAGCAGTGTTTGAAGTCCTGACCCTCTGGTGGGTGTAGGTCTGTGTTGGGCACAGACGTGCCTGCTGAATGCTAACCAGATCTATAAAAGCCCAGATACACAGACCAGGAGGCCAGGAGGTGACCTGCCCTGGAGTGGACAGTCTACAGAGTGCAGCGTCCTTGCTATGTCCTCCAGTGACTGGACCCACACAACCCCAACAGGCACTTAGTTAAGGGGCGGAAAGCCACGTGCCAGTGGCAGGCGCAGTGCTGGACAGTGTGAGACCATTGTCATTCACTCGTCAGAGCACCTCTGCAAGGCAGGGATTGGTTCTCTTGTGCAGGTGCCTTCCTGAGGCTGTGGGCGACTCTCAAATACCGAAGGGAGATTCAAACTCAGGGGGAGCTGACTGTTAAAGCTCGCCTCTGTTTGGTTACCACAGGTTTTCTCTCTTCCTGTCCCGTCAAGTCTTACAGAAAGACGCGTGTGGACCACAGCTGTGCTCTCTGCTCTGCTATTGGTCTGTGAGGTAAAAATGACGTGAATGGGTTGATTTAACATGAGTATCTTAGAGCCAGATCCAAAGCTGTACGTCTCCATAGAGAGGGAGATGTATGGACTTGGATACAGTGGAGGACCCTGGGGCCAGCACAGTGAATGTGGGAGGAGGGGGCCCTGACTTCTTCCCACCAGGACAGAAGCTACTGCAAACAGAGCCAGTTGAAGGTGAGGAAGAAACTCCTGTCCTCAGGGGTCCAGTGCTGGTCCTGGGGGGAAGCGGGGATGCGGCAGTGGGGGGGCTCGTTCAGCAGCGGGACACCACCCGTATAAAGCACCTCACTCGGCAAATTAGCGTCTCCACTTTCGTGTATTGGAGTAGCTAAGAGACCCACAGACACTTCCAACATAAACAGAAATAACCAACTGCCACTGCATGAAACAGTCGGGACATGCACGTGAGCTGTGCTGGGTGACGGTCACCCTGGAGGCTGCAGATGCTCTGAGATTGGAGGTGCACAGGGCAGGAGGGGCAGGTGGGGTGTGCAGGGTGACGGCCCAAAGCCAGCTGATGGTAAGCGGGTAAAGCTCCGAACGCAGGGATGGAGGGAAGCTCGGTCGTTTCTACCTGGCTTGTCTTCTGTTTCCGGGAGCATTTGGTGTTGGGTGGGGGCCCTGTGCTCCATCGCCAGGGCTGGCCGGCCACGCCCTATGTGTGCATTCTTAGGACCCGGCTCTGCTCTCCAGCAGGGAGGGGAGGAGTGGGCGGCCCAGAGGACCAGGGCTGCACCCAGGTGGGTCACATCAGAGCAGGACGCGCATTCTCGTCCCTGTGGTGGGCCCGGGGGCAGGTGGGGAAAGGGAGCTCGGATGGGAGGAATCCAGGTTCCTAGACCAGGGTTGTACAGGAGGCAGGCAGGCGGATGGGGTGTGGGGCGTGGAAGGCCAGGCGTCCACTTGGGGTGGCCAGAGGCCCGGCAGGGAGCGGGGAGGCAGCATCACAAGTTACTTGTGGGATCCTTGGACAGCTTGATGCTGGAAAGTCCAATAAATCATTGGTGAATGGAGGACTCAGCATGTTGACTTCCTGACTGCAGGATCAACACAGACCTCCCTGGGTGATCTCCAGTCTCCAGCTACCACTCAGGGCGAGGGGCTTTGGGACACTGCCTGACTACACACTGTGATGCAGTCACATGGTGTCTTCCCCCACAGTGGCCCAGAGTGCAGACTTGAGGGCCAGCCTGGCTGGGTTCAAACCTCCAGCTGTGTGACCTCAGGAGAGCTGGTTAGTCTCTCTGGGCCTCCCTTTTCTCATCCGTAATACGGGGAAATTAGCAGTACCTACCTCGTGGGGTGTTATGAGCATGAAGTGAGTTAGCACCCAGCACACTTAGACCGGCGTCTGGCCGAAGTAAATACCGGCTGTCAGCACTGGCTGCTACATGACGCCTGCCTGCACCAGCGTCCTGCTGGGTTGTTTTCCATAAACTCTCTCAGTCAGTCCTCACAAGGCCTGGGAGAGGGGCATTACTGATCTGTTCTACAAACAAGAGCGCTATTTCTAGTTCCCTCTATGAAATTTTAGACCCCTTCACTGGCTTTGTTCTATTTCCATCCCTGCCGCACACTTTCGAGCTGCGGGAGCCGTGCCAGGGCGCGAGGGGCCCTGGGAGAGGAGGCGGGCAGTGAGTTTGGGCTCCGGCAGAGCCTGACGTGCGCTGCTCTAGTTTGGGAGAGGGGTTCAGTCCTGCCTCACAATCCCACTCGCAGGCCTGATGACAGATGCACCGGGGGAATTTTTTAAAGTCATAAAATTTGGCAGTAAGGAGTGTGCAGTGCAGTGAGCCATCCAGTTCTCTGAGTGGGATGCCTTGGGAGTAAGCGAGAGCTGAGAGCTTGTCTAGTCCTCAGGAGGCTGGCAGACGCCCTCCCGCCCCTGCACTGGGGACACGATAGCGGTCAGTGGGGCTACTGTCCACAGGTCAGATGACCCCACCTCGCCCCCCAAGTTGCTGCCTAGTTGGGGGGAACTCTCCGACCACACACCTCCTCCAAGAAATCCTTGGTTTTCTTTTTTTTTTTTTCCCCTACTAAAATGAGCAGAACATCTCTTCGGCTGGGCACTCAGTTCTCCCTTTGATGAATCTGGCATGGCTGGGAAGAGGGCGGGCAGGAGGGAGGCTGACGTTTTCAGCTCTGGCCAGGCCACGCCAAGTGTTCCACGCTGGCCCTCGTGGTTCTCCCGTCAGTTGTGTGTGGGTGGTGTGGTGAGCCCCACTGTGCAGCCGTGCAGACGGGCGTGCAGCAGGTCCCCGCCGAGCCCACAGTCCTGTAGGAAACAGGCAGGCGTCTCTGGTGGAGCTGAATTGTTTTCACCCCAACACTGGTCTCTTGTATTGGTGAGGCTTCTGGCTTGCTTCCCCCCCACCCTTTCAGGGGTCTCTGCCCAGTGTGGGTCCACGGATGGGCTCACCATCCAGCATCCGGTGGGGAGTGAGGTGGAGCAGAAGATTGGCAAGGCAGAGGCCCCAACCTTGAGCCGTGGCACCCATTACTGTATTTCCACATTTCACCTCAGAACCCCAGCAAGGAGGTGTCAGTGTCCCTGTTTCCCAGGTGGAGAAACTGAGGCCTGTGGAGGGCCCAGAGCCAGCTCCTGGGGGCTGCAGTGTGAACCTAGGCCTCCAGACTGCAAGTCCCCTTCCCCGAGGACAGAGATGGTGCCTCGTCTGTACCAGGCAAGACCAGGAACATTCCATCCTTGTCGTCTTGTGTACCTCACAGTGCCTCTGTGGTTTTAGGATTATCCCCATTTTGCAGGTGAGAAAACTGAGACCCAGAGAGGTTAGTCACTTAAACAATGAGTAAGCAAAAGAAAACAAGGAGAATTAATTGTTTGATGGAGGGGAAATTCTGCTTCGTCAAACCTGGGCACAGATGAGCAGGCTCCAGCTCATAAATTCTGAAGCTCTGCAGTGTGTTTGTTTCACGGGCTGCATATGCTTTATCGGGAGCTGCCCCACCTCCCAGGGCTGGGCGCCAGGCCGGCCATCTGCTCCCGGGGCTGGGCCTCCCCCTGACAGTTGCCTTCTCCCGGAACGGCCAGCTCCCAACTGGCTGTGGCCGGTAAAGAAGTTCCAGGAAAAAGATCTTCACCAGCGTCTGATGAAGCCTCATTTCTGCTGCTGTGGGTATTTCCTCATCTGCATAAATGGTCCCTGCTGATTTTCTGATGCTGTTCTTTGTCAAGCTTGCAAGTATCAGAAGAGGGAGAGAATCACTTTCCTCCACATCTGCTGAGGGCCCGGCCCTGCACATTCCTTGACAAACATTGTCCCCTGTCTCCCTGCCCTGTTGTTCACAGCAGCCCCTGGGGCTTCAGAAAGTCAGATCAGGTCGCTGCCCTGCTCGGTACCATCCTGTGTGTGGAGAGCCCCCACCACCTCTCAAAGCTTGTCTCGGGCCCTTCCTCCTCCTCCGAGCAGGGTCCAGATCGGAGGCCTCCTTTCTGGGCCGGGGTAGGCACACCTGTGTTGGCCCATGCAGGACCCTGTGCAGGACAGCTCTTCCCGACCCCCAAGGCTGTGTCCTCCTCAGCCTTCCTGGCTCACACATGCCGAGAGGACCTCCCCAGCCACCCCTCCAGTCCAGACAAGGTGCCTGTGGGCCCCTCTGGGTTCACGGCACTCTCAAAACACACTTTCATGCGTGCTCTCTGCTTAGTGTCTGTCTTTCCCGCCAGACTGTCAGCTGTGTGAGGACAGGGACTGTGCTGTTTGTCCACCTCGTGTCCCCAGGTCTGGCACGAAAGCGATCAGCTTTGAGCCAGTCTGTCTGGATGATCTCAGTCACCGGTTCCTGGTTCCGCTGTCCTGTGAGTCTGGCTGGGTGTGACTGGCTGCCTTGCTGGGTCACACATAGTGATGCTTGGAGTCAAACCAAGTTGCGCTGGTTTCTGAGTTTGCTCTCTGTCCACAGCCTCCTAGCCACTCTGGTGTTTGTTTAGTCCATGTCTTGGTTCCAGAGTGCTGTATGTTTCGGAGCTGAAGTAGAATCACGGTAGCGTGTGAAGCCCCGAAGGAGACATTCCAAGTGGTGGCCAGCATGCAGCGACGGTGAATGTGGAAGTTCTTTCGGAAGGCCTTATGTGGGGGTTCCCTTTTCCCAGAGAGACAAAACGTAAACACACACAACTCAGGAGTGGCTGATTGTGCTTATGGCAGCAGGTGGGGAGCTGGGAGGGCTGGGGCCCGGGAAGCAGAGGTGCTGGGGGCCAGCCAGCCTGCAAGGGCAGCTCCTAGGCTGGGCCCGTAGCCTGCAGGCACTGGGGGGCGGGCGGAGGGGAGTCTGGACAGGGTGGGTGGACAGAGTAGAGCAAGACCCACAGGCTTCCTGAGGCCCCTGGGCGTGAGCCTCGAGTGCCGGGGACCGCTGAGGGCAGGGGACCCGGGCCTGGGGTCATCTGGTCCATCAGCACATCCTTACTGTGTACTGGGTCCCCTAGCTGAGAACATAGCAGTGTACCAGCTGAGTCAGGCCTCTGCCTGGGGAGCGCCTTCTGGTCGGGGAGGGGACATGAAGCGTGGCCACAGACGAGGAATCTCTCGGTGACGAGAATTGAAGAGACTGCGGCACTCACGTGTCAGAAGAGGCCTGAGACCCAAGTGATGGTCGAAGCAAAGATCAGGGAGGTGAGGGGCAGTCCCGTAGCAGAGGCCTCAGCAGGTGCAGAGGGTCCAGGCCGGCACCGGTGAGGACTGGCTCTGGGAGCCGACTGTGTGTACCCTCCCCAACCCCGAGTCCGGTGATGTCATGTTATTGACTTGAAACTCGCCGTAGGGGCACGTTTACACCGAGAAATCAGCAAACGCTACGCCTCATCCCGCTGGTTTTCTGAGAGCTGGGAAGAGGGGTGAGGGCATCACCACAGGGCAGCAGGCTCTGTTCTGATGCAGTGGGAAGTCAGTGCAGGGCTCAGGCAGTCTACGGAACAGAATTGGGCTTGGATCCAGGGAACAAGGAGTGTGGTGAGTGGGAAGAGAGACCGATGGATGAGAACTGGGGTCCCGGCAGGAGCTGAATCCAGGGGCTGGGAGAGCCCCAATTAGGGCAGCAGCAGAATGAGGCCAGTGTCAGAGCATGTGTCTGCTGAGATGCCTGGGCTGGGTCTGGGGGAGGGGGGCCTGCAGTGCTGCCCACCTGGCAGAGGAGGGCGGCTGAGGCCCCTGCTGCCTGCAGTCGGACGGCCAGGTTGCTCTGCTTGCTTCCAGAGGGGTGGCAGCAGCCACTCCATCAGTCCAGATTTGGCCTGTGGTCGCCGGTGTGTCTCTCAGGGAGGTGAGCGGCTCCACGGTGGCTGGGAGTCTCCAGGCAGAGGGGCGGCCTTCCCTGCCTGGAGGTCCCACGTGGCCGCTGAGCGGTATTGTTGCCCCAGCAGCATGGAGGACAGGGGGCCGCTCTCCCCCCGAGACCTGTCCGCCAGAGGCTCTTCTTGGGTGGCACGTGGCCTCAGCACTTGGGAAAGCTCTGCAGGTGACTGCAGGGCATGGCCAGCGTTGAGAGCCACTGGGTTAGAAGCAGCTCCTGTGGGGTAAGTGCAAGCAGTTTTCCGCGTGTTGTGTCCAGGTTGGGTTCTGGCAGCAAGCACCTTCAGGCAGTGGTGGTGATGCCATGTGCCGCTCCTCTGGACGCTAAGTGAGCCCCTGAAGTCCTCCTCCGCCCACTGGGCCCTGAGCGCAGGGAGAGGCTGGCGGTCGCATGACCTGGCTTGTCCATCTGCATTCACTGTGGGCTGAGCTAATCTGGCAGCTTCCCAGCTCCCAAAGGACAGTAAAGTGCTTGAGCTGTCCCTTCCGGGAGCTGCGGGGGATCTGGGGGAGAGGGGTCCGCAAGGCCAAAGGTCCTGAGGTGGGAAGAGCTGGGTGCTGCTGGAGAGTCTGGAAGCCCCTGTGAGGACAGGTCGAGAGCCGGGGAGGTGCTGGAGGAGTGGCGGGACCAGGAGGGGACAGGACGGCTTGTACTCTGAGCCCACTTGGTAGCCCGTTGGAGACCTGAAAGCCGGGTGGTGAAGTGCTCTGATACACATTTTGCAACTTGCTGTGTGACTTGGGCAGTTAACTTCTATGAGTTTCACTCTCAGCTGTCAGGAAGGTAAAGTGTAGGACGATCCGAGGACTAGGAGTGGTGCACACGGACTCAGCAGAGGGTCTGACATGTAGTGAGTGCTCAGTGAAAAGGCACCTGCTGTCCCCTGTGACCCTGAGGCCCCGTGTTCTAACAGCACTTGCCTCTCACTCAGGCTCACTGCTGATGTCATGAGAGCCCGGTCCTGCCGCGGCTGCGGCCTCTGGGGTCTGGCCTTCCTAATGGCTTCTCTCGTCCTTGCAGGGCCCTGGTCTTTGTGTCCCATGGAGCCGGGGAGCATTGCGGCCGCTATGATGAGCTGGCTCGGATGCTGGTGGGCCTGGGGCTGCTCGTGTTTGCCCACGACCACGGTGAGTACCCGGCCCGCAGTGTGGCCCCCAGCCTGTCTCCCCCATCACCTCCTCCTCAGTTCTTTGCTTCTGATTCCCGCAGTACTCTGGGAGAAGGCACTCTCCACAGAATGTTTCTAAGTAAGAAATGTAGTTACGTAAACAAAAAATATGTCTGACCAGCAGTTTCTGTTGAGTCTGGGATTGAATGCAGGCTGAATAGAAATTTCAACTGAAAACATCCAGAGTCGGAATGTGTTTATGTAAGAACTTGCCTCAGGCCAAGGCCTCCTCTCGCTGGTTGGTGAAACGCTCTCTGTGCAGAGTGAGCCCTGGTTTTCTCCCAGGGCTTCAGGTGGGCACGGTGCCCTCAGAACCAGTGCCATTTACAGCCCAGTGTGACCTCGAGATGCTAACACAGCATTTCAGCCAGGAACACAGTGAGGGTCTCAAGGGCCACGTGGCCATGAGAAGACCCCAGGCACGTGCACACGCACATACACGCACCCACAGCCCCTCCCCGAGGCCAGGTCTTTGATTCTTCCACAAGAAGCATCAGAGGAGGGCGTTTGCTGCCTGAATCAGTATGTGGGTCCTTACCCCTCTGGGTGACGTCTCCGCTCTGTGTGGCTGGGAAGGCTCGCACGTTTCTTTCTCAGTCTACCAATCTTTAGAATGAGGAACTCCCTATGGCTGAACACAGTGATTTCTGCACGACTGCAATGTAGAGATCTATCATCCTGGCCCAGATCCAGAAATGTCGCTTCTGTTTTATCTGATTTGGAAATAATTAAGTGACATTGCCACAAAGAGGGAGGAGCAGTGACGAGGCCCAGAGTCCTGGTTGTGGGAGGGGAGCTCGCTGGGGTATTTTGCGCATAAAGAACTGTAGTTCGGTTCACCAAGAGCCTTTTGTAGCCAGATGCATGCAAGGGTCCTCGTAACTGAGAATGTTGACCAAATTCTTTCTTATTATGGTTGTGATGTTCTTTAGTGCTTTGCAAACGGTCCCAGTAGTGTTTGTGAGACTGTTCGAGAGAGCTTGTTGGAGGACTGTCCCGATTTTACCTTGGATATGTCATTCATTCTTCCGGCACTTTCCACACTGTCAGGCCCACGATCGGATGACTTCTTTTCTGATCACATTTGTCTCCATTCAAGTCTGTTGCAGTGAACTGAACATGGGGACACTCTGAAAGAAAAGGCTGTTTGTAGTGTGCAGATGCTAAACACCTCCTGCTGGAATGTCAAGTGTCTGTTCTGGATCTTGGCGTCGACTGCTTGAACCACTGTCTTATCAGCTGTCCTCAGCCACGTCTGTGGGAGCGAGGAGCTGACAGGCCTTATTTACTCTGTCTGACTGGGGAACTTTGAAACACAATTTTGAAAGTCTTCTTCTTTAGAGTGAAAAGAAAGAAGAAACAGCCTACCTTTTGGTGTTTCCAGAATAACATCTGAAACAGGCCTGGCTCTCTGTGGCATTCTAAATGTAGCTCGAAACCGGTTGCTTACGTTCACTGTTTTAAGTTCCTTGATTTATTGGTTTCTTCCAGTGACTCATGGGAAATCTCTCTGGCAAGTGCCTAAGGGAGGTGTTATATTCAAGAGATGAACGCAGGGTGATTTCTGTTGTCTAGAGATGAGTGAGTGTGGCTTCCTCCGCGGGAGAAGGCAGGTGGTGGACTGCCCCTGGGGTTCCGTGCTGGCTGGAGGAGCATCTCCTGGTGGTTAGTGACCTGGGCTGTGGCACTTCGCGTGGGGAGACGTGGCATGAACCAGGAGGGACTTGAACCTGGGACTGCTGGTTTGTGACCTGGCCTCCTGTGTCACACCAGGAGTGAATCCTGCAGACATGTGTGCAGTCCTCACTCTTCCCCACACAGCTTTTAAAGTAAATAAAGCCTCTATGGGGAGAAGGTCGGGGGCTGTTGGACTCACTTGGGGTGTATATGGAGGATCAGAAGCAGGGCTAGGCTGAAAACACCGCTGGGGGGCCCACGACCTCCCCATGCTCTGCCGGGGGAGGCAGGCACACTGGGTCCAAGTGCCCACTGGACTGCGATACTCCTGTGGATCTCAGAGGCCAAACCCTTCCAGGCCTTAGTTTCCGCATCTACCAAGTGGTCAGGTAGTGCACTGATAGAGTAAGAGAATGAAGCGGGGGCTTTCCCCTCCGCTCAGCCGGCCCGGGACCCCTCCAGCCCCGGTGTGGACCCGCTGCTGCGCCACACTATGAACCCTACAGGGGACTCCGAGGCTGGAAGGAGGGGTCTGGGCCCTTGTGCTGGGCCACCTGTCCAGCCCGCAATGAAGGTAGGAGGAAGCAACAGGTGTGGAAGTCTTTCTGGAGTACAGGGAGCTACCAACCGTGGCTTCGCTGCTGCCGCTGCAGACGCTATGCTGCCCTGACTTCAGCCGAAGTCCCCAGTGTGTCCTTGTCTGGACAGAAATCTGGAGACGCCACGGGGGACGGTCTGGCTGTGTCCCAGGCACGTGCTGCCTGGCATACCCGGCAAGGTGCCCAGTTACGTTTGTCCTCTGTTGACCTTATAATTTTACAGGATGACCTCATGGGCACGAAAGGCTTTGCCAGATGTGAGAATTACATTCCTGCCATTTGTACCCCAGTCTCCGACCAAACCCTTTCCATACGTCATCTCCCCTGCTCGAAATAGTTGTCATTCCCCATTTCAAGGGTGAGGGTCTGCGGTGACACAGCTGAGCCTGCACACCACACATGCCAGTCGATGTGACAGCATCAGACCCCTGACCAGGTAACTTAACAGAAAGCTTTACCCTTGTCCCCTGACACGCAGAGCCTGCGGCCGGTGGGGCGGTGCCGCCGGTGCCCAAGGCTTTGCCTGCAGTTTTGCTCAGCCGTTCTGGGCCCGTGGCTTTTGTGGCCACGAATACCTGCTCCAGCCTGAGCAGGAAGGAGAGAAGCCACACAGGGGAAGGGACTGGGCTCACATCAGGAAGCAAATGTTGCTTAGAGTCTCAGGGCAAATTCCAGCTGCACCTCGTTTGCCAGGGGCAGGGAAGGCAGGAAATCTACCTGGTTAGCCGCGTATTTGCAGATCCAAACAGGGTTCTGTCAGTAAGAAGGGCGCAGAACGGACCCCGTGCTCACCATCTCTGGCTCTGCTGCCCACACTTCCAGGCTTAGTATTTAAGGGCATTTCTCAACCTTTTCTACTTTGTATCTTTTCTGAGGATCAGCTGTACTTAGCTCACAGTGTCACCCTTCTGCCGTGTCCACCCCCCGTCTGCTTTCATCAGGTTTAGATGTGAAGATGCGTAAGTGGTGGTTAAGGTTCCAAACATGCGTTAACTGTGAATTGGATGATGCACACAGAGAGCCGCGTGGACACAGCAGCTGGCGTCCTGGGGGAGTGACCTGTCCTCCCCTCCAAGTGGGGCAGCTCCTGTGAAGTCCCTGCTGGATCAGAGTGTCTTTTATCCTGAGTGGTGACTCTTCCTTGTGGTGGAGGCCCAGGGTCCTGGCTGACCAAGACTGTGTCACTGTGCAGGGAGCTGGCCCCTCTCCCCACAGCCTCTCCTCTGCCATCGGAGCCGGCATTGAGCAGAGAGCAGAGGCATCACAGTGTCTGCCAAATGGACGAGGGAGTCTCTGCTCCAGAAGAGATCAGACCAGAGGCGCCTTAAATACCAACAGTAAGACCCCCACACGAGAATATTCACACTAGCAGGTGGAAGGACTCAGCAGGGTGGCCACTGGAGCTCTGGGTCTGGCAACCAGGGTTAGGGTAGGGGCCACTGTCTCTAGGAGCTGGGTCGAGGAGCCTCGAGGCCTGAAACACGGGTGTGCGAGGCAGGCCGTCAAGGTGGCTGGGCCTTGTTGGGTGAGTAGGAGCTTGTGGGGAAGAGAGTGGGTAAGGAGGGGGTGCCCATCACTGAGATCTGTGGTCCTTGCTGGGGCTGCCCCAGGACACTGGGGAACTTGAAAAATACTGGTGCCTCGGTCCCCTCGCTCCACAGAGACCCTGATCTCTCGGTCTTTGGTGTGGCTGGGGCGTCAAGACCTTTAAAATCCACTGGGGAAGGGCGGGGAGTCTAACGTGCAGCTTAGACTGAGAACCACTATGCCAGGGAGAGGAGGCCACACAGGCACACAGGTACGTGCGGTTACATGATTATATCCTGTTCAGGTGGGCGTTCCGGCCCAAGGGTCTAGCTGGACCCTGGAGTTTAGCAGCGGGAATGGAGGGGAGCGAGCCCCTGGCCTGAGAAGCCCAGGGCTCTGTGATGAGACCTGGGGACACTTGGAGCTTGGGAGGGCCACTGAGCGGGGAGGGCCCCCCGGAGGCATTTGGAGCCGACGAGAGAGGGGTCAGCAGGTGGGAGTGGAGGGGCGTCTGGGAGTTTCTGTGCTGCTCTAAATACAGCACTGAGAAAGTGGGGCTCGTGCCATCCTGGACACCAGCTGCTGGTGGTGACTCACTGGAAACCCCTCGGAGCAGCAGCGTGGGCAGGAGAGAGGGGCTGAGGAGGCGGCTGGACCCCTGGCCCACCTGCTGGGGGTGCCGTTCTGTCTCCACCGCCGCGTGTTCAGAAATAGCATTTGTGGGGCTGGAGTCGCCCTGTCTTTATTTACAAAGTAGAACAGAGCCATTCTTAACTGATTAACAGTGAATTAATTATCTGCAAATATTTGAGAGAAAGTGTTAAAGGGAGTTTGTGTGTGTGGTTTTTTAAAGGTTTTTTTTAAAACCCAGCCGGGGGTGGGTGCCTGTGAGAAGAGGAAGTTCTGAGGGAATGTTTGTGGGTAGCAGTTATGCCTGAGTCTCTGTGGGTGGGGCCCCCTAGTCAGAAGCAGAGTGTTGAGGAAGTTCAAGGGGGAAAGGATGATGTGTGTGTTTTCTACACGGGGAGAGCTTTGAGTCAAGGTCCTTTGCTGGATCTGTTCTAAAATAGATTGCTGTCAGTTAACAGTAATATGTTTGCAGTGTCTGAAAAATGGGTTATTTTTTCTTGCCTTAGTAAATATGAGAGTGAAAAAAATTGCTATTAGTTGCTCTTTGATGCTTGAGGAGTTCTCGGCGGTCGGTGGCGGGGAGAGAGGGGTGTTTCCGTCCAAGGGTGGGCGCAGAGAGCTCACTGCAGGCCTGTCGGAGAGGGGAGCGTCCTGCTGCCCCGGTTCCCCTGCCGGGTCTCTGTGTTCCCTCCTCCTGCTCGTCCTTCTTCGTTCACCTCGCTCGTCCCCGGGCCTGCCACCTTGGATAGACGTCTCTGACACAGTGTTTATTTGGTCACCTGCCTCTTTCTTGCATAAAACAAAAACCTCCACAAGCCCCCACTTGCTCATCCGTGAAATGAAGGTACGATAATAGTACTAACAGCAGGGAGGTCAGTGTGGCTGTAGGACAGAACCAGAGAGCGGGTCCAAACCCCAGCGGCGTCAGGGGCCCCGGGAAGGCTTCGGACACCCTGCACGGCCGGGCCCACCCCAGGATTTCCCAACTCAGCTGGGGAGAGTCCAGGGAGAAGGGGGCAGGGTCCATCACAGGTATTTCTTGTGTAGAATTTACTTCAAATAAGGTGCAGTGTCGACACAGTTAAACTTGAAAGTGTAATGTCTGCGGCAGGCAAACTTGCACCTCCTACAGCAGATACTGTCCAAGAGCCTGCCATGTGTCAGCTCTGTGCTGGGTGTGGGCTGTGGAAATGACGCAGACACAGGTACCTCGTCCCAGGACCCAGGTACTCCTCCCAGAGGCCCAGTGCAGTGGAGGAGGCAGATGTGCTGTAGAAGACGTGCATGGAGGGCTCTGGTGAAGCGTGCAGTGTGCCTGCAGTGAAGGGGAGGTGATGTGAGTCTTCCCTGGGGAATGATCGTTGGGAAAAGCTTCAGAGCATAGGACTCTGGTGCCCTTGGACAGGACACTACCCCTCACTAAGCCTGTTTCCCCACCTGCAGCTGAGTCACAGTATCTGCCTGGTGAGGAAATGTGACATGGCACCTGCTGGGCATCTAGTAGGTGCTCAGTAATTACCCACACTGCCCTCCCCCAAGACCCCTCTTCACCTTGTCGCCAGACACGATCTTCAAGGAGAGAACCTCATTGTTCAGCTCCCTCAGATTAGGTGACAGGTTCCTTCTCTGTAGCCAGTGGCTCAGGCGCCCAGTTGTACTCAGTCCAAACGCGACGCCCACGACGAGACCTCCCGCAGGACCGAGCAGCCGCTTTTCAGCGTCTGGGGCTTCCCTTTGCGATGTCCCATCTTTGCCCACCGCTGATTCCATTTTCAAAGAAATGCAGACAGTGATTACGGGGGAGAGTGCACTCATTTATTCACACGTGAAGCAGGCGACAAAAACATGTAGCCCTTTTGAGGGTTACAGGCAAGTTTCGGTCTAGACCCCAAATCAGCCTCCGCACGAGGGGCTTTGAAAGCCAAATGGATGCTGCTGGAAGCCCAGTGGTGTCTTCCCTCAGGGCGGGAGCTGCCTGATAACTTGCCGCCCAGTTACCTTCAGAAGGAATTTCCTCCAGGGGAGTGTCTATTCACTCGAAACAGTTCCTATGACCCGAGATCGAAGTATTTAGGACTTCACTCCATGTCTCTGGAAGCAGCAGTTTCTGGAGTGTTCATACGAGTCGCTTGTTGGGGAAGAAAAAAAAGTCAAGTTACCTGCATGTGATGCTTTGTCTAGAAGGAAGAGGGGATAGATAGTTCTAGGGAAGGAAATTCTTCTCTGCGCTACAGACGTTCTGTGCCACAGTTCAGGAACAGAGAAAAAAATGAACCTAATTATAATGTGTACATGGGTTACATTTGGAGGTGGAGCAAACATGGACCTCGGTGCCTGGAGAACCTGGGCTCGAGTTAGCTCAAGCACTTACTTGCTGTGTGACCCTGGGCGAGTTACCGAACCTCTCTGAACCTCTGTTTTCTCCTCTCCAGCAAGAGAAGACTCAAAGTCTTGACCTACCGCATAGGGTCAGTGACTAAGTGAGACAAACTCCAAGAGAAGCAGGGAGCAAATGAGAGCCAGGAGGGAGGACAGCTGGGGGTGGTAGCCATGGAAGTCTCCTGGAGACGGCGCTGAGGCATGGATGGGCTGCTGGCCGGGCAGTTCGGGAGGCTGGTAACTTTAGTCGTCGTTCTGACCCCCTTGGTTGGGACTCCAGCAGGTGCCCCACTGGTGTCTGAAAAACCCACCTTGGAGACGTGCCCTTGGGGGCCTTTTCTTCCCCGACGTCTGCTCCCTGGCTTCTGGGTCGGCGTGCCACCAGGCCTAGCACCTGCCGAGGCGCGTCAGCACATGCCCTGCGTCATGCCCCACGCGGCCAGTGCCTCCCCACCACGCACCAGACACCTTCTAAATTTAAACAGTCTGCACCCAACTTAGGTAACAGTTACTTTGGATTATTTTTTCCCATCTGCAAATACTGAGTGTTCTCCTGAAGGCGTTCGAGTCAGGTGGATCAGGCACCTGTCCCTGGTCAGTGTCGGGGCTGCAGACTCCTCCGCCCGCGTGAGACCGGGGCCCAGAGTGACTAGGGTGAGGGGTGCCTGGGTTCGAAGCCCAGCTCCTCTGCTCACCAGCTGGGCTGTGCAGTCAGGGGCCTGACCCAGGTGATGATGGAGCCCGATGTCAAGCTCCTGGGAGGTGCTTGCTACCTGGGGGCACCAAGGAGGGAACCTGGCCCAGAAGGGCTGTGAGCGGGGCCTCTTCTTGCACTCGAACTCATGACTGAAGCCAAAATCATGATCGTTCTTACCGTTGGTTGTTGGTCACTGACAGCCTGCCTGGGAGGCCCATCTCCTCACTGCAGAGGTGGGGAGACCTGGTAGGGAGGAGCCAGGACTCCAGGTTCCTGGGACCAAGCCCATCCCGGCAGTCTCCCTAAGTGTGAAAGTAAATTAACGTTAGAAATAACCCTGGCTACAGGTGAACCAGGGAAAGGAGCCACTGGGAGATAAGTTTCAAACAGGAAGGGCCAGTGCTGGCTGCACTGAAACATGTCCCTAGGTAGCCACAGAGGGCTGCCTGGGGGAGGGGGCATCAGCTCTGTTCTGTGAGCTGGAGCCTTTCTGAAGTGGGAGCTCAAACAGCATGTGACTGGGATGGCCGACCTGCCAAGAGCTAAAAATAATCAGCTGTGACACTGCCAAGTGCCAAGGCCGCCAGCAGAAGAGGGGGGAAGGCAGCCAGCGGGTCCCTCCCAGCTGAGAAAGGACCCCGTTTGGCAGACTGAGGTGCCTCACCAAGCCTCTGGTGACAATTTTTAAACAGCAATGTTACCAACTTGCAAATAATAAACGCCCCGCTGCATTTTCCCCAGAAACCTTCCCAAGGGTTCTTGGAGCTGGAGCCTTCACTTAATTTGGTTTCCCCAAGTTGCTTCTGAAGTAGGAGGAGGGATTGTCGCAGGTCAGGGAACAAGTGGGAGCAGGAGGGCCGGGACCAGAGCTCCTGCTCGCAGCTCCCTGAAGCGCCCTCAGTGCCTTGATTTCTCTCCTGGAATAAATGCCTCGCCTGAGATGCTCACACCAGGAACATCTCGTGGACAGGAGCCTGCGTGTACTCGGTGCTGGCGTGGACCTTCGAGAAGGAAGCTCTGTGGGGGAAGGCCAGGTGAGTCCAAGCTGGAGAACTGGGCCCCCAGGGGCCGGGCTGGAGAAGTGAGTCTACAGGACCTGCTGGGACAGAGGCGGCCTGAGTGTTGCGCCCGGGCCTCTCTGGGCCTCTGTTTCCTCATCTGCAAAAAAGGGCCGGCAGTACCTCTGGTGTGGGCTGGAAACTGGGCCGGAGGCGGGGCGCAGTCTGCCCCGGCCCTTCCACACATGCGTGGCTGCAGAGCATCGTGGGCTCCTGCGCTGATTCTGGAAGCCAAGGCCCTGCCTGCCGGAGATGGAGGAGCCTTAGAGAGACAACACTCCCTTGGCATCTCACCTCCAATGTGGCCCAGAACACCCCGCCCAACACAGCAGCTGTGACGAGGCGCAGCAGTGAGGAAGAAGGGGTTTGCCTGGTCACCCCCAGAAAGCAGGGCCAGTGGTCATCACCTCCCCGGGCATCGCTCCCACACCACGGGCCCCTGTCTCAGTGCGTCCGTCACAAACGTGCTCTGAGGACAGGGACCCAGCAACCGAGGCTGGCTGGTCTCTGCAGCCCGCCTGGTACCTAGCACATACCAGGGGCTCAGAGAACGTGTGCTGAATTATGAGGCATTTGCTTAAAAATGGTGGCTTCTCTAGGTTTGTCTGAGTTCAGAGTGGTGAATCATGTGGGGTTATGAGTTTAGACTAGAGGATGGGCCCTGTTTATAGAAAATCAACTAGCGCTCTCCCGCCCAGGAAAATCCGTCATCTCTGTGCTAGTACCCCCCCACCCCCTGTTTAATCCGTTTAGTTGCAGCAATGTTGTGACGCAGGCATCGTTCTCATTGAGGAAGCCCCGAGCTCAGAGACGTTGAGTAATTTGCCCAAGGCTGCACAGCCACAGGGGCAGAGGCGCAAAGCTGGACTCAAGTCCCGGTACCCTTTCCCTGCTAGGGCTTGAACTTTTAGAGAACTGCTTTGGGGTGGGATGCCGCAGGCTCTGCCTGACCAGCGGTGCCTCTCAGGGTGCTGGCTTCTGAGCAGCTGGGCTTGGAGTGCAGCCCCCAGGCACGTGGCCCTGGGGTTTCTGCACCGTCCGACAGAAGTGCCCAGGCAGCTCCAGGAATAGCTCATGACGCGCAGTCTGTTCGAGGGTGCTGTGCCAGCCCCCACCTCGCACCTCTGTTAAGGCTCTGCTTGGAGATGGTCTGACTCCCACCGGCAGCAGCCAAGCTCAACCAAGGGACAGACCCGGTGTCGGGGTGATTCCAAGAGTGGAAACACTGCCCTTCTCCTCAGCTCCTGCGCGTGTCCCGAACTAACTGCATCCTCTGAGTGTCACACTGGGAAGGAGGGGTGTCTCTGTTTTCAGCTTGAGCCCAGCCTGGGGCTTTCTTCGTGTGACTGTCTTGGATGGAGGCAGGGGGACTCGACTCAGGGCCTGGCCTACTGTTTTCTGGCTGTGTTACTGGGACAAGTCAGTTTACCTGTCATAGCCTCAGTTTTCCCATCTGTGTGATGAGCCAGAAACTTCCCCTAGAAACCTGAAATCATAGAACCCAGGACACTCTCCGTTTGCAACACCTGCAGTCTTCCGTGCCAGTAAGCTCTACATTTTCCCTCCGCTCTGCTTCCGTTGGAAAGGTTTGAGACAGCCCTCTTTACCACGCCACTCGCTTCCTTTCTTCAACACAGAAAACCAAGCTGCTAGGCAGGGCCAGCTGTCCCTTCCCCGAGTCCTGGAGAAGGGCCGGCTCATGTAGGCACCACAATAGTAATTATTTCTCTCCAGCCATTGTGCTGATGTCACCAGATCAGAAAAATTGCTTAGAGGGTTTATTCAGTGGAAACTTTTTTTACCAAAAAAGGAGAGGAATCATCAGCGGTGCTTCATCTGAAGGCCAAGGGCCCAATTCCAAGCCCCTGAGTACAGGGAGGGAGGAGGGGCGGGCTGATCTGGGCAGGCCAAGAGCCCCTGTGGTCATTCGGCTCCTGGGCTTGAAGCACGTCAGTGAAGGGGCAGCGTTTCTTGAGCTAAAGTTTCTCCAAGTGGAGCAGATGCCGTGAGATGTGGGAACAGGCTAGGGGTGAGATGTCTAAGTGACGCAGGTGGTCACAGATGTCCCCCAAAGCAGGGTGAGCTGACCTTCACTGAGTGGCTGCTGTGAGACGGGCACGATGTTGAGGGCCTTGTCGCATCTGTGTGGAGACGGTCTGGACAGGTTTGCGATATTGGCCAGTCTCCAGTGGCCGAGCGGCAGGAGAGACCACCTGCCCCGTGTGTTTCCGCCGCTGCAGTCACAGGACAGGGAGGCCCTCTGAAACAGCATCAGGAACCTCCTACCTCGTCCTCCCCTGCACAGATAATGACTCACAGCTTGGAGCATTTATGCACATTTTCAGGAATGAGGTTTCCCCTTAGTGATAGCTTGTCATAGTCGTGATACGTCGACTGGTTTTCCCATTGGAATGTACCTGGTTATAAAGGCCTTTTTGAAGACAAGAGAGGAAAGAAAACCGTTCGTGGCTCCCATTTTCCTTGCTCTGCACAACAGAACCTCTATGGGAAGGGAGGATGCTTTGTCCCGGAGCCGATGGAGGGTGCGGGGAGAGGGTGGCGGGCTTTGACTACGTAAGCAATGTGGGCTGTAGGGCAGGAGGCCACGGCTCGGTTTGCTCAGACACAGACTTGCTGCTGCTGCCACCTCCTACCTCCCTGCCTCCTCCCTGCCTCCCTGCCTCCTCCCTGCCTCCCTGCCTCCTGCCACCTCCCTGGCTCCCTGCCTCCTGCCTCCTGCCTCGCTGCCTCCCTGCCAGCTCCTCCGCCTCCCAGCCTCACACCACTGCTCGTTCGTTCATTCATTCACTTGTTCGTTCTGTGACTCACTGAGCACCTGTCAAGGGGCCAGGCCTCGTTCACTTCTGTGAACAAGACAACAGAGTTCCTGCCATTGTCAGCTGAGAGCAAAAATGAATGACTTAAAGTGTCACGGAGGAAAATCAAACGGGGCGGGGGCAGAGCAGTGGGGCAGGCGCCCTTCCGAGAAGGAGGGAGGGCCCGAGGATATCTGGGGGAAAGGGACCCAGCACAGAGGCCCCGCAGCAGAAGAGCAGGGTCAGGAGACCTGGTGCCATGGGTGGGGGGGGGGAGGTGGACAGAGGGTCAGCACAGGCGCGTAGGGCCCAGTGACCCTGGTCCCCTCGTCTGTAGAACGGGAGCAAAGCCCCCGTGCAGCTGTGTGCAGACATGATGGGGCGACGTGCACCAGCCTGTGTGGTAGGGGCTCGGTGCACGCGGCAGACGCACCCCTTTCCTGCAGCAAAGCGCTGTCAGCAGCTCCGTCCCAGGCGCCGCCGGTTGTGGTCTAGCACGGCTGAGTCCCGGTGACTGGGGCCTGGCTCACATCAGCTCTGCTGGGCTCACGACCCTGTCACTGCTCCCTTTGGGTCCCCAAGGCCCCTCAGGAGTCTAGTGAAGAGTTTCTTCCTCTGGTGGAGCCCATTCATCTGGGGACGGTGACACAGCTACTCCTGGGAGGACAGCTGGCACCGAGCTTGGCTGGTGGTCTCGGGCAGCGAAGGCTCCTGAGCTAAGATGTAAGATACCTGCGGCCAGGAGCAGTGCCACTGAATTTGTGTGTGTGTTGTGTGTTACGTGTTATACACGTGTTTATGCACCTGGGTGTCCTCGTATTGGTTCTAACAAACTGGGAAGTCAGCAAGCACTTGCAGATCGCTGCTCTTCTGACCAAATCAGTCAGCAGTTGCCACAATAATATTGTGTGACTAAGTCCCCCAAGCTCATTAGCTCAAGACAGTAACTTTGTCTTTCCCACGTCTGTGGGTTGGCTGGCTTGGGCCAGACTTGGCTGGGCTCAGCTTCACGCCGCAGATCGGGTCCAGTCCTCTCCTTGGGCCAGTGGTCTGGCCCAGTCCTGTTCCTCCCAGAGCCCTGTCAGAAGCAGGCGAGGACAGTGGGATCTTGTGATGCTTTTTAAAGTCTAGGCCAGGTTGTCCGTGTTCCATTGGCCAAGCCCAAGGTTGGGGACATACATTCCCACCTGTGAGGACCCACAGTGACTTGTGGCAGAGAACATGAGTGGAGGAGGTGTCCCTGGAAAAGACCTCAGGCCTATTCAAGTATTGATCTGGGCCCAGGCCTTCAAGGGTGGAGCCCAAGTCGGCTTTAATTAGTACATAGACAATCACTGTTTGTTTTAAAAGATATATACTTATTTTGTGATTTCTATGTCAGTTAGGAATTAAGTTTGGTTGCTGGAATTGAGGTTGATTGTATCAGTGGATTAAACAAGAAAAAGTTAATTTCTAACTGGAAAGACGTCTGGAGATATTCCGGGCCCGTGTTTTAAGATGTAGGTCTCATTACTCAGGTATGGTGAGGTCCCACAGATCAGAGGACAGGAGACAACAGTCACTGAAAAGAGAGTTGTTCCTCAGTCCCCGAGGAGGGGGACACCACACCACGCAGGGCCTCACAGGGAAGCTCCAGGAAGGTCAGGGAGCTGGGGACTGGGGACTCTACTGCGGCTTCCCTGGGGAGAGGTGGGGCAGGGTGAGCAGGCTTAGGGTTGGCTGGTTTGAACAGTTCCAGGGGGGCTCTGCGGAGTGGGAGCGGTCCTAGTTGTCTGGTACTGACCCTGGGTGACTAGGGCAGGAGGATACTGGCCCAGAGTGTGAGAGCCTAACAGAGGAGATGGGGGTAGGGTGAGTGGGCTCTGAATTGGTTACTGTGCATATGAGAGGCACCCTGGAAGGCAGGTCGGTATTCTCTAGAAGTTGGCCAGCCCCAGGAGAGGCAGTTTCCCCAAGGTCCACAAGGCCCCAGGTGACAAAACATCAGAACAAAAGACATGCTTGATACACCCTAGGGTGATGGCTCCGTTGTTTTGTCAAGAAATCCACCTTCCTCTGTCTGTTCTGCCACCCTTAGAGTGGCCAGCCTCAAGTTTCCCTCTTGGTCCAGAATGGTGGCTGACGTTCCAGCCATCACATCACACTTTTATTTTAGACATCAGAGATGATGCCTGCCTTCCTCTGTGGATGTTTTATCTATCAACTTTCTGTTATATCTTAATGACTAGAACTTGGTCACATGGGCTCTCCTAATTGCTGGGGAGGCTGGGAGATAGAGTGCTCCACCTGGGTACGCTGCCTGTCTGGATAGAACCAGGTTTAAGTTACTAAGAAAAAGGGAGAGAACGGATAGGGTAGGTAAGGAGCAGTCTGTGCCAGTTACTCTGTAGGAAGTGGTTCTGGTTTTTCATGAATGGTAGTGACAGAAAATGCCTTTGATTAATGCGTTGATAAAAGATTGAAGTCCATGTGTAAAGAAATGTATGAGGTAAACAGCAGGTAGGAACCAGCAGAGTCGGAGGGTCTGAGACAGAGCTGGGAGGGTGGTACCTGGGACGGCTGCGGGGCGACTACCGCTGTGGGGGAGGTCTGGGGCTCGCAGTGGGGGCCCCTGCTCTGCATTCAGAGCAGCAGTGACACACGCCTGTCCAGAGGCACTGAGAAACCGCCCCGGGGCCGCCCTCCTGACCATGAGCCGCGGCCTGTGCCTCCCCAGCCGCCTGCATTCAGAAGCAGCCTTTTCTTCTTTGCATCTGTCATTAAGAGTATCGTCTGCTGTACGAACATGTGGCATTCCGGGCCTCTGTGGGGAGGGGCTGCGGCCCAGGAGGGCGGGCCGGGCAGCAGAGGCACCCCTCACCTGACGAGGCTGCGCACAGACACCTAAACCTCTCAGTTTTGTTGGACGACCTTTCCGCTGCCTCAGAGAGCAGAGCGCAGCTAGTGCGAACTTTGGATCTTCCCTTGTTCCCGTCACAGTGGCTCACGAGAAGTGAAATTGTTTGAATCAAGGTTTTATCTTCTGCTTTTCTTTCTGAGGTTGCGCAACGTTGGGGCAGCCCCGTGCAGATGGGGCTGCGTTGGCTGCAGGAGCGTCTCGGGGTCCGGGGGCCCTTTCTTTAGCACAGCCCTTTGCAGGTGGCATTTTGAAACAGAAGACATGTGTGGTCGAGGGGGTGTCCCGTCTAAAGGGCACCAGTCACGTGACCATGAGGGCACATGTTTGAAATACATCTCAGAAGACGTCTGCCCAGAAAACCCCTTTCTTTTTGACATTCCCTCTCCCTCCCCCAGCTGAGGCTGGTTCCCTCAACAGCTGAGTGGAAGGGTTGTGGGGAGGCCAGCTGGGAGCCCTGCGGGGGGTGGGCAGCTGGGTGACAAACCCCAGCACCCCTCCAGGGCCATGGCCCAGGGAATGCAGCGTCCCCCCACCCAGGCCACAGCTCAGGACCCCCCCTCCTGGCCTGGGTGGTTACTCCCTGCGCTCCTGCTGGGTCAACAGCCCAAGGTGGTCAAAGCGAAGCCGCGGTCCCGTCCCCTCCCTCAGTGAAGTGGAGACCAGTGGTACTGCCCCGTAGGGCTGCTGTGAGAGCTGGTCCAGGCAGCGGGCAGAAGGCACTTGAGGCCCTGGGTGCACATACGACACTTCTAGGTCAGCCAACAGCCTGAAGCAAGAGGCTGGAGAATTCTCATCTTTCAACTGAGGAAACTGGAGCAGAAGTGAAGTATTTCTTGCAATCTTGAAACACATCACTATGGAGCTTTTTGTATCTGTTTTTTGTTTCTTCTTTGTTTTGCTTTTTACGGTTGTGAGGGTGACGGCAGAACTGACTCCCTGGAGCGGAGAGAGTGTCTCCCTTAGTGTAGGCATCTCCTCCTTCAGGGAGGCCTGGGGAGCTCGTGACCATGGCAGGACTGTGGGTGGCTGAGCCTGGCGGTCACAGAGTCGGAGGTGGCGCAGGGCCTCTCGCAGGCCAGGGCTGAGGAAGCAGGGTGAAGCCAGGGCTTGAGGAGGTGCGGGTGCGGCCTCCTCATCTCCCCCAGCCGCCGAACTGGCCACCAACCAGAGGTGACCGAAATGGAACCGGGCCTGCAGGAGGCGGCCGACAGAAACAGCTGAGACTTACCGGGCGGGGCGGGCCTCCAAGGGCTGTAACCAGGCTGGGGCGGGAAGTGCCACCCCTGGAAGACAGGCTCTCCAGTACCGGCGGGTCCTGGCTGCTCAGCGCTGCACACCGAGCCAGAGGCAGGGTGGAAGTGGGGACCCGCCTGCGAGGACAGGTGTTGGGGCCCTGCTTGGGGCGGTGAGACCTGCACATCTTGCAGCGTGTGGCCCTACGTCACGGGTGGTTTCTGAGCGGTGTCTTATTTGCAGAAGGAACTTCCCTCTGTGAGGACTGCGTGCTGCCCTCCTTACTGTCGCCCCTGGCAGTGAGGAGAGAGGGGTTGGCGGGTCATGGCCTCGGCACTGGGCCCCAGAGGCAGAGCATAAACTCAGGCCCAGGAGCGTGGATGCTGACTGAGTGACGCTGCGCTGCAGACCCGCATTCTGTTCTCCGCATACGCCCAGAGAGCCCGTGGAATGTGACTGGCAACAGCTTGGAAAACCTGTGGTCCAGGGCCCCGTGCCTGGACCCCTGAGGGGCTGGGAGAGGGTGTGGAAGCGAGTCCGCCTTTGCCGGGCAGCGGGCGCCCCCACAGCACGGCCCGGGCTCTGTGCTCGCGCTCCTTTTTCCTTTTTTCAATCTTCCTGGGTTTCGTTGTGCTTACTTGTGAGTGTTATGTCTCCCATTTTCACAGTGACTCCTTTCCTCTTCTTCCCATGAGAACCTGATGTTTATTTTATAAACATCAGAAACAGTGGAAAATCTTTTTAAGTCAAGACCATTGACTCAGAAAAATCAAAGGCACCAGAGCAAGTAAGTGGAGGGCGACTTTCCCCCTTTTGGATAAATATAGCAACTTCAGAGCATGTGCTTTTTAGATTAAGGCAGCAGAGATAAAACTGTTTGGCAGTCCTGTGCTTCGTGGGCTTGAAGCTGTAGGGGGGTGGCAAGGAGGTGAGGGACCCCAGAAACACCGGCCGGGAAGCTTGACTGGTCTTGCGGAAGGGTCAGTTCAGGCGACTGTGGAGTCTCTACCTGCTGCTGTCTTCTCTTTAAAATGCTCACTTGACCAGTGGGTCCACCCAAGGGGTCCGCCGTGTGTCCACAAAGCTGTCCTGGGGGAAAGCCAGAAGCAGCCCTGTGCTCACACAGTGGGGTGGTCGCCCAGACCTGGCATGCTCGGACCCCACTGGCCGAAAGGAAGGAGAGAAATCTGTCATTTTGGCTGTGGAAAGGCCTCCAAGACGTACTGTTAAGGGGAAAATAGAGTGCTGCTTATGGAAGGAAACAGAGCGTAACACACGGTCACACAGAGGCACAGCCATGCGTGGCACAGAGAGGCCTGGCGGGTGCCCGTCCGAGGGCCTGGGCTGGCAGGTCTGAGGCTGCGTTCGTGCGTTTTTGATTTAAAGTGAAAAACAATCGAAGAGTCAGTAGGGGCAGTGCTGGTTGACCAGGTTTTATTTACGGCTCTTCGCCTGCAGAGCCCAGCTGGACAGGGATCCCTGGTGTCCATCACAGGGAACAAGTCTCTTGCCAGAGCCTCACCATCCAAGACAGAGTTCTCTGAGGGCAGGCTTAAGCTGAGCCAGGGTTTTCTCACCCAGGACAGTGTGACAGTTAATCAAGCAGCTGTTGTTGTAACAAGCCACCAAAACCAAGTAGCTTAAGCAACAGCCTTTTTTCTAGGTCCTGGGCCCACGGGTCCGTGTGGCGGCCCGGGCTTCCGCTGGATGGCTGGCAGTCATGGGCAGGTGACAGGCCGAGGCTGTGGCGTGCTGGGCTGGTCTCTGTTGTTGGCCAGTTAGCGGGGTTCCAGAAGCAGCGAGACCTCTGGAGGCTGGACCCAGACCTGGCTGGGCATCACCTGCGCTGTTTCTAGTCAAAGGAAGTCCTGAGCCCGGGGTCAGGCCTGGCGGGGGGAGCTGCGGAGCTGCCGCAGAGCGGGAAGGGCAGCCGTTTCCCGCCAGCCTAGCAGGTGACCGAGCAGCTCTCAGGCATGTCTCCAAGAAGGCAGAGATGGCAGAATAATGAAGAGCACTGCCTGGAGCTGCTTCTTGTCATTGCCCTTTGTGTCTTGGTGGTGGTGACAGCTCTGGTCAGGCCACAGACTCACCAGTGCTCAGGTGAAGGGCCTCAGACTGGTTGTCACGATCCCCTGGCCCCCCAGGCCCAGCACCCCCTCACACCCCCGACACCGCGTGCGGCCCCGGTGGGGCGCTGCCCTGCGCGAGCATGAACTGAGCACTGACTCCAGTTATAGTCACTTATCCCAGCGGATCTGACCGTGGGCTGATGGCAGAGCTTGCTGCCTGTTCTCACTCTCACGTATCGGTTCTTACGTACACAGGGCATTTAAAAAATAAGCTTTATTTTCCCTCTGATGACAAAATACCAGTGTATTGTAGAAATTTTGGAAAATATTGAAAAAGGACAAAAAAACTAAACCTTAAGTTGATTACCCAGAGACAGTTCCCCATTTTGTGGTAATTTTTCAGCTGTGTGTCTGTGTGTGAGTGTATGATGTCTGTGTGTGAGTGTATGTGGTATTGTGTATATCTGTGATACGTGTCTGTGTGTGAGTGTGTGTGTCTGCGTGTGTCTGTGTGGAAATGACTGAGACCAGGGGCTTTGCCAGCCGAGTGGACAGATGTCCCTGTACTGGTCACTGGGTCACTGGCAGCCTCCACTGCTGTCAGAGATGCTCTCCACTCCTTCACGTGCCACTCTCCCCCGGTTTCTGCACTTCCCTCTGCTTATTTGTAAGTTGCTTCTGAAATTGGAACCTGGGACCCCAGCATCTTGAGCACGTGGAGACCACGTTCTTAACAGCCCAGAGCAGGTGGGGGCCGGATGGGGACTCCTACTTCCCAGACTGCTGGCCCAGTGTCCCAGACCACCCAACATGGCCCCCTTGTCCCTCAGACGCCTTCTCTGTGCAAACCCAGGAGGAAAAGGGCCCTGGGTTTTACCAGGAAGCTGTGGCCTCCTCACGTGCTCTGGCCTGGGCCAGGCCTGAGACCCTGCAGTTAGTTCTGTGAGCTGTCAGTTGACCTAGGGTGAACCTCTCATTTGTGACCCATGATCTCTGGTTCT
Source organism: Camelus ferus (assembly GCF_009834535.1). Classification (NCBI taxonomy): domain Eukaryota; kingdom Metazoa; phylum Chordata; class Mammalia; order Artiodactyla; family Camelidae; genus Camelus; species Camelus ferus. Next base: position 30,787,232 of record NC_045712.1, read on the forward strand.
CAAGACCCTGTCATCCTTGAGAGTCTGCTGTAAGCCTGGAGATGCAGATGTAAGATAAGGCACTCCCACCCCCAGGCGCATCTCTGGACATGTGGTTCTGCAAGGTAGCGGTAAATGCACTATTGTGCTGTCATGAGATTTGAGACCCTGGGGGACAGGGAGGAGTTGGGGGCTTCCTGAGGGGAAACAGGATAAGACCGGACAGCCAAGCTCTGTGGGCAGGGGCGGGCCAGCGATTCCAGGCTGGGACGTGCACAGGGCCTGGTGCCTGGGGAGGACTGGGAGCAGAGGCCCGGGGTGCAGCCCTGGTGCTCACCCTCCCTCCCAGCCCCAGGCCATCGAGGGACAGGAGCTGAAGAGGGGCCCAAGGAGCTCCCCATTCCTGCAGGGAGGTGGGGACAGGTAGGGTGGCAGGGAGAGGACTTTCTAACACATAGTGATCCCCTCCCTAGCAAGGGCAGCTATGTCAGGGTCTAGAACAGAGCTGATCAGATTAGCAGAGTCCCCTTCCTGGGGAAAAATGAGAAGGGAGGAGGGAAGGGGCAGGAGTGGGTCCCCCCAAGGCCCACAGACCAGGTGGGTTTTGTGGAAACTGCTAGGCAGGAGGAGTGCAAGACTGGAGAGCCAGGAGGGTGTGGACCCATGAGCAGGGAGGGAGGGAGGGAGGGAGGGAGGATAGGCTCCCCGGACCTCCCCCTCTCATCCCCTGACTTGTTCCCGTCTGAGCCACCTCTGCCCTGGCCACGGGGTGTCCCATTCTGTTCCAACTCTCTTCACGTTTGCTGAAGAAAAGAAAAGTCACAATCACTTTGTTAGCAGGGTGGGTGAAAATAGGAGATGTTACAGCCAGTCTTGTAGGAGGTGTGCCCCATGCAGCTGCTCCCTCTGCCCTCCTGATGGTGGGCACCCAGGGGGCTGCTCTGGGTGCAGCTCCTGCAGACTTGCGTGGCCTGAGTAGGGGCCATGTTTTGGAGAGGACAGACACCGTGCTGGGACTCAGGCATCTTGGGGCAGGCCTTGTTCCTGGAGTCACCACTGCAGGAGTGAAACACAAAGTTGGAAGAGGGAAGAGCATGGCTTGCTGGCGTGGACGGTGACCACTGCTTTGTCATTTAGCCCTTCGGCAGCCTGCTAGCTCGCAGCCGTGGCGATACGAACTGATGGGAGGGCTGAGCACAGCAGTGGGGCCGGGGCCGGGCTCACGCGGCCACTGTGCAGCGGGCAGGGCTCGATCACAGACCCCTGCCGAAGCTCGTCTTCTTTCTTCTTCCAGTAACTCTGCCAGTCGAGGGGCTTACAGTGCAGAGGAAAACATGTGAGTCAGAACACAGTCTATTTAATCTGTCTTCTAGCAAAAATGAAGACAATCTTAAGGACACGGAGAAAACCAGTTTAAAAATGAAGCATCTGTAAAAGCCAGGTCAGGTCGGGAATCTACCGGATTGGGCATACTGTTGCCCACCCCTTTGATGTTACATGAGGTTTTTTTCCTATATGAAGCCCTTTTCTGAGGTTCAAACCCTTGGGACGCTGCTCTCGGGGAGCTGTCATCTGCCTCAAGCATTGTTCAGGACTCGCTGGGCATCCTGTTATTTTGTCACAGACTCTTTATTCCTTGATCTCATCACATCCTGGAAGTTTCTGTAGCCTCTCCCCTCCCCACAGCTGTTGCCTGTTTACAAGCCAGAGGCACATTACATTTCATATGTACCACCTTTCCTCGGAAAGGTCTGGCATTTCTGGATGATTCTGGCTATCCCAGGATCGCCCTGGAGTCCCACCACCTTAGAAGACAGAAAAGGAACGTGGCTTGTGGGAGGGTGGTGGCCGATCCCACGGTGGAGGCAGTCTAGCCCTGTTCTCCAGAACCGTCATCATTCCACAGCTTGATACAAAAGAAAGATCATCCCGCTGGACTCCAGGAACCATAGTTGTGACACTTTTTGTCATACTGTTTCCTCTTATTTATGCAGTGGAGAGTAGGATGTTTTCAAATAAACTCTATAAATGTGAAATCCTGAGAATGCATTATTTCTAAAACGCTGCACTGTTAACAGCCTTTTAGCTGCTTACATTATAAAGCATGTTGTAACAGCTTAAAAAAAAGAAAATTCTGAGCCGAAATGTGTTTCCGTAGCCCATATGCTGAATTCTGGCATCTTTATACCTTTTTCAAGCTGTTGTCAATTAGTAGAGAAATTAATTTCTTTACATCCTTTGTAGTCGAGCTTGTGCTGGGATGCTGCAGAGAGCACAAGGGGAGAAGTTTTCTTCCATTGAGGGGCGCTCAGTGCAGTGGTAGTTGGGGAGACGAAAACATGTTCCAAGTGTCCATGATGGAAGTTTGGACCATTAGCAAACAGCAGAGGAGGAAATGGCTTTTGTTGAGGGAAACAAACTGTTTTCTAGGCCAGCAAGCTGCGATCTTGGACTTTCTGCCAGACGCACGTGTTTTAAAGAGAGAGTGAGACAGAAGCAGAGCCTCCCCGATCCCATGGTGTTCCTCGTCCCCCAACCCCCGGACCGATGCCCATGAGGCGGCAGGAAGTCCCTGTCCAGCCTGGACCAGGTCCCCTGTGGTCCCTTCCCCTGGGACTTTGAGTGTCCTTTTGTCCCACACTCTGCTCTCACAACCTAGCAAGGACGTTTCTGGCATCAGTGGAATGTGTCAGCTGATGACCACACATGCTCTTCTGGTGGCCTTTTCGCTCAAGGATGCACTTCCTTCACTTTCTGCTTGTCACTGGTCTCACATCCTGAAACTGGTGCCGCGTGCCACTGCTCATGGCGTTTCTGCAGTGGGACGTTGCAGGAACGCAGAGAACAAGCCAGGCTTTCGTTGGAAGTGGGCTCTGAAACGGTGGTAGCTACGTTTAAATGGCATAATCACGCTGCAGCCTGAAACGGGAAGGATTTGTGAGGATGCAAAGCACCGAGGGGAAAGCTGAAAGCAGGAAACACACAGCTGTCTCTGGGAAATCTATGGGAACTGGAAACGGCGGCCTGGTGTGCGGGCTTCCTGCCACCTCTCTTTAGGGCGCGCCTGATACGGCTCCAGCAGTGCAGATTCCGCCTGCGGCCAGGCGCCCAGGCGGTCGGCCCCGAGCCTCCATGGCTTCATGCACAGTCGTTTGGGTCACAAGTATGTGGTATGGCACTCTCCTGACCAAAGATAGAGAAACGAGTTGCCTTGAAAAAAAAAAAAAAGAAAGAAAACTATATGACCACGTGTTCTTCAGACCAAAACAGTGGCTTTCTGTAGGGTTTTTTCCTGGAAGCAAAGTACCACAGTGGGAAGAAAGCGGTTTGCTGCCTCCTGTGATAAACAAGGACCTTGCTCTACCTCTGTGCTGGCAAGGACACGATGATTCAAAGCTCCAGACGTGGCTGGGCAACGGAAGTCCTCAAGCTGGAGAGCGTTTTGCTTCTATAAAGGAGGCTTCCCAGAGTTTTCATGCTTTTTGGTAGAGAAATCTCACTCTGGCAAGTTTATCCAGCAGTTCTGAAAACATCTGTAGAGAGATGTTCATCTCAGTGTTATTCACAAGAGCCAAGATTGAGGGCAGCTTTGCCCCACTGAAAGTAGAGTGAGTTGTGATTTTTATCCCCTGATGGGATCTCATGCAGTCAGTATAAATCACGAGTACAAATTATGTGACAACGTGGGGACAGTATTCATTGTGCGATACATGTTGAGTTAAAAATCAACTGCAGCCCCAGAGCCTGGCCAAGACCCAGCACCCGGCAGGTAACTGGGACATGTTTGTCCAGTGGGAATGGCCTCCAGCTTCTCCCCGCAGCAGCCGTGGCCGGGGAGCCTCGTCAACAGAGACCTGACCGCCCCTCCCCCTGCCCACACATCCCCTAGGTGGGAGGCGACGGTGCTGACTGAGTGAGGACTCCCCTCATGCTTTCTGAATGTCTGGCCGGAAGGCACCCCACGCCCACCTCCATCCGTACCTCCTGCCCCTCTGCGAGGCCCCTGTCGTGGGTGTCCCAGCATGAACCCATGCCCTGCAGAGGACACGGTAATCACCTACCAGGCAGCTTTGTCTAGTCTGGGAGAACTCGGCTGGTGGGGAGGAGCCACGGGGCCCATGACCCAGGAGAGAGTGTCCAAGGCCACAGGCAGGACAGACGGCCTTCCGGGGGCCAAGGAAACAGTATGATTATGTGGGTTGTTAAAAACATAAGTGGTGACAATGGAGGCACAATGTGAGTTTTTTTTTCTCCCAACGATGTGTCCTGAAGGGTGTCCCCGGTCAGTTCCTACAGTTCACTTTGGTAGCCAGAGAAGTGCGACCGGATTCTGTTTACTTCTGCTTGACCGGGGCCGGCTGGTTTGTTGCTTTTTTTTTTTTTTTTTTTTTCATTTCTTCAACCTGTATGTGCTGTCCACTTCATCTGTGTCCAGCCTTGACCTGCCACCTTCATACAGGTGATCTCAGGTCATCTTGCCCACAATCCAAGGAGGGAGGGACCACTGTTCTCCCCACTCTGCAGATGAGGAAACTGAGGTCCAGAGAATTGGAACCCTGCAGGAGGCCTCCCCCCGGTGGAGCCAGATTAGGTCTGAGGTTGTCTGGTTCCAAAACCAACCCCTAACCCACATTTGGGGCTGCTTGGCGCTTTCCTGGTTTGTCTCGAATATCTGCCTTGGACGTTTGTGACTGCTACAAGCGCAGAAAGGATGCAGCGCTCTGTGATTCAAACAGTATTTTAAATGCAGACCAGTGGACACAGGTGTTTTTCTTCATTCCGCGTGGCACCTCCCCAACAGAAATCGTTCTCAGCGCTGCCTAACGGAACTTCCCGTGGTGTTGGATGCATTCTCCCTCTGCCCTAGCATGCGGCTGCTGGGACTGAGCAACTGAGCTTTAATAGTTTTCACTGAAGTTCATTTAAATTTGCCCCACGTGGCTGTGGCTGCCACCCCTCTCCACAGTCACCCAGCCCAATGGCATGAGGGGACTCCGAGCCCTGCTGGCAGAGGCCAGGCCACCGCCCATCCTGCTGGGTCCGTCGGGGAGCAGTCTCCCATGCCAGGCCGGCCGCTGCAGGACCGAGCCCCGCCCTCCGTGCAGGGGGCCGAGCCTGGATGGCGGGGCGTGGGCAGTGAGGGCCAGATGGCCTGTCTCCAGCCCTCACAGGCAGGCCCAGGAGGTTGGGGCTGGTGGGAGGCCTGCGAGCCGGCAGATGCTTCTGCCCAAGGCCTGCCTTCACCTTGTTTGTTGTTCTGACAAGACTGGAGAGTGGAGGCCGCCTGAGGCCGGTTATCATGTGGGACCCCCATCAACTCCTTAAGGAGTGGAGGCCTGAGGTCTGCTTTGCTCCTGTGCTTGCTTGAGGGTCAACAGGAAGGCCTGGGTTCCCACCTCCAAACTCCCTGCAACCACCAGCCCGCTGGCCGTGCTCTCATGTGCTGACTGGTGCTACCGTGTGCATCGGTCATGTTAATGCGTGCTTGATACCGTATGCAGTGATCGTGTCAATGCGTAATTAATGCCACTTTAAGGAGCAGTGGGTGGTTGCACTGTATCCTAGGGGAGTCGGTGTCCTGGACTTGGAAACGGTCCAGTGGGTTTTCCAGCCCGGAGAACACAGGGCTGCTGTGTGTCCCAGCCCTGCCCTCACCCAGACCACCAGCACAGGCAGTGTTTATTGAGCACTTGCTGTGTGCCACATGCAGGGCCACCCATGGCACTCTCACCTGCCCCCTGCCCCCTGGGATGTGGCTGTGTGGGCGCCCCTTTCTGCAGGGGAAAAGCGGAGCCTTTCGAGGTGAAGTCACCTGCCTGAGGTCACGGGGGGTGAGGTGGAGCGACTCCAGACCCCTACCCTCCACCCGACCTCCGTTTCCCAGCATTCCCTGGCTCTCATCTCCTCATCCTCGAAGAGGGTGGGGACTCCTCCCCCAGCCCTGGGCTGTTGTTCTCCAACAAGAGTGGTCACGGGTCCAGGGTCCTGACATAGGGCCGGACATGCAGTAAGTCCTTAGCAGAGGAGCCTCCTCTTTTCACCTTCATGACATCTTGGCTGAATTTGAATTTGCAGAGCGTTTCTTCAGTCCACGACGGTGTAAGGGTGCAGAGCTGTCACTCTGTCCAGGGCAGAAGGGGCCCTTCCTCATGCTGCCTCTGCGATCACTTCCGTTTACTCTGCCTGAGAAGCACTGACCCACCGCCTGTCTTTTCAGGAAAGCTCTGGGGTCCTGACTTCAGTGTCTCCAAAGCTTTCAGAAGGTTCCACTTCCTAAGCATGAAAAGTATGATGTCTCCCATCCTGGAGAAATGAACCTGCGCGCCTTCTAATGCAGTTCACCTCACCGTGGCAGTCTCCTTTGCTTTTTAAAAGTGGTGTTTGTCACGGTTTCAATAGAGGTTAAGCTTCAGCGTTCTTCTGTGGGTTACAAACCCTAAGTGCCACACGAGTGGCAAAGCACCACGCGAGGGCTTCCGCGTCTGAGGGGGGGGGCACAGCAGACCTCCCGTAACGTTTTGAGGAGAAAAGCTCTGTTACATGTTAACCTGCGGATCTTTAGTTAGAAGGAAACCAAGGTGAAAGGATGCCATGAAGTTGCTGAGGACGCGGGCCCGCCGCCCCGCGTCGCTGGGGAGTGGAACAGGAGCGCAGGCGGGACGCGTAGCCAAGTGCCCCTTGGGGGAGCATGCTGGACGCCGGGGCAGCTCACCCATGCTCTCCCTGAGGTCGTTCATAGGGAAAGGGATGGAAGCTCGGTTTGGTGTGGACCCACTGCGTGCCAGTGTGCTGTGCTGGTTCATTCGTTCCCAGCACCTTTGTGATGAGACAAGTAGGTGTCTCCCGGTTTTACGAACGGGCAGGTGACCAGGCGTAACTACCATCTTAAGATGTGTGTTTCATCCCCTTGCTTTGTTATCTTATGCTTATATCACGTAGATTTGGCTCTAAAAATATATACAGTCTGATTTTGCTTTTTTATTTTTTTAGCTTTCTATAAAATGGCTAAGCTTGAATACTTGCTTTTTCCACTCTATGTTTTGTTTCTAAGGTTCATGCATGTTGCTCCATTTGTTTACTCACTTTTCGCTACTGTGGAGCAGGCCCTTTAGCTACAGTGTCCACGTGGGGAACAGTGTTACCGTGTCTCCAGGCACCTGTGGCTTCTCTTGCGCCTTTGAGTGCTGAGGGCGGAGTTACTGGCTTGTAACGGGTAGAATTCAACCTTGCCAAATTGTTTCCAAAGCGGTAGTACCAGTCTGTCTCTGTGTAACATCTATGAGTTAGTGACTCCCTGTCGGGGCCCTCCTGCTCCCACAGGGCTCTGTTCCACCTTGGCGCTCATCCAGGCGGCTCTAATTCTCCCTTTGGGTTTGCATGGCTGTGGCTCCTACACGTGGCTCCTGCCCATCCAGTCCTGGGGTTCTTGAGGCCAGAGGCTCCACAGTGACCATCTGTCTCACTGGCCTGAACCGCACGTCCTGTGGGAACCCCACCACCATCACCACGGTGTGCTGACCTCCTGGGGGTTGGCAGGAGTGCAGGCCAGCACCCTTGCTGGGCTGGAAGGAAGCCCACCCTTTATTGGTCAGGTGTTCCCAGGGAAACCGAAGCCACCTCCCCAGGGCCTGGGCTCAGCCTCGGCCTCGGGACCGGAGAGAGCCTCTGGAAAATCAGGAGCAGAGGACTCCCACTGGCTGGGCTGACGGGCATAATTACAAGGCCTAATGGGATCTCTACCCAGAGGTGGAAGCCAAGACCAGAGCCTTTTTCAAAATTCATTCTTTCATCTTGTCACAGTCTCGGTGTCTTTGGCAGGCTGAGCAGATCCCACAGGCCCTCAGAGGGTCTGAGAGATGCTGTCTACTTGGCGCATTCAAAGGAGCAGAGGTGAGAAATGAGACATTCCTATTTGTACAGAACCGCCTCCCCCGGCAGCATGTGATGAGGAGTTAGGGTCCTGTGGCGGACCCATCGCTGTGTGGACGGTGGTCCTGGGAGCCGGGCACCCTGACCAACGTCCAGTGGGGACCATCTCCTTGTTCTAGACTTGCCTCGTTCGCCTGCTGTGAACACCTGGGGTCATCTGCCTACGTTTCCCTGATTATCAAACTAGGACACGTTTCAGGTCATTCCAGGGAAATAGGAAAGCACAGAGGCAGCCCGAGGCACCATGGTTTCTGGGGCTCTGGAACCAGCTTCCCTGTGTCAGGTCCAGCCCCACCAGGAGGCCCCTCACGGGGTTTCAGCCCCTCCGGGCCTCAGTCCCCTCATCTGTAAGGAAAGCGGGCACTTCCGGCCAGCCTCCCAGGGGAGGGCTGTGCTCCCTGTGCTGAGGCTCAGTGTCCGCCGTGGGAAGGCTGTGTACCCTGGGTCCCTCAGTCTCTGCAGCCCCGCTTCCTGGCCATGTTCTGCACTGAACTGTGTCATAAGAACACTGGGTCTGGGCTCCAAAACCAGCCCTCGAGTCCTTGCCCGGCCTCTCAGAGGAAGGCTGCACCCTGTCCAGTCTGTCCGAGGTCAGCTTTCTGAGCCAGAAGCGGGGAAAGAGTCCTCGACTGGCAGGGCCCTGAGCACCAAGCGAAGGAGGCTCTGGGAGAACGGCTGTGTGAGTCACAACCTGCCTCGTAAGTGCCAGGTGTCGTCATCACTGCTTTTTTAATGCTGTGTCTCTCTCTCTACTCGAGGCTGCATTTCACCAGCTTTTCCTCCTGTGGGAAAAGGAGACTCAGTAGAACTGGTCACCTGAGAAAAGGGAAGGCAGATGCTCGTTTCTCCCCATCCAGCCCTGAAGCTGGCAGCTCTCTGGGCCCTTCCCTGTGATCTCCTTTCTGCAGGGTGGCAGCGTGGAAAGTTATTTCCAGGCAGAAGTGTTCTGTAGTGAGACCCAGAAACTGGGGTGGTTTAATCACTGGACAGAGGGTTACTTACTGAGCACTCGCCTTGTACGGGCTGCGGTGCTAGGGTGTCAGGGGCACTTGCGCTGGTTTAGACCAGGTGTGTGAGACGCACAGACATGGAGATGACTTATGATACAGACAGACACACCGACACAGAGATGACTGCCAATGACACAGACCCCTGGGGACAGGAGACGGGCCTGGGCACCACACAGGGAAGCACCAGGGCTGGCTGGAGGGCAGAGGGCGAGGGGAGCGTGGACAGGAGCCTCTGTTGCAGTTTCTGCAAGAAGGAACAATGAGGCAGGGTAAGCAGGCGGGGTGAGGACTGGCTGGCTGGAGTACTTCCTGCAAGCTCTGGGCTTAGGGGCTGCCCCTGGCTGTCTGGGGCCTGGCCCTGCAGAGGACAGCAGGAGAGTAGCCCAGAGCGTGACAGCTGGGGTGTGGGCCCTGGGGAGCGGGTTTGCAGGGCCACTGAGCATGGTGTGGAGCCCAGGAGCAGAGCGAGTTTGGAAGCTATTTGAGGACCCACAGGGTGATCAGGGACCCTTCTGACCAGCAGCTGGTAGGGTGGGTCTCCAGGCCCGGGAAGAGGCCAGGCTGGAGATGGAAGAGCAGGGCATGTCTACACCGGGAGGAGGGTCAACATGGGAGTGATGGACAAGGGCGAGGGGGAGCTCACGGGGCGGCCGGGCCTGCCGACCAGGCGGGCAGGGTCAGGGGGGCGCTGCCGTGAGGGCTGACCTGTGAGTAGGCAGCAGCGGAGCTGAGCAGGAATCCAGAAGTAGGCTAGACTCAGCTGAAAAGGGGCTTTCGTGTATGATGAGGATGACCTCACAATTCACTGAAGTAATGAAGGTTTTTCCGTAAGTTTTGTGAAGACTATTAGGACCCATCTGCACTAGGGAACTTGGTAGAGGTGGCTGAACGTGGTGCATGTACTAAATGCCACTGAGCTGGTACACTTGACAACAGCTAACTTTATGTTGTGTGAAAGTCACCCCATTTTAAGGAAAAAAGCCCCATCAGGAAAGGGACCCCCACCTCACACCGCAGACCACGACCAACTGCAGGCGTATCAGAGGGTACGTGTAGGAGGTGAAGCTGCATCTGCAGGCGGGACGGGGGCGGTCGCACACCACGTGAATGCTCTCAGTGCCCCTGGACGGCGTGCTTAAATGTGGTTCATGTGGGCTTCATGTCACGTGTGTTCCCCCAAAGGCGTGGAGCCATGGAAGAGCTCAGAAGGAGCGCCACATTCCACCGTAACCCTGGGGGGGGGGGGCCTTTACACCTAAGAGTCAAACCTTAAGAAGCCATGGAGAGGAAAGCAGGGAATTTTTTAAAATAAAACCCTTCTTTAGCCGAACACAACATAAACGAAGCAAAAGGACAAATGGCCAACTAATACACAAAGAGCTCTCTTAACTACCAAGAAATACGAGACCCTGATGGAGAAAACAAGCAGTGACAGGAATTCTCAGTTTAGCAGAAAAGACACACAAGTGTCTCTTAGAACAGAAGACGTCCTCCCTGCCCTCTCTCCCCTCTCTTAGTGGCAGAAATCCAGACACCAAACGACACGCTTTGTCAGGAAGGCAGAGTCACCGCGGGTGGCCCACGCGGACGGGATTGGGGGGCAGCTCCCAAAAGGGCCCACGCACCCACCTTTAACCGGCACCCCTGCATCTAGACGAATGTCCTGAAGGTGCGCCTTCACAGGAGGGAAACACTCCCAAGTGCTCCGTTACAAGAGCTGGGCTGTCACACAGGCGGACTGGCTGAGAGCGGGCTGGAGGAAGCTGTGCAGGGGCTCTGTGCGGCCCTGCCAGACTTGGGGGGCTCTTGGCCTGTCTGGGATACGTGGTCATCTCCAGAAAAGGTTCAAAGTGAAAGAAACTGGCATAGAGCAGGGTGGGTGTGTGGCATGCTCCCTTTTATGTGAAGAAAGGAGGAAAGTCATAGCAGGGAGGGAGGGAGGGAGGTAGTTTTCTTATTTTGACAAAAAGAAATGTTTTGAGGAAAAAAACACAAAGTAATTACAATGATGCCCCGTCGGGGACAAGAGGGGAGGGGGGAGGGGCAGGGGCAGGGCGGCCCTGGACCGCTGCTCTTCCATAGCTCTCACTGTTGTGCCAGGTAGATGTTTACATAATCAGAAAGGAAAATTAAATTGAAAGGCAAAACAGCACAATCTGTAGTTGCAAGCAAATGTATCTTAAAATTAATGAATCTAATCGTATCTCAAATTAGTAACACAAGCGCACAGAAAAATAATTATCACGTATTTGTCATGTTTTGAACTTTGAACCCAGTATCTGGCCACGTCATTACTGAGCTGTGTTTGGAGCACGGGGGAGGGGAGGGGGGATTGCTGTTTAGCAGGTGTATCAGTCAGCTCCGGCCGCCATAACAAAGTACCACAGACGGAGTGACTCGCATGATAGAGTTCGTTTTCTCAGAGTTCTGGAGTCTGGAAGGCCAAAGCGGAAGTGTCCACAGGGCTGGTTTCCTCAGAGGCCTCCTCAGCCTGCAGATGCCACCTTCCCCCCACGTCCTCACACAGGCGTCCCTGTGTGGGTCTGTGTCCTGCTGTCCTCTCCGTAGAGGGACACCATCAGGTTGGGTCGGGACAACCCCGGGGACCTCTTTCACTTATTACCTGTTTAAAGGCCCTGTCTCCAAATGCAGTCACACCCTGTGGGGTTTAGGGCTTCAGCTCATGGATTTTGGTCGGGTTGGGATATGCAGCTCAGCGCCTGCCGGCCAGTGTAAGGTCTCAGTCTGGGGCTGGAGGGTGGTGCACTTGGAAGAATGTGTAAGATGGTAAATTTTGTGTTGTGTGTATTTTAGCACAATAAAAAGTGAAAATACATTTAAGAAGGGAAAAAACCCTCAGAGGGGCAAAAGGGTGGGTGACAGCGCAGCCGGCCCCCAGGCTGTGTTGTCGGAGGGCCTGGTGGGCACATGAGAGGCAGACGGCAGGAAGTGGGATTTTGTGGTCTGACCTCCTGGAGGATTTCCAAGTCCAAGGTCTGGGTGGCAGATTGGTCCCTGCCGCTGCCAGGGCCTCCCTGTCTGTCTGTGAAGTGAGGGCTTCGCTCATCGGCCATCATCACCGCGCCTCCCTGGCAGAGGTGGTGGGAGGGTCAGGCAGGTCCCCGGCTGCCGCCCGTGTTCTCTGGGAGCTCTTTCTCTTCTGCAGTTTTCATACCCTCACGTCAGCCGGGCTCAGCTTGAATCTGGAAGCCACAGTTGGCACGTGGTTTCTGTAGTGACGGGCGTCCTTCAGAGAGGGGCGTGGAGGGACCCTCAGGACAGAGCTGGGGGATAGATGATGAAATCTAGGAGGGGAGAGTGTGACCTGGTTTTATTGCTGCTTCGTTGAACAGACTTCTGGCAAACACTGACTCCTCTGTCACGTGGGTCACATTGTTGTCACCGGGAGCTATAAAGTGAGGTGACTGGGTGCAGCACCACCTGGTGAGAAGCTCACTCTTGGAAACACAACTGTGAGGGTCAAGGAGCTGGGAAAACCCAGAGAAGTTTGTGCGTCTTCGGTCTTGCTTCTGTGGGACTTGAGGCTCTGAGAGCTCTCCGTGTGTCTGTCCTTCCTTTATCCCTGGGAAACGGCCACAAAGAAGGCATCCTGGCTGCGTGGACAGGCTTTGCAATATTTTTTTTTATTTTAAATTTTTTGAGCAGGGAAGTAATTTTCTTTGTTTTTAACGGAGTTACTGGAGATTGAAGCCAGGACCTCACGCATAGGCATGCATTCTACCACTGAGCTGTACCCTCCCCCTGCTTTGCAGTACTTACATCCTGGTTCGTCACTTCTGACTGTGTGACCTTGGGCACGTTTCTTAACCTCTCTGTGCTTTAACTGACTAATTTGTCAACTGTGGGGAAAAGAATCCCCATGTTGGGGAGTGGTGGGAAGGGCTCAGTGGGGTGTTCCATCCGGGCCCTCCAGAAAGAGTGGCTGGTAGTTCTGTAAGGAAACTGCAGGTTTGGCAGGTGTCAGCCTCTGTAACTGGCTCTGTCTCCCTTCCCTTCCAGTCGGCCACGGGCAGAGCGAGGGGGAGAGGATGGTCGTGTCTGACTTCCAGGTCTTCATCAGGGATGTGTTGCAACACGTGGACCTGGTGCAGAAGGACCACCCCGGGCTTCCGGTCTTCCTTCTGGGCCACTCCATGGTGAGTAGACCGCGTGGGGAAGGACCCGGTGGTGGGAGAGTGAGGGCCCGGGGTGAGAGGGGACTCCCAGCCTCCTACCCCGGCTCTCCGCCCGGTGAGCACATCGCCTTTGCTCGGCCTGCACGTGGAGGTCCTGGGGTCAGTGTCCTGGAGACAGCCCCTTCCTGTCCAGGCCCAAGGCACCAGGGGGTGCCTGCTGTCTGTACTGAGGGGCTCCGGTGGGCCTCACAGGACAGGACATGACACCGCTGCCACCGGCACAGCCACGTCTCGGGGCGGGGCCTGCAGTCAGCACATGGAGAAGCACAGTGCCTCCTGCCCATCTCAGAGTCACTCGGGATAGACGGGACCTAGGACCGGAGTCCCGAGGGAGCAGGTCCTTAAAGGTCATTCAGAATCCTTTTCACCTTTTAAGTATATAAAACCCTCTAAGATGCAGCCAGGCGTAGTCTGTGAACTGGGGCTCCTCCACCTGCCAGAACTGCCTGCAGGCCCACTGCCGTGCCGGCTGGCACAGAACCTTGCTCTGTGCGATGCTGAAAGCTCGGGGACTTTTCACTCCCGGGCAGGCCTTCGCCCGTGTGACCACCTGGCCTGTCAGCATTTGTGGTTTCAGCCCTCAGTTCAAGTTACCTTAGGCTGCAGCAAATCGCCAAGGCCTAACCCTCACCCATGTTTACAAGGCGTTTTTCTTGGAACCTAGATTTCTGGGACCTTTACTGAACTAGGAAAAAAAGGTGTATCAATCTCTTACTATCATCAGATTTTTAAAAATCTCATATTAAACCTGATGGAACGGATGACTTGGGGGTCTGCCAGCTTTTGGCTTGAGATGAAGGAGAAATGTGTTGTTGTTTAACTTGCAGCCCACAAGCAGGAGCTTTATTTACATCCTTCTGAAATGTTTGCTCTTGAAGCACCTGGAGGAAAAGAAACACATGTAATAAAATAATTGGAGATTTAGTTTATCCAACATTCGAGGGTGTCTATTCCAAGGTGACCTCCCCAGGCTCTGGGCCGGGACTGCCGCCTGGTAGGGCCCGTGGTGGCACGGTGAGGGCACTGGCGGAGCCGGCAGCCACAGCTCTGCCCATTCTGTGTTGCAGGGAGGGGCCATTGCCATCCTGACGGCCGCGGACAGGCCGGGCCACTTCTCCGGCATGATTCTGATTTCCCCGCTGGTTCTCGCCAACCCCGAGTCCGCAACAACCTTCAAGGTGAGCACGCTCCAGGGTTTGTTGTCCTGCAGCTTCTCGGTCCCAGAGTGGCTGTTCCTAGCCGGAGTCTGGGGGGAAGGGGCTTCTCGTGCTATTGTCACGAGGTTTGGACAAGGAGCAAACACTGTTGTCCCGGGAATTCTATTGTTTCTCAAGCTAAGGGTGTGTTTTCCCCCCAAAGACAAAAGAAAAGTGGCTTCCTGTTTGTGCGTGTTTTGCTGGTGAACAGTGAAAGGAGGAAAAGTTACGCGTGTTAGGAACCGAGTGAGGGCCTTCTGTTACCAGGGCACATGCCAGGCTCACACTGGTTTCCATGGACCGCTTGTCAACCTCGATCACGGTGCACAGTGAGTGGACAGGTGGACAGGTGGACAGAGCTCGCAATGCGATGGGTCCCTCGTCCTCACTGTGGCTTCCTCCATCCCCGAGCACTTTCCCTCTGATTCTGACGAACCCATCGCTTCGTTTTTCTGGCGTAGAGTTCCCCGGTGGGGCACCCAGTGGTTCGTGCTTTAAGCTGGGGCTTCGAGCTGCTAGGATGTGTGAACAGGTGCCTTCTCCCCCAAGGAAGGAGATGAGGCTTGTGGCTTCAGCAGGGCTGCCGGATTGTGGGTGTGGGTTGTGGACACGTTGTGGACCTGAGGTTTTAGAGACACAGAACCCAGTGCGGGGGGAGGGTCCCAGCCCCACGTCTCTCCAAGGGACGGTCAGTCTCTCCCCAGCGCTGGGCGAGGACTGCTGCCTCCTGAGCCAGTTCTTGGTGGTGGGTCATGAGCCCAGGGCCGGGGCAGCACCCCTGCACCCTAGCTGCACCATCAGTGAGCCGCCTGCACTGTGATGCCTCTGGAGCTCTCCTGACCACCCAGACAGCAGAACACAGCGTTGGGGTGAAACCTTATAGAAATGTTCTCCAGTGTCCCTTCCAGCCCACAGCCACAGATTTTATCCCCGCCCTGGAGACAGGCAGGCAGGTCCTGTGCGTGGCTTCAAACTGTCCGATAGTTTAATCAAAGAACAATGGTTTACTTAATATGCTGAAGAGGAGACATGGCCAGCTCTTTTGAATTTTACTCCATTTTAAGGAAACCACCACTGACTTTCTGAAATCGACTACCATCGATAAACTTCACTGCTGCGTGTGGCAGTAGTGGCCGCAGCGACCCCCGCTTCTGTCATGGAAAGTAAGTTCATTCAAGGAACCCCCGGTAGTGCTCCGGGCGACTTCCTAGTCCCTGAGAAAGGCCTGGGAGCCCGGCCTCCTGGACGGCTCCCCTCATGGCTGCGATTGTATCGCGTGAGGCCAGATCTTGTCTGAGTGGAATAAACAAGGCGAGATCTCAGAGCAGAGGAGAGTTCCCGTGTGCTTGGATCGGGGAAGATGTGTTCTGCCCTGGGGTGCCAGGCACGTGTGGTGTTCACACCTGCATTATCTTCCTTGGCTTCATCCTCACCCCTGGGAGAGGTCATGGCCCACATTTTATGGTCAGGACCACTGAAGCTTGGAAAGGACACACTTTGCGTGCTGGATGTGAATCTGGGGCGGTGCACGCCCCATCGACGGCGTTTCCCAAGAGAAGAAAGCGGACGTTTTCTGTAGCTGGCGTTTTCCCTGAGAGAAAAGCCCAGGACTGTGGGACTTTTCAGATAAAGTACACGAGGGGCCTGGGGCGGCTGGGCCCCGAGGTGGAGCCTGTGAAGCGCCCCTCAACCCCCTGAGTCCCCGGGGCGGAGGTGGGGCTTCTGGGCAAAGCCACCAGCATGGCCTTTCCAAGCCTCGTGCTGATAGAGTGCCTTGTCAAACCAGGAGCCAGCTTTCCCGGGGGGTGCAGGCCTCCTCTTGTTAACCAAGAAAAATTAGGCTTCCCGTTGCCCCCAGACCTGAGGACACGTCCTCCCCACGGTGAGAGCCATTGCCGCCCTGGATCTCGAGCAGTTTCCGCTGACAGACTCTGTGATCATTTGCCCGCCCCAGATGACTGGGTTCCCTGTCACAGGTGAAGTCTTGCCTGACAACCTTCTGAATGGGTCTCACAGAACCTTTATTTAAAACTTAATTGAAAATTTTTAGAATAATACATTTATGGGGCTCAAAAGAGGGGGGGGGTGCAGTGCAGACTCCTCCCGGTGGAATTGGGCAGCAGTTAGTCTGTGCATCTCCGCACGTGCACACACCTGTGTCTCACGTGGTAGAAACTCTCTCTGTGCTTCCTGGTGGTTCTTTTGGTTGGCCTGTTTGTTTCTGTGGGTTGGGGTTTATTTGGTCTTTTTGCTTAGTGATACCTCTTGGTGCTCCTTCCTCACCTGGGTCAGGTGAGGCCCCTGCAGGGATGGGCCTGTGTCAGGTGAGGCCCCGCTGACTGACCTTTGGGTCTTTCCAGTTGTTCCCTCTTATGGACCCCAAAGGACAGATTCCTAGAGACCCCCTCTGGCTGAGGTGGTGGTGGAGGGGTCCTCCCCAGTCAAGTCTCACTTTTGGGGAGCAGAGAGTGGAGCTGAGTCATGACCTTGTGACCTCTCTCCAAGAGCATGGCTCTTTGACAGGTCAGGGGTTTGTTTCCCAGCAGCGAGTTCCTGAGGGAGGGATTCCAAAATCATTAAAGCCGGCAGCATGAGACACCTGAGCCCTGGAGCACAGCCAGGCATGTGGAAGATGGCAGCCCCCCGCCCCAAAGCCAGATCCCCACCCCGGCTCTTGCTTGGTTCTCTGTGGTCAACAAGCTGGGGTGTATTTAGTCTGGGCAGGAGACGAGGGGGCAGGGGCCCTCAACGCTGTACTCAGGAGGTGTTTGGAGCAGGAGGAATTTAGAAACAGAAATCTAGTGTCTCAGAACAAATCTCTGCTGTTAACGAGGCCCTTTCCAGGGCCTGTCCCACGTCCTGTGCCCTGGGCAAGGCAGCGGTGGAGTGGGCCCCTTGCTGCCCAGTAGGTGTTGCACCCTGAGGGACCCTTCCCTAGGAGGACAGAGCAACCCCCTTCTCTGGGGCAAAACCCTCAGTCCCCCTGGATTTCTGCCTAGGGTCAGGGCAGGGCTCAGCCTGCCAGGAGGGTAATCTGCTAAACGACCTTCTCTGCCTGTTGCCTGGAGGTTGTCCCCTGGGGCCTGGGGTCTGTGATGCAGGAGCCAGGCCAGCCCAGTGCCTACAAATGCTTCTCCCACACCGACCCCTGTCAACCAGGGCAGCTGGCCAGGTGAGGGAAGCCGCGAGGGGCTGCTGTGAATCCCCCACTCATGCCAGACACGAAGTCTTACTTCCTCTCCGTCACCATCCTGTGAGGAAGGAAGGTTGTTTCCAATTTATAGACGAGGTGAGGCCTGCTGTCTCCCTCAAGACCAGCGTGTGCTCCAGAAGGACGCTCCCTTTGCCTGAAGCTGCCCTGGGTCAGCTGCCCTCAACGCGAGCCCCTCCCACCTGTCACTCGGCTGTTTAGTCACCAGAGTCTGGGAGGCCTTGGAACAGGGTGGAGACAGGAGAGGCCTGGGGAGTTGGAACTCAGCTGTGACCATGAACCGGCCCCGGGATTTGGCAGCAGCAATGCTCTGAGGGGCGTTGTCTCCTCTGTAAGGCACGCGAGCTTCCTGTTCTAGTCTGTGTGGGGGTGCCCTCCTTGCCCAGCAGAGCCCCGGGCTGTGTCCTGCCACGCACCACATGCAGCTGTGTTCCCCTGGGCCCAGGTTGGCTTGCTGGAGCGCTCCAGGGGAGAGTGATTGTAATTACCTTCCTGTGTCAAGTCTGCCAAGGGGCGGAAGCTTGAAAGGATCTTCAGGAGCCATTAAAACCTCTTGGGTCAATAAAGGCACTTATGCAAGTCACTGGTACTTAAAGTGATGGGGCTGCCATCAGTGGCTTGCTGCCCTGATGCTCTGCAGGAGGGGACCTCCCTTCCTGGAGAGTTGTCCTCCTTCATCCTGGGTGAAGTGGTCTAGGTCCAGCTGTGACGTGACATTTGCTGCTGAGCTCAGGTCCCCTCCTGCTTGGAGTCTCCACTCCGACTGGGGCCGACTGGGGCTTCTCCTCAGGGCCAGAAACCACAAGGGCAGTTGGGGACGAGCTCTGTGGACTTTGATCTCATGCAGCTGCCAGCAGCTTTTCCACTTCATTTCAAAATCCCCATTTTACAGATGGAGAAACTGAGGACCACATGCTTTCTTAGAGATTCAGAACCAAGGTCCGAACCCAAGTTTGTCAGGCTCTGAGTCCCCGAGACAGATTCTTCCACCTCATTGCCTCTCTTTTCCAGGGTTGGGGTCCAGTGACAGGTGTGTCTGATTGTCGTGGGTCTGGGGTCCCTGTGGAGTTAGCGTCAACTCTGGTTGCATAAACTTGACTTTGCCTACTAGGGTCACGATGGATGGGGGGGTCTCTCCCTCAGAGGCCCATCCAGGGTCGCCCCTCTCCTGAGCTGGATCTGGGGCTCTTTCCATGCTCTCACAGGGCTATCTGAAGAGTTTGGGACACTTGGTCGAAATGACATCGAGAACCATAGTATCTCGGATTCCACGTCGTTTTTGGGTGAGCCACGTCCCCTCACACCTCTGCCGCTTCTGTCTCCCTGTGGAATTAGGTGCGGGGCTCTGGCAGTTGAAGGAGGCCGGGGAAGGTGGTGTTGGGAAGCCTGGACAGATTGATCTTTCTGGTATAGGGAGTGCCTAGCTCTCTCCAGCCCCGCTGCTTCCTCACCGCATGACCTCAGGACCCTCCTCCACCTCATCTTCCTTTGTCGCCACAGTCAGCCCACCCCGTCTGCTTAGTTCTTTCTTCTCCTGCGTTAGCCATCAGTTTACTTCACTGGGCTAATGGAATAAACTCTGAAGCGCAGCAGAGAAAGTGAGTGTCTTGAGCAGCCGCTCAGAGTGCCCTCCCCATGTGACGGCTCTTTCCCTTTCCTGGGCTTGGTGGGGAAGAGGATAAGAAGCACCTTATTTTTTTTTCTTTTGCTGTGACATTATTGTCATCAAAGGTTTACCTCTACCCAGTTGAGAATCTTGTTAGAAAGGTAGTTGGAACTTACTGTGCCAGTTTAGAAAAAGAGCTGAAGGTCAGAGTGGTGCAAACATCTCTCCCTGTGGCTCCTTCAAAAGGGCGGCTTACACGTCATGTGTTTGTGTCCCTGGTCCCAACCTGTGGGGGTCAGAGACACGCCCTCTACCCCAGCTGCATCTTGGAATCACCTGGGAAGCTTAGCAAAAACGCAGATGCCTTGGCAATTTGGGGTGTGAGTGTTTTGGTTAAGAGGTGCCTGTGGTAGGAGCAGAGACGCAAGGGTGAAAGTAAGTCTGGCCCTTCACAGGTGGCTGGCGGCTGTGCCCAGGTCCACGCAGAATTGGTGATGTGGGCAGCAGAACATACCTTGTTAGTGGCAGGCTTGTGAGAAATGGCGTGGGTGCCATGTGGTCTCTGTCCCTCACATTGGCAGCAGGGTGAGGGCCCTAGCGGTGTGTCCCTGGGCCTCTTCCTGGCTGTCAGTCTCTAATAGTGAGCGGATAGAAAGCTGCTTGCTGAAAACAGCTGTGTCCTTCGGGGCGCTGTGCCGGGCGAGGCCAGCAGACTGGGCCAGGCTGGACCGTGCGGTCTGTTTTGTCATGCGCAGCATCCCGCGGTTCCTGGGCATGGCAGGGTCGCAGACGGAGTCAGCCGACAGCCCCCGCGACCTTCGGGAGAGCAGCAGGGTGCTGGGGGTAGGCTCTGCGAAGTTGAGCCGCATCGGGGTTCCCTGACAACTTAGCCCTTGGGCCTCTCGCTGGAGGGGACAAGCCCTGCAAGCCCGCCGTGGCGGCAGCGAGGCTGGTGGGGCCGGGCCTTGGGCCCGTGGCCTCTCTGCAGCGCAGAGTACTTCTTACCTGTGCTTCCTTGTCGTTTATGCATTTTTACCCTTTGGACACACAGCTCCCAACTCCTGAATTAGGTTCCCAGAGGAGCCCCCAGTTCCTGGAGTTCCCAGACCTTTGCTCTGTGTTTGGAAACACCCAGATCCTCTCCTTCCATAGAACTTGCGGAATCCCCAGCCCTCCAGGCTCGAGCTTGCCCGTGGAGCTGCCCACACCCCACCTTGACTCCTGAACCTGCCGGCAGATCACAGCCCGGCCCTAGCACAGAGTTCCAAGCTGGGGTGCCACACGCTTCTACACTGTGTTGGCAGAGTGCCAGGCACGTCCGTGGACACGTGAGGTCTGCTGGCCTGGACACTGAGCTTGGGTGCAGTGAGCTGCGGTGGTCTTGCCGGCCAGGGTGCCGTCCTTGAACCATGTGGGTCTCAGGACAGGTTCACGCCCTAGTGTTCTTTTGGGAACAAAGCCCGCCGGGTACTCGGCCATCTGAGAACCAGCTGTGATGGGGGGTCGCATCAGGCATGTGCCGGCAGACGTGAGAGGACGTGTTAAAGGGGCTGGGGTGCAGCAGTGATGTCGCCAGGGAGGACACCTGGGGCTGCTGGTTTTGATTGTCCTCAGGCGAGGTTCGGCTCTCAGTCACATTCGTAGGGAGAAGGGGGTTCACAGAGGCTGATGACACGAAGGCAGAGAGTGGCCTCATCCCAGAACTCTGCCCTCAGCCAGCCGCCACCGTCACCGGGAGCCTGTTCTCTCGTCTGTTGAATGAGGATAAAACCTCACTGCATGGCGTCTGTGTCAAGATCAGGAGACTGGGCACCTAGGACGGTGCCCAACATACCCAAGGTTGTTCCTGGGTCGATGTGGCAAGGGGCTGAGGGGACAGCAGTTCTCAGCTCTGTGATGCGCCCTCGGCATAGACGGAGAGTCCGCTGCGTGACACCTTCCATGTGATTCTAATTTCAGCATTTCGCAGCTCGTGTTTGAAATAGCATCTTTCATCCCGGGCGTCTGCGCAGCACAGAAACAGAACAGACCCCTCTGCAGGCACAAGTGTGAGATCAGGTTCACACTTTTCCTGGGTGAACACCAGATCCGCAGGAGGAGCGGGTGGGAGGGTCCGCACCTGATCAGGGTCACGTTCAATGAGCGTGTATTAAGCACTAATGTGTATCGGTACCTTTGGACACAGTGGTCCCGTTGGCAGCTGAGGGAACAGGCCCAGTGGGGTCCAGATCTGTGTCCCTGTGCCTGGGGCAGTCCAGCCAGGACCCAGATGGGCCTCTCCCTCTGCCCCACACCTAATCAGCCTGGTGACGGTTTCTGCTTCCCCAGATGATCACAAATTCTTTCTGATCAGGGCAGGTCCTGCCTCCCCCTCAGGTGCCTGGGTGCTTCTGCTCCTGCTGTCTTTTGAGAATCCTCTGAGAAGCGGCTTGTGCACAAGCGCTCAGCTAAGTGGCTCCTGCAAGTAATTCAGAATCACAACCCACGTGTGACTGCGGGGGTGGGGGACCAACATGGAATCGGGAGCTGCAAAAAATAGGTGTGGGGTCTGCGGCCCCAGGGCAGCTGCCTCCCGCCTGGCTCACCATCAGTGGAGGGAGCCAGGCCAGTGAGCTGTCTGTCAGAGCGGGAGAGTCCTTGGCTGCCCAGCCCGGGAACAGGCCTGGCCAGTGTCCAGTCCAGGCGTCATCCTCCTTAATCGACTGTAAGCTGCCCCGTGGGCAGAGCTGAGCGGGGTCCCATCGCACTCACCTCGTCTCCCCTCCCACCTAGGTCCTTGCTGCGAAAGTTCTCAACCTTGTCCTGCCAAACATGTCCCTGGGCCCGATTGACTCCAGCATGCTCTCGCGGAATAAGGCAGAGGTGAGTCTTTCTGAAAACGTGGGCAGTTGGGGGCTGATGACTTGGTGAAGGCAGTAGCCTGCATGGGAAATTGGGGTTCATCTCTGCCACGGCCTTTTACCACCATTCTGCCGAGGCCCTGCGCAGTGATGAGGACACACAGATGTGGCTTCAGGATTGGGTGAGAAGGGCTGGGTGGTGCTGCCTGAGAGGTGCCCGGGTGTGCAGAGGAGCTGACCAGATGAGGCTTGTGTGTATCAGCCACAGTTCCTTTGGTTGTAGGTGGCAGAAACCCAAGTCAAGGCAATTTAAACAAAAAGAGGGATTTGTTGGTGAGTGTATAACGAAGGGCTTCAGGCATGGCTGGACCCAGGGGTTCAGAGTCCTGTTCACCATCTGTCTCTCCCCACCTCTCCCATCCCCTAATTTGGCCTCATTCCCAAGAAGCCTCAAGGCTGATGGTCCAAGCCTGGGTATTCGTCCAGGAAAGGGGGCAGTGTCAGCTCTACCCAACCTCATGGCCTGAGAGCAGAGAAGGGCAGTTCTGGGGGTGAGGGGGAAGTGTGGAGGTGGGGGAGGTATCGAGATAGGCCAGCAGAGGACAGAAGAATGGATTCAGGCCAGGCTAATGCCGTATGTCCAGGGCTTAGGAGCTGGAGAGGGTGAGAGGAAGAGGGTTCCCGGTGGAGGGAACAGCATGGGTGAAGACCCTGGCACGGAGAGCCCATTTGCAGGACAGCCAGTGGTTCAGTTTGACCGCAGGGTAGAGGGTGAGCTGAGGTCAGATCACGAGGCACCTCACCAACCCCCCCAACCCCCTCTCCCAGGATCCACTGTCCTCTGTAAGAGCAAACCAGCCCCAAGATGCCAGAAAGCAGGGCAAGGTGGCCTTGGGAGAGACACACTGGGGGTGTGCCACCGTCCATCTCTGCCTCTGGGACCAGGCATCAGGGTCGGCACAGACCTCGTGTGCCTGAGGCACCTGGGGCCACACAGAGTCCGAGGCCCCAGAGGCTGGGGGTCGGTCTGTTAAGGTGCCGCTCAGTGAACCAACCCACCTCCCCTTGAGTGACGGGACCCTCATGCTGTGCACCAGGCTAGTGTCGCGTCCTCATCCACTGGTGGCTGCCCTGGGTTGCAGGTGAGCAGACCCAGGCTCCTCAGGACACAAGCCTGGGGTCACCCGCTGGTGGGACTAGCCTGAGAGTGGAGATGGGTGGGTCCCTGGCCTGCTCTGTTGAGGGGCGACCCCCCCCCCCCGCCATGGGCTTCCGGCCACAGATAGGCGGCCATCCTTCAGTTCTCCTTGGGTTAAGGAAGCAACTGCCCTGTCCTGCCTTCATCCCATGTTGCCTTGGGAGCCAGGAATCACGGAGCCACTGGCTCCCTGCAGACCCTGGGAAGTGGAGCGGGTGCTGGATATCCCAGTGAGCTCCCCGTTCCCCTGGGGCTTGAGCAGTCAAACTCTGGCTTCTGTATAGAATTTGGCGTCCTGGCCCCTGAGCCACGTGGAGAGCAGGCTGCTCAAGGGGAACCCATTCCCACTGTGTAAGGAGAAACATTTACAACCAGGGGTCAAAACTCCCAGGCCTCCAAGGGCCAGCTGCTTGTGAATCTGGCTCGTGTGGGGCTCTGAGGAGTTGTGGGGCTGGAGGGGTACCAGAGGGTAGCCAGTCTGCCCAAGTCACCTGCATTCCGTTTCATTCTTCATCTAATTTAAAAAACACAGTGTCTCCCAAACCCACACCTTGGGGCCAGATTTGACCGACCAGGGTCAAGAGTATTTGAGTAAAGAAAAAAAGATTTTCGCCCCAAAAGGCAGATCTGTATGGTGAAAAGATGCAATGTGAGGACTCAGAAAGACCACATATATGCTGTTTGGTTTAATCCTGGCATGGGTGAGGATGACTTAACCCCATTTCACAGATGAGGAAACTGAGGCTCGGAGGTTCAATAGCTTGTCCAAGGTTGCACAACCAGTCGGGGCAGAGCTGGGATCTGAAGCCCTTGTTGGAAAAGTCCTGCTTGGGCGCCTCCTTCCAGCTGTTGTTTACAGGTGAAGCTCTTCCTCCTGAGGTGTAGGTTCTGGTACCCCGCCGCCGGCGTGGTGCAGGATCACCTGGCGCTGGGGGCGGTCACGTGGACAGGGCCTCCTCCAGCCGCCGCAGCGGGATCACGGCTCTGGCTTGAGTGTGGGTCTCGTCCCACCCATGGTCTTGGCAGCAGCTGTGCTGGGGGGTGGGGGTCTCCCTGGGAGCATCTGAGAGGGACATCCAGGAGCAGGCCCGAGGAGTTCTCCTGCCCCCTGGAAGTTCACTGGCAGAGAGGAAGGAAGAAAAGAGATTATGAGATGATTCCAAACCCTCTTTATTTGAAAGTAGCAAATTTCAGAGCTTTTTATGTTCTTTTCAAAATAATGCAAAATTTCACTGAAGGCCTTATAAAACCAGAGGAGTCTGGGTGAACCTGCAGCTTGCAGGCCCCCCTCCTTGCTTGGCCCCATCCCGTCCTGGGTCTCACACCATCCTGTATCGGGTTCCTGACAGGTCAGGTCAGCACTGATAACTTCCCTGCAGGGAAGACACGGAGGCAGGCAGGAGGCTGTCTGGCCCAGAGGCTGGGCTGCAGTGGGAATGAACGGGGCTGGCAGATCAGATCCTGCAGCAGAGAACTAGCCCCTTGCCTGTTGTCAGGCTCAGTCGCCCTTTCAGCATTCTGCTGAGCGTTAAAAATAGCAATGCCGAGGGGGAAAATGTGTTCAGAAAAGGCACCTCCTGGGTCGAACATCGACTGTCTAAAGGCACATCTTCAGCAAAGATGCGTCCCCTGGGAGCCTGCAGCGATGGCAGCCTCAGAAGAGAAGAAACGTTTGCCTAACAAGCCTGCTGGGCTAGGACAGAGGGAGGGAGGGAGGGGCACAGGCTGGGGCACGGGAGCAGGGGGGACTGGGAGTGGGGCAGCAGGCCGGCTCCGCCCTCTGTTTGGGGTGTGCTGCAACCCCCCTCACTGGCACCACTTCCTGGCCGCGAGCCCTCAGGGCGCATAGGAGTCCAGGCAGAAGTGCCTGGCGTGGTCTCACCACCACCCAGCGCACACTGTGGCAGCCCTCCGTCCCGCCTCAGCTCCCGGAGGTCAGTCTTATTACCAGTATTTACATTTGCGGAGATTTGGGCCAGAGAGGGCAAGTCATTTACCCGAGGACACACAGCTACTAAGTAAGGATTTGAGCCCAGGTCTCTCTCCAGGCCTTGGCACTAAACTACTCCTGCACTAAAACCTTGGGGACAAGTAACTTGCTAGTCAGCATTTTTATGCTTGTCGACACATTCAGGGTACCGGTCAGAACGCTGGCGTCCTGGCGTGTTCGCCATTCCACCCTCAACACCAGACGATGCATCCCTCCCACTCTGAAAAGCCTTGAGTGTTCTAGACGGTTCTCCAGCCAGGGCCCCTTGGGGGAGGGGCAGGGGGTGTTGCTGAGGACCGTGGTTCCCGCAGACTGCGGTAACCTGTCCCATTGGTGACGAACAGGCTCCCTGCTTTCCCTCCCGGCTCTGTCTTCGGGCTTGTGTCAGGTCGTCTGCTGGGAGAGCCACTGTCACAGACTGGGGCAGTATGTCTTCTAGAACCAAGCCCGTGTTCTCTGTGGCTGTGCTGGGACGCCCTCCAGGCACATCCTGGCTGCCTGGCTGGTTTATATTCACGCCAGCCAGCCATATGGTGAGTTCTGGGCACCCAGAGCGCTGGGAAGTGGGCCACCTCTGCTTCCCTGCACTTCTGTAGGTGGGTGCTGCTCCAGACCCCCACCCAGTATTTCCCTTGTGCCCGGCATCAGAGGTCAGCCCCCCTCCTCCCCTGCTCCCTGCCCATCTTCTGCCCACGTCTGCCCGTGACCCTTGGGAGGCTCCTGCTGGGTCTTGGAAGGCTCGGCCAGCCTGAGGCTTTTGACTGATTGTAACCACAGCTAAAGATAGGCCCAGCCTCCCACGCTGTCCCCAGGACATGGCCTCCCACGGAGGCCCTCGGAGGACTGGTGATTACTTTCCAGGGTGCCTCGCCATCACTCAACAGCTTGTATCCCCACAGAGGACTTGTCTATTTCAGGCAGCTGATAATTTACCAACGCCTTAAAAAATAACGAGCCATTAGAAGCTCTACCAGCATGTGTGGCTCCACATGTGGGCGGCTGCTGGTGCTGGGCACATATGTAAACCGTCCACCTTGGTCCAGTGCCCTGCACACGGGGCTCGTGTTTCCTGCTCCCAGTCCCCCTCCCACCACCAACTCTGGCAGAAATGGCTCTGAGCACAGAGTCTGTCCCTGACGCCAGCAGCTTTCATGGCATTAGAAAGGCCAGGGACTCTGTAGAGAGAATGTCAGATTGTTCCAGTTGCCAGCCAGACCCAAGACAAAATGAGGCCCCCCACGGCCCTGCAGGCCCAGCCGACCTTCTCCCTTGGCACCTTCACATGGTCCAGCAAGAAAGCAGCTGCTCTTGGCCAGGCGCACACAGGGGCAGAGCCCGCAAGGCCTCCCAGAGTTATATCTGTCACCTCGCTGCAGGCCAGGAGCTGAGGGTCAAACCCCCTTTTACACGTGGATCCGACGCAACCCACTCGCCAGGGTTTGGGATGCTGGGCAAGCCAGACACAAGCCCCAGACAGGATGCTGGTCACAGGGGTCTTCCTGCCCCAAGCCTGCCCAGGGCATGTGTGGCTCCTAATGGCAGGGGGGTCAAAGTAAAGAACGTGAGAACCGAGGCTGCAGGGAAAGGGGTGGTCCAAGTCAGCCAGCTTTCTTTCCAATTTTTAATTCCAGTAATTTTCAAATCGACAGGTAAGCTGACCCAGTAGGACGGCACCCACCTCCTCCTCCCCAAGGTTCACCAGCGGGAAACACTCAGCCACACTCTGTATTTGCGCTCAAATAGGAAATGTCAGAATAGGGTGTGTTTTAAATCCTTTAAAACGTGTTGTGGTCAGAGATACAGAGTGTAAAATTTCCGTTTTCACTAGTTCTAGGTGTGCGGTTCAGGGGCATTAAGTGCCTGCACATTGTTCAGCTGCCTCCACCGTCGTCTCCAGAACCCTCTCATCTTCCTTGGCTGTGACTCTTCCCTCCCCTACCGCGTCCCTGGTTCCCCCCCGCCCCCCCGTGCTGTGGGTGTGACCGCCCAGGGCCTCCCTGCCCTGTGACGGCTCGTTCACTGAGCATCACGTCCTCGGGCTCATCCGTGGTGCAGCAGGTGTCAGGATCCCCTTCCTTTTTAAGGCTGGATAATACTCCATTGTAGGCATAGGCCATGTTTGGTTTGTCCGTTTGTGTGTCGGTGGCACCTGGGTTGCTTCCTGTGAATAATGCTGTGGCTACTGTGAATAATGCTGTGAACGTGGGTCTGCAGATACTCCCTTCAGAGCCCTGCTTTCAGTTCTTTAGGGTTTACACCCAGAGTGGGGCTGCCAGACTGTTTTCATTTGCGTCTCCCTAACGGTCAGTGGCGCTGAGCTGCTTCCCATCTGCTTTCTCGGCCATTTGTGTGTCTTTGGGGAAATGTCTGTTCAAGCACCTTGTCCGCCGTCTAATCAAGTTGGTCTTGTTGTCGCAGTCCTTTGTATGTTCTGGGTAGTAACCCCTCACACACAGATAGATGATTTGCAGATGTTTTCTCTCATTCTGTGGTAGGGGGTCTTTGATGGACACGAAGTCCAGTTCATCTATTTTTTTGTTTTGGTGCCTGTGCTTTTGGTGTCATAGTCAAGAAATTGTTGCCAAATCCAATGTCATAAAGCAGATGCGTTGATTCGGCTGAAACTTTGGAAAGTTAAGACGGTTGCAGACCCCGCGATCGTACTTGGGCATGCGCTGCCCAAGAGGAAGGAGCCAGAATGAGGACCTTCGGACGCAGCCTGTCCCATCAGTCACGTGTGGAAGGTAGCAGTGGTTCCCGACCCCCCCTGCTCGTGACCTGTCACCCCCTGGTCCATATTCCGATTTCCTCTAGGGAGCAAGGAACGTGATCTTGCTGTTTTGTGAACAGCGGTTGTGAAAGCGGGCCTGCAGGACCCCAGTGATTGTTTCCTGTTTCTCTTACTGTAACAGGCGGCCGTGGCCAGGTGGAGAACACGGGCCTGCTTTTTCCCTTCCCTCAGTGGGCACTCAGGAGCTGGGGCTGGGTCCAGGACCACACTGCAGTGACCTGCACTCCCAAGGTGCACGTGCGGGTGGCCTCCTGTATCATTTCTGGTTCAGAAGGAGTCCTGGGCGCCCTGTGGTGGGTTTTGCGAACCACTTGCACCCACAGGCCCGGGGCCTGACCTGCCGGCCCTGCTCGTGACTCACAGAGCAGACGATCTCCAGGAGCTCAGATGTCCACAGCAGAAAGCAGTGCCTGGGGAAGGGTGTCCAGTGACTCGCATGCCCTGGGGTCAGTGGCAGTTCATACGTGTAGGCTAATCCCGATTAATCCTCTCGGTCAAGAATGGACCTGCAGGCCCTTATTTCTGATGGCTCTTGTCTACCTCAGGACTTCCAGCCCCAGGTGGCACCTGCTCTGGGGCTGGAGGGGAACTTGGGCCTTTTGGTGAACAGGGTTTGCTCCCGTCGGCCGACTCGGGGAGACTTTCTGCAAAGTCAGGCAGAGCCCTCCTCTCCCCTCCGCCAGCCTGCAGGCGGCACATCAGGTCAACAGACTCAGTGACATTCCCGCTTCCGGCCAGAGGCCACCTTCCAGGGTCACATCAGTGGATCTGTTACAAGGATGAAGAGGCAGGCAGAGGGCGTGGTGGGAAAGGCCGGAGGAGAGGTTTTCTCTCATTCATCTCTGTCCATGCCAAATCGCGCTTCCTGCCGTTTAAGGCAAAGGTGTGAAGTGAGGATGGGTCTCAGCAAAGACCCACTGGCTTATCCTAGAGTTCCCATGGGTTCTAGAGTTCAGAGATTACACAGGTAGGGTTGTTGTGTTTTTTGCAGTATGCTGGAGAAGGCTCTGATGTCCCTGTGGTGAAAATGGATGAATTAAGAGAGATCTAAACAGTGGAGGAAGGAGGTGGGAATCCAGGATGGGCTCTAAAGTACAGGTAGGGGGTGGAGGTGAGGCTCCTCTAGGAAGAGGGAGGGCTGGGAGGGAAGTGGGGCAGGAAGACCAGCTGTAGACATGTCTGTGGGGCATGTACCTGAGGGAAACTCGGGGCTGGGCTGCTCTGTGAAGCAGGAGGTGTCACGCAGGCAGGGCACTTGCTTGTGCTCAGAAGGGCCCCTCGTCCCTTTGGCAGGCTGAGAGGGGTGGGGGCCTCCGGGGCCCAGATGTTTCTGCTCCTCTCCAGAGACGCGTCCCTGTCTTTTCTGAGGTTTGCTGGTTCCCTGCCGCCCCCCGCCTCCTGGCCGACTAAGCCCACAGGCCTCTCTGGACAGGTAGCACAGTGTGGGAAGTGGGGGCTGAGGATGCTGACTGGGGGTCCGAACACACTGCCTGGGTCTTACCCTGGCTCCACCCCTTACTTGCTGTGTGACTTTGGGTGAGTGGCCTGACTTCTCTGAGCCTCAGTCTTCTCATGTGTAAAATGGGGTTCATAATAATCCTCCCTTAAAAAAAAATCGTTCCTGCACAGGGTTCCTGCAGAGGTTGGGCAAGCGAGGACACGTGGCGCGCCAAGCGCAGAGCTGGGGCTCGGAGTCGGCGCTGCTGGTGCTGTTCCGAGTCAAAGCCAGCTTTCAGCCCACCCGGGGCACGGGTTTCAAGGCAGGCCAGGAGGTTGGCTGTGGGGTGACGTGTAGGTTTTGCGCAACCAGAAGTGTCAGAAGACGCCCAGCTGCGGATTGCCGCTTCGCTCACTGTGCTCTAGGGCAAAGTTTCTTCAAAAGGCAGACGCGGCCCTTGGCTTGTTCCTGGCCGTGGAGTTCAGCCTGACTGAACCCCTCCAGGGCCCCAGGCGGTGCAGGTGCCGGAGACCAGGACACATGGGAGGGGCCTTCCTGCCCGGACCTTGAAGCCCAGGGCCCCCAGCCCCGCCCCTCCCTTCACCCCCCTGGGTCGCATTCAGCTTCGCTGTGGGCCAGACCCTGGGCTCAGCTGCAGGGCTGCAGGATCTGGTTGAGCCTCCTGGCAGTCCTCTTGGGCAAGATGTCAGGGCTGGGTGACCCCCTTCCCAAGAAGAAAGACTTCAGGTCTCAGCCAGTGGACGCCCCCCTGGAGGTTGGTCATCTGGAGCAAAGATGGTCTCGCTTGGCCTGGGGTCCGCAGCCTCCGGCTGACACGTCCCCAGCTCTGCTCCAGAAGTGGGGGGCTGAGGTGCGAGAGAGATGCTACAGGCCAAGTTGTTGCTGTGTTTCTAACCAGACCTGGTTCTGAGGTCACCGATTCCCGCGCAGCTGAGGGAAGTAAAGCGGGGGTCCTGGTGCCTCTCCCTCCCCCCCCCGACAGCCACGTCCTGCAAGACCACAGGGTCACAGCACCAGGACACCGACGTGGGTCAGGCAGGCTGTCTCCACAGAGACCCCCGTGTTGCCATCTTACAGCTGTACCCCCTTTCTTCCCACCTCCCCCACCAGGCCTGACAGCCACTAACCTGGCCTCCATTTCTCCAAGGTGTCATTTTAAGAATGTCTTGGAGATGAAGTCACACAGTATGTCGTCTTTGGGGAGCAACTTTTTGGTCTTTGGTTCTGAATGAGCTCGGGCTGCTGACCAGTGCTCTGGGCCTGGAGGGAGAGCCCTGTCTGTCTCCTGCCTGGGGGCAGAGGACACAGCCCTCCCCCATAAGAACTTTTGCTGGATTTAGGTCTTAAGCCCTCAGAAAACAAAGGCTGCCAGGATTGGGCCAGGAGGGTTACTTGAGGGGAAGGTTTGGGGCCTCTGAGCCTCATTTCCCTCTCTGCCTGCTCCGTCTGCCCCTGCCCGGCTGCAGCCGGCACCAGGGCCTACCCTTTGCCCGACACAGCTGGCAGCTCCTCCCCAGGCCCTGAGTAGCCACTGTGTACACAGGGCCTACGTGCTGAGGATGTGGAAAAGGAAGCCACAAGCAGGAAGCCAATAGGGCCAGTCAGAGCAATTAACCCGGAGCCAACTCCCCGAGGGGCCTCGTGGCCGGTCAGCAGGCAGGGTGCCAGGCCACTCAAGAAGGAGGGGGCTCATGGGCTCGGGCCCTGTGTGTCATGGGGTCACCCTGCAACCAGGGCCCTTCAGCACTGGGAGGGGTGCAGCACAGCAGGCCCTCCTGCTGCTGCGTGGAGACCCCAACACCATAGCCCAACCAGGAAGGAGGCGCACTTTCCTGGTGGGTGACAGCCCCTTGTCGCCCTGTTTTTGGGGTGCAGCCCTTGTCCATGTGGCCCCAGCTCTGTCCCTATTCTGCCCATGTTCTGGGCAGTGGGAGGAGGGCAGGGAGCTGAGGGGCCGGGCAAACCCCGGACCAGGGAGCACATGGCACACACCTTGCTTCCTACTGGCCAGAACGTGGTCAGGTTACAACACTTGGCTGCAAGGGGGGCTGGGATGCGATTTTTCTTCCAGGGGTTGTGTTCCAAAGGAACTGCCCAGGGTTCTCCGGGGAGCAAGGGAGTTGGGGCGACTAGTAAAGGTCAGGTTCCTCGTCTGCACATCAGGGTGATGGGGGCCACGCCCTGTTGGACCCCTTGAGCGCTTGGAGCCAAGCCCATAGGAGGGGCTCAGAAGCACTAGGCCGTCCTGGTCCTCCCCCTGCATGGCACCCTGCCGCGGCTCCCTGGGCCGTGCTGGGCGCAGTCTGCCCACGGAGCTGCAGTCGCGCTGCCCGGGTTGGACAGTTCTCAGCGGCCCCGCAGCGCTCTTCCCAGCAGGGCTCCCTGCAGCCGCACTGCCCCCATGTCTCCTGTGCGCTCAGCCCCTAGACAGATGGCCTGGCCCTGCAGGCTTCCCGCCCGCTCAGCTGCAGGAAGTGGCTAATCCATCTCATGCAGCTTTTCACAAATGGTCTGGTTTGCCTGCTGGTCCCCAGCCCAGGAGGAGTCAGGGATGGCCGGGCTGACCCCGGACAGCCTGTTCCCTCTCAACCCAGATCCGCAACTCTGGCTGAGGTCCTTCAGGGTTGGTGCCGGGAGAGTCAGGGTGGGAACACGGTGGACTCAGGCAGCCTCACGGACAGCTGACCCTGTGCCCCAGCCCCCGTGGCCCTCCTCTCCCTCACCCATCCCAATACCACACGGCACTTCTGCAGGACAAAGGAGGTGAGGGAAGACCTGTCCCCAAGCCTCAGACTGTCTCCATGGGCCTGAGAGAGCTCTGGAAACTTATGTGGGCACATGCCCCACCCCAGCCCAGAGTAAGCAGGCAACTCACTGTCCTCTCAGAGGTGGGAGGAGTGAAGGGACAGCCCCACAGAAGGCCAGGAGAGATTCTGAGCCACGGGCAGGGCGAGGGTCAGAGTCAGGGCCCAGTAGGCTGGCGGCTGAGGCGGGCGGGACCAGTGTCTGTGCACGTCCGGCAGAGGAGCGGCTGGGCTCTGTCTCAGGGTGGCAGGCAGCCTTCTGCAGCCCAGGCCTGCCCCAGCTCCACTCGTCCCAAAGCTCATGGGGTGTGTCTTGCCCAAGTGCCTTCCCGCCTGGTCCCTCACCCTCTTCATCCAGGCAACACTGGGTCGGGGGCAGGGGGGCTGACTTGGAGAAAACAGATCCACTCGGACTAACACCAGAACGCCTGCAGAGCTATTCCTGCATGAAATCATCAGAGTGAACAAGTGATGCTGCTTGTGTGAAAACACACAAGCGGGTACTGACAGGGCCTCCAGCACACACGAGAGCAGGGGCGTCCAGGACAGAGCTGGGGCAGACGCACGGGGGATGTGGCGCAGTCGGGCTCTCTGGGCCTGCTGGCTCCCGTGCCCCCGCCCCAGACCCGGTGCTGGGACCAGCTCTGCGGGCTCAGCGGAGCTGAGGGAGGCCTCTCCCCCTGCAGGTGGACCTCTACAACACGGACCCCCTCATCTGCCGGGCGGGGCTCAAAGTGTGCTTTGGCATCCAGCTGCTCAACGCCGTGTCGCGGGTGGAGCGGGCCCTCCCCAAGCTGACCCTGCCCTTCCTGCTGCTGCAGGGCTCTGCCGACCGCCTGTGCGACAGCAGAGGGGCCTACCTGCTCATGGAGTCCGCCAAGAGCCAGGACAAGACGCTTAAGGTGAGCCGCTGTCCCTTCCCTGGGGTGGGGGGAGATGGCGCTCCTTGGGGACATCTGCCCAGACCCTGCAGGCCACCCCAGGAGAGATGTCTCGGGATGGGGCCAGCCTGGCCCCGCTGGGAGGTGGGTGCCAGGAACACCGGGCCTCTGTTCATTCTGAGGCGGCACAAAGCTTTAGCTGGTTGCTCTCGGGAGGAGCAGGACAGAAAGGAGCCGCCAGAGGGCGCCAGGCAGCAGAGCTCTCCCAGGGAGTGCCTGCTCCTTGGTCTGTCCACTGGCCTGCGGGGCGCCCGCCCCTTCCCGTGGGCATCCTGCACTCCGAGGAGGTGAAGCCGGGTGTGGACATCACCCTTCCAGTGTAGGCGCAGGCGGGCCGGGCTGGAGGGAGGGAACAGTGACTTCAGAGAGGACGTGCTGGAGCATGTTGGGACAGGCTAGGTTATTGGAAGCACCACCCGAACACACGGCGTTGGCCCATAAGGAAGGGGTCCTCGGGGCCGGGGAGAGGGTCTTGGGGGCTCGTCCTCTGCCCCAGCCGCCTCGCCTCCACCTGTCACTTGCTGCAGCCGTGATTTCCTGTCTCCCAACTGCAGATTTACGAAGGTGCCTACCACGTCCTCCACAAAGAGCTTCCTGAAGTAACCAACTCTGTCTTCCGTGAGATAAACACGTGGGTCTCTCAAAGGACAGTGGTGGCGGGAACAGGGTCCCCACCCTGAATGTCCTGGCCGGCCGGCGGGCCAGCGGCCTGGGAAGCGGGCAGAGAACGGGCAGGAGCTGGCTTCTCAGATGTAGCTTGCCAACAAACAAAACAAATTGGAGGACTCCCTAGCACAATTAAAAAAAAAAGTCTTGTCGCCTGCCAGGCTGTCCACCACTGGGTCTGCCTTCAGGGGTGGACACTGTGCAAAAGCAGATAAGGTCACAGCATCTTCCAGACAGAGACTGTGCTGGAAGGCCCTGGACAGCAGAGCCCTGCCCGGCCTCTCCCGCCCCACAGGGCTCCCAGGACTCTGGTGTCCTGGACGCCCACATCCGGCTGCAATAACAACTGGGGGCCCTCACCCCCACCCCACACTGGGGCCCCTCTCTGGCCGAGAGATGCCGGGTGGCATCTAGTCCCCGGGCTGATTCACCTGCCCTCCAAGGCCCAGAAATGCCCTGCCTGTCCTCAGAATATATCTCCACCCACAACCGTGTCACTCCTTGTTCGCGGGGGCTGTGAGTGGTTTTGGGCAGGTGGGGCTTGGCCCAGAAGGAGGCATCCGTGGGGAGCCTTGCTCCCTTTCCGTGTGCGCAGCGCGTCAGCACAGCCTCTCCTCGCTGACTGGTGTTACCTGACAGCCTGAGAGGACGGTGTGTGGAAGAGAATGGCTGACATAATGTCAATTCCAAAGCAGAGACTGGTGGGTGGGAACGAGGGGCGTGAAGGTTGATGCCTGGGCTCCGTGCAGCCCCCCTGGTCCCGCCTGCCCGGCCAGCCAGCCTAGAAGCCTCCTACCTCTGGCGGCGAGGAGGTCCCCATGCAGAGACCCTGACCACGCTGCAGGCTTGAGGCTGTGACTGGAGGGGCCGCCCAGCGGCCTGTCTCTCGGTGCCAAGCCCATCCACCCCAGGCCCTCACTTGCGCCAGCAATAATTTGGGTCCCTGCCCCCGCGGGGTACTTCCACTTTCAGATGGGATGTGCGGTTACCTCATGAGGCCCCGACTGCAGACATGACCATGGGTGGGGGTCCCAAGGCCACGGGCCCTCTGACAGGTGCCCACACAACCTTCCGGGGCTGGTTCTGGGTCCACCCAGGGCCCTGCCCACACGTGTGGAGCCAGAGCTGGTCACTGTAAGCGTTCGCGTTCTGCTGCCCTGCCCCTCGGGAGGGGACAGGCCCGGTCCTCACAGAGAGGGGCTTCATTGCCCCATCTTCCTTCCCTGACTTCTCTTGGGAGCAGAAGATCATGGACAAGGTGCACGGAGGAGCCGGGCCTGCTGCTCCCCGGGCAGCCTTGGGGGTGTTTCTGCTCCTTGGCTGACCAACAGCAGAAACTCCACCGCAAACCGAGACCCAGGCCTGGGGTCCTCGCCCAGCTATGAGCTGTGACAGGCAGGTCACACAGAGCCCCACACCTCCCGCCCGCCTCCCCAGGAGCATGTGACGGCTCAGCCGTCTCCCAAGTTCAGTGTCAGGCACGTGGTCTGACCAGGAATCTTTCGATGCATGAATTTATTTATATGAAAGTTCTTACAGAGGCACCTTCAGTTGCATTTACAGATCTCGTTAAAGAATTGCCCATGATTAAAAGAAAAAAGTTATTTGAAACCGAGACTGTTTCCTAACCGGGAGAGGACACAGCAGGTGGCCGTGCTGGGAGGACGTCCCGTGTCCCAGGAGTGCGTGTGGCGGGGTCTGGGGGTCAGGACAGGGCTGCGTGCTTCCTTTCCCCGCAGTGCCGAGTGAGTCTAGAACCCAGCTCATCTGGCGGGCCACCTAGAGCGCCTCAGCCGCTGTCACAGTGCTGCAGGGGGTGGGCTTGGAGGATGCGAGGTCACAATGGCCTGGCCTCCAGGTGAGAGCAGGACAGAGGCCAGGGAGGTGCCCTGGACATGAAGCAGATCCAAACGCCACCTAGGGGGATGGACGCAGTATTGGGGACTTGGCCCAAGCACACGTGAACGCAGCGCCATCCGAAACTCAGAGGCCATGTGGGCCACACGGAAACCGGTTTCATAGCTGAAAATCTTCCTAGGACAAGGGGCCACCAGGGCCTGTGGCTTTGCAGGGAGGGAGTGGGCATGCAGCAGACACCCCAGCTTCCCCCACAGCTCTGGGGCCCTGGGGCTCACAGAAGGAGCTGTGAAGGACGTTCTGGAAACCACTGCAGGGCCCCACACACCCTTTTCCCCACTGACCGCTCACACACACCCGTTAGGATCACAAGGATTCTCCAGGCGATTTACTGGTTTTGTCGTCACTGCAGCTCAGCCACACCCCACCTGTATGCTGTTAGCGCGTTACCAGTTTAGAACTATTAAAGGACCGGTGTACACCATAGCTAACCCTAATAAACCAGATGTTTTCTGACTGTTGTCTACCTGTCTGTCGGATCCAACTACAGTGTTTCCTGCGGACAGACTGGCCGGCGCCTGGTGAGGCCACAGTGGGGGTCTGGGCCCGGCCGGGCACGCGATGTAGCCGTGTGTGTGGACATGATCGTCTCTCCATGGGGCAGACCCATGGCGGTGGCTTTCTCCTCCAGTCTCTGGACTGAGGGCTCCCTGCCTTCACTCCCCTTCCTTCCTCGTCCGCTGGCCCCACATGCCAGCTTCTTAGTGGAGCCTTTCCAACCACCCTGTCTAGCATCCTCCGCCCCAGGCCGCCGCCTCCTACAGCACAGTCACTGCCATCTGATGTGACGGTGTTCCGTGGACCCTGGGTAGCTGTGTCCCCACCAGAACTGAGCTGCAGGAGGGGGATCCTCACATCGGACTTCTGGTTTCCAGGGTCTCCCGTGATGAGAAGGGATGGGGGCCACGCTCTCTGGGCCAGGCTTGGGCTTGGCACTGGGGTTGAGGGTGCAGGGTCCGTGTCATGGCCCTGGTGCCCTTGCCCAGGGTCACACCTAGGAGGGCCCCCTTGGGCTTTGTTCTCTGCTGCCACCGACTTGAAATTCTCAGTTACTCCGTGCATCTGTTACCCTCCGGAGCCCGGGTCCTCTGTACGACCGTGACCCAGAACTCTCCCCCGGGTGCGCTCCCTGTCTCCCTTGGCTTCGTTCTCCTTCTGGGACGTTACCTTCTTCCTTCGTCTGGAACACGTCCCTCTGCCGCCTCGTTTTATCTCAGTTGCTGGTTGCGTTTCACGTACGTGGTGGGCTAGTTGTGTGTCGACCTTGAGGGGCGACCTCTGTGGGAGGCGTGTCCCCGCCGCGCACTCCCCTCGCGTCACCCCAGCTCTGCGCTCTAGGCCCCCCAGGAGGGCTGCGTGGGTCCCTCTGGTGGGATGGGGGCTGCGAGCGCTCGGGGAGGCGTGGCTGGCCCCCAGCCGGGTTGGGGGCCAGGCCCTGCCTCGTGCGGACAGTGCGGGCTGTGTTTAGCGGGGCCTGGTCACCAGGGGCGGTCGCGGAGTCCTAGGGGCCGGGCTGGCTCGCCGGCGGGTGGAGTCGGGGTCCCGAGGACTCCGGGGCTGCCCCCCACCACTGGCAGGGGAAGCCAGGCCCGGGGTTAGGGCCGGACCGCTGGCAGGCGGAGCCGGTCCCTGGAGGCTGACTGCAGGGCCCAGGGGTGCAGAGCTCGGTTCAGGTCGTGGGGGGCGGGGGTGGTTCCTGACAGTGGGCGGTGGGGTCCCTGGTGTCCCGCCGGTCGTGCAGGCCGCTAGCGGGCAGGGCCGGGGCCAGCGGGTCCCAGCGGGTCCCAGGCAGGGTCCGCCGGCGGGGCGGGTTGTGTTGTCTGGCGTCTGGCGCCTGCCGCCTGGTGGGTGAGGCTGGTCTGGCGGCGCGTGCGGGCTTCCCGGCGGGAGGGGCGGGGCCTGCGCGCCGGGGGGGCGGGGCGGGCCGCGTCGTGGGGGGCGGGCTCGGGGGCTCCCCAGGCGGCCTGTCTGCGGTCGTCCCCGCCCAGGTAGCGCGGCCTGCAGGCTGAGGGGCAGGTGTCGGCGCCCACGAGCCGGAGGGAGGGTCCCGGCTGGCGCCCCGCCCCGCACAGCGTCCACGCGGAGAAGCCGCGCCCGAGGGTGACAGCCGCCAGCGTCCAGGCCCCCAGTGAGACGCCCCCAGTCCAGCAGCAGGTAGGCCCCCCCTCCCGGCTCCTGCCCGGGCCCGGCGCGCGTGGGGTCTGGTGAGGCCCTCGGAGAGTGGGGTCTCTGCTTCCCCCGGGCGTGGGGGCCCCGAGGTCCAGCCCCGCTGGCCTTCGAAGCCGCGCGCTCTGGGGCCGGTCTTGGGCGCCGGGCCCCGGGTGGGCCTCGGAGCCCGCACCCCTGCGGGGAGCCCGCGCAACGCGGGGCTTGTGCCGGGGCCGTGGGGCCGGGCGGTCTCGCGAGGCCGCCCCCGTGCTGGTTCCCTCTTGTCTCTGGTTGTGGGAGGCCCCTTCTGGTGGGTGCCGGTCCTTCCCCTCGGAGGTGGGTCGAAGGTGGTCGCGGTTCGGCGGCGCTGGTGGGTGGGGGCGGGGGCGCAGGGCCCTGCTCCGCCATCTTGGCGGCTCTCAGTGTAGACGCAGAATTCCGCCTCTGCCGTACATGCTCGCGCAGATCATTGAACTGACAGCCTCGTTGACGTTTTTGTGTAACTGAGGACATTTTAGGAGGGGATGCGACACTGGTATTGTGTGACTGACAACCCTGAGGTGACTTCTGCTGAAATGCCTAGTCACTCTGGAACGTGTCAGTGGGATGGCCACAGCTGGCCTGGCCCCCGTGCAGAGGCCCCAGGCAGCGTGAAGAACTGAAGGACGGCCCAGCACCCGGGCCTGCGTGTGCCTCTCATACCCTGAGCCCTGTTGGGGGAACTGTGGGCAGTGTCCTTCCTGCCTCTTGTGAGCATCATGGGCCGCAGATGTCATGTGCCAGGCGCCGTGCAGCCTTGGGGCTGCCCCCAGAATCCTGGCGGATAGCGGTGGGATGAGAAGAAAGACATGGAGTGCCGGGTGGGCCCAGCGGGGGAGAGGGGAGGTGAGCAGGAGGGAGCACACGTCTGAGGGGGCTCAGGGCAAGACATGGGGGGAAGCGCATGCTGGTCCCAGAAATGGGACTTTGAGGAACGGAGGGCACCCCCAGTAGCTGACAGCCATCCTGGGATAGTGTGTGCAGGGACCCGGGCCTTGGCTGGAGGGGCTCTGGAGCAGGGCAGCTGCCCCGGGTTGTGGGGGCGGGACACAGCTGAGACCAAGTGGAGGCTGGCAGGGAGGGGCAGCCACGCCTTCCTCTCCTCCCACCGCCTCTCTCACTGCCCTGCAGTCTTGAGTGTGAGGTTCCAGACCGGGACCGAGGTGGCTCCTCCTGCCACCACATCCTCATTCCAGCCCACAGGAGTGAGGAAAGGAGAGGGGCGGGGTGCGTCTTTCAAGGACTAAATCAGAGACCTCATCTACCATTTTTCCTGGCACCTAGACCTGGTGTCTCGGTCACAGCTAAATACAAGGGAGCTGGGGCACGAGCCAGGCGCCACGGTAAAGGGGGGGCTCAGGCAGGTGTGTGCCTGAGGCTCACAAGGAGGGGGGCCCAGGCTCAGTACCCGCCCAGAAGGCGCCAGCAGTGAGAGAGCTGGGGGCGAGGCAGGGCTCCCCCAGAGCCGAGGCTGCAGGACGGGCACTGACCAGTGGCTACTGCGGAGGCTGGGTGACGAGCACCCCGCGGCCTGAGGAATAAGGGAGTCGGTCTTAGGACTCACAGGTAAGGAGGGGCCGTGCCGTGTGCTCAGAACCGCTCATGTGACATCTTCCAGGTCACGGTGAGGTTCCCGTGGGCTGAGCCCCGCCTGCTGCGGCCTCCTCGTGCCCCATTTGACTGCCACACCCGCGTGGGTGGTGCTGCTCTGTTTAGATGGATGAGGACGCCAGGGCTTCGAGTGGCTCCAGGCCGGGTCCCCGGGCCCAGGTGCAGGGAACCCACTGGCCTCTCAGACCTGAGAGAGCTGCCCAGCTCCAGGCCTTCAGGAGTCCCTGCCTGAAGCTGCAGTTCAGACTTTCCCCAAAGTGAGAAATCTTTATGCTTTCAAGACGTCTGCTCCAGGAACTAAGGCACTGCCCCTAAACCTTGTGCGACCACTCCTAACTTCGTGGGTTTTTTTCCAATGGAAGTACAGTCAGTTACAGTGTGTCCCTCTGGCATGCAGCAGTGTCCCAGTCACGAGATACACACATAAATACATTTTCATGCTTTTTCATTAACAGTTA
This sequence comes from Camelus ferus, assembly GCF_009834535.1. Classification (NCBI taxonomy): domain Eukaryota; kingdom Metazoa; phylum Chordata; class Mammalia; order Artiodactyla; family Camelidae; genus Camelus; species Camelus ferus. Next base: position 30,827,221 of record NC_045712.1, read on the forward strand.
ATACAAGATATTGAATATAGTTCCCTGTGCTGTACTAAAGAAATTTTTAAAATGTATTTTTATATATAGTGGCTAACATTTGCAAATCTCCAACTCCCAAATTGATCCCTTTCCACCCCCTTTCCCCCGGTAACCCTAAGATTGTTTACGATGTCTGTGAGTCTTTTTCTATTTTGTAGGTGAGTTCATAGTGTCATTTTTCCTTTCCTTTAGATTCCACATGAGTGATGTCGTATGGTATTTTTCTTTCTGGCTGACTTCACTTGGAATGACGATCTCTAGGTCCATCCATGTTGCTGAAAATGGCATTATTTTACTCTTTTATGGCTGAGTGGTATTCCATTGTATAAATGTACCACAGCTTCTTTATCCAGTCTGCTGATAGACACTTAGGCTGTTTCCGTAATCTTGGCTATTGTGTATAGTGCTGCTGTGAACATTGGAGTGCAGGTGTCTTTTTAGAGTTAAGGTTCCCTCTGGATATATGCCCAGGAGTGGGATTACTGGGTCACATGGCAAGTCTATTTTTAGTTTTTTGAGGAATCTCCATACTGTTTTCCACAGTGGCTCCCCCAAACTGCATTCCCACCAGCAGTGTGGGAGGATTCCCTTTTAATCCACAGCCTCCCCAGCATTTGTCATGTGTGGACTTTGGAATGATGGCCATTCTGGCTGGTGTGAGGTGATAATTTATTGTAGTTTTGATGTGCACTTTTCTGATAATTAGTGATACTGAGCATTTTTTCATGTGACTATTGGCCATTTGTGTGTCTCCGCTGGAGAATTGCTTGTTTATGTCGTCTGCCCATTTTTGGATTGGATTGCTTTTTGTTGTTAAGTTGTATGAACTGTTTATATGTTCTGGAAATTAAGCCTTTGTCAGTCACATCATTTGCAAAAATTTTCTCCCATTCCATAGGTTGTCGTTATATTTATGGTTTCCTTTGCTGTGCAAGTTTGTAAGTTTAATTGGGTCCCATTTGTTAATTTTTGCTTTTATTTCTATTACTTGGGTAGACTGCTCTAGGAGAACATCGCTAACTTTGTGATGGCATCCTAACCACCCTCTTGGGTTTCAGTTCCTGCTGCAGTGAGACAGGGCATTGAAGGCTGTGTAGGAGTTTTCCAGGTAGAGGAAAGAATATCTGCAAAGCCTTCATTCCTTTTTTTGGGGCAGGTGGGAAGGATATTGTGGGGCAGGTGGGAAGGATATTGTAGGACAGGTGGAAAAGTTTGTATTTTGGGGCTAGGACTAGGGTGAGCCAAGTGTGGTGCTCACCTCAGGCACAAAAATTAAGGGAGCACCAGAAAATCCTAGTACTCAAAATAAGCAATATTTTAATGTAATATTTTATTTTAAAATCAAAATTAGTGATGAACCAAATACTGACATTTCAAATAGGATTACTGGTCAGCCTTTGGCTCCAGTCCCCCAGGACTCAGCAGAGCAGTCACCTGCCCTGCGGTCATGCCCTCTCCCTCGGGGTGAGGCAACAAGGTGCCCCTACACTGGTTTACCTACAAGCTGTTTCGCTTCTGTTGTTCTGTTGGCTGGTCTGTTTCTCCAAACGTGAAAAGTGTGGGGATGTTGATGATGATTCCCAGTAAAAGATATGGGAATATTTTTTTTTCTTCACTCAACGGTGTTTAGAGGCTGGCGTGAGGGAGGTGGGCCCTGCGCTGAGGGAAGACAGTGGCCAGTGGAGGGAGCCAGGCCTGGCGAGGCCCACTGGACTTGGCGCCCTGGGGCTGGGCTGGTCGGGGCCTCCCCCAACCGGCCCTGCAGTCAGGACGTGCAGGCAGCTCTGAGGTCACAGCCGCCACAGCCAGGGAGCAGCATTAGCAGCACTGACGGCACAGAGACCCACCCTCGGGCCCCGGGCCCCAACCCCCAAGCTTCCCCGGACCCTGGCCCTGTGCCCGGGACACAGGCTCCCACAGTGAATTCAAGCTTTATTGCCACACACTCTCGCGCTCCCTGCTGGCTGCTCTACACAAGGAGAAGCCAGCTCCGCCAGGGAGACCAGCCACTGCAGGACGGCGGGGAGGGGCGGGGGGGCCCTTAGAGACCCCCACCCCAGGTTTCCCTGAGTGGTGCCCAGCCCCATGGCCTTAGGGCTGGTTTGTGCTGGGGGAGGGCCTCATCCCAGCGACCCCCGTACACAGACAAGCACACGTGCAGGTCAGCAGTCCAGGCCGATGGCCACCAGCAGGTGCTCCAGTGCCTGCAGCCGCTGCTGCGCCTGCTCCGTGGCACTGCGGGTCTGCACCGCGCTGCCCACATGGAAGCGGATGTCATCCACCAGCGGGATGGAGTCCGTCTCCTGCCGGGCTGCCACGGCTGCGGCCTCCTCCCTCACGGCCTCCACGAAGTCCTCCTGCTCCACCAGCTGAGGACAGGCTGGCTCAGGGCACGCCCGCCCCGGTGCCCCCTCTGCCCTGCCGCCGGGGGTCCGCACCCACCTTCTCGATGACCTTGGCCATGTACTCGGTGCACTGGTCCTCCAGGCGCGCCAGGCGGAACAGCTTGGCCACGCGCCACACGCCCACCACGCTGTCCTCATCCAGCAGCTGGGCCAGGCTGCGGCCACACAGCTGCTTCAGGCCCGGCAACAGGTACATGTCGGCCACAGCCAGCACGTCGTAGGCCGCCTCCGGCAGCAGCTGCAAGGAAGGTGGCGATCGGGATGATGGCCATGGAGTAAGGGGCTCGCGTCACAGGTCAGCTCGGTCCCTGAGCCCCGCAGCCAGAGCCTGTGCTCCCCAGCCTGCCTCCCGCGGGCGGGAGACGCAGGTGTGCAGCTGCCCCTGCTCAGGGCAGAGGAAACCGCTGCATGTCTTCCTCCGGGGGCCTGGCGGCCCCCGCACAGCAGACCTGGACAGCTGGTGGTATCTGCCACCACCCCTAGGGGAGTGCACGTGCTGACCCCACCCTGGGGTGCCAGGATGACAAGGCAGACGGGACAACCTGGGTCTCAGCAAGCCGCCTGCCCAGGGCACTCACCTCAGGTTCCTCAGTCACCGTGTCCTGGGGTCTGTCACAGTGACCCGCACGCCGGCAGTGTGTACCTGCTGCCCCCTTGCCCTGTGGTGGTGGCCTTGGGCCGCCTGAGGCTGGAGCTCCCCACTGTTGTGGGGATTCAGGGTGACTATCCCCACCCACCTTCTGGCTGGAGAACTTGGGGACCCCAGGTGGCTACACCGTGTCCCCAAGTACCACATGCTATGGTCATGACACTCCTGCTCTGGAACCTACCAAGGCCCCTCCAAGTCCAAACAGGCCCACACTCCCTTCCCAGCCCCACGGAGTCAGTCCAGACCCTGACGCTCCCGCTCAGCCCTGCGGCGACCGGCCTGCATCCCTCCCCTCAATCCCGCCTGCACCTCCGTGTGGTCGCTGTAGACGTAGTACAGCACGTGGGTGAAGACTTCGGCTGAGACGCCCTGCAGGGTGACGGCCGGGAGACCGCCTGAGGCCTCCGGCTCCTGGCTCTCTTGGAAGTGGTCCTCCAGCAGGGCCCGGAAGTAGTCGCTGCGGCTGCAGAAGAAGGCCTAGGGGAGGCCGGGCTCAGGCTGGGCTTGTGCCCCGAGGAGCTGGCTCAGGGCTCGAGGCAGGGGTGGGGGTCTGGGGGGAGAAAACTTGGCACCTTGTGACACAGGAAGCTGTAGCCATCCACTCGGAAGCAGATGTCAGGAAAGCTGTTGAGGCCGTTGCAAGGGAAGGGTAGCTCCCCGAGGTCACCCTGGGGACGGAGGGAGGTGCCATCAGCACAGGTGGGAGAAGGGAGGGCGGCCGCTGCCCCACACGGAGATTTAGACGCAGGCAGGCAGCTCAGAAGAGGGAAGTGACAGGCTGTAGGTTTACCCCACAAACGCCCCTGCCCACGGCCTCTGTCTGGCAGGGCGCATACCCGGAGCTCAGGGGGCAGGGCGCAGTCAGCCAGCAGGGCCAGGTCCTCCCGCAACCGGGGGTCTGCTGGGGGGGGCTCGACGGTCAGCACCTTCACACACGGGCCTGGCTTGGAAGCCACTGCGGAGGGGAGAGTGCAGCTTCAGGGAGCCGGGGAGGCCCCGCCCATCCCCGTCCGAGGCCCGGACTGACGCACAGACTCACACTTGGCCTCCAGGTCGCCGAGCAGGTCCCACAGCCGGCACTGCTTGGCCAGGCGCTCGCAGTCGCTGATGTGTTCCACGCCGACGTCCAGGCTGCCTGGGCACTGGGGGCAGTGTGGGATGGGGGCTTGGGGTCTGCGGGGCCCTCACCTGCCCCCAGGCAAGTCCCCAGGAGGCGGTCCCCCTGCCCAGCAAGCGGGCCGGCCCCAGGCCGCGGGGAGGGGCTTGGTCTGAGATGGGAGACTGCTGGTGAGGCAGAGCCCCAGGGACAAGAACCCGGAGGAAGGGGGGCCTGAGACCACCTCTGGGTGTGCTGCACCCCGACCCTGGCCCGGCGCTCACCTGTGTACAGGTACTGCAGCAGGGCCCCAAAGGCCACGGGGTTGACCTGCAGGCAGAGACAGCCAGGGACGGGGTCAGGGCAGCCACCCCACACAAGCCCCAGCAGACCGCTGCCCCTGCCCCGGGAGGGGCGCACCAGGGGGTGTCTGAGGACCACGACGCTCTTGCCCTTCCATTTGGTGTCCAGCATGTTGGCGAAGTAGGTGCTGCGAGCGCCCAGGATGCAGCGATGGGCCTGGAAGGACCTCCCGTGCACCGAGAAGACCACGTCACTGTGGAGGCCCTGCTCCAGGAGCCTGGGGGGAGGGGGTGCTCAGCTCTGCACCCCCGCGTCTCACTCCAGCCCCCATCCCGTCCAGAAGGGAGCCCTGAAGCCCCCCACAGACCCGCGGGGCAGGGCTGCCTCCGTCTCACCGCAGCAGGAAGCTGGAGTAGGGATCCCGCCGCCTGCAGGAAGCTGGCACCTGCTTGTAATCGCGCAGTGCCCGGCGGATGGCGTCGCTCAGTGCCCCGTAGAGGCAGCGCTCCCCATCAAAGGTGTTGGCCTCGCAGCGGGCTCCTGGGGACAGCAGGGCTCACCAGTCAGCAGGGCCATGGGGCTGCCCCTGCAGCTAGGGGCAGGGGGGCAGAGAGGAATCCTCATCTCCCCTCCTCCCCACACGCGGGGCCCACAGGCCCTGGAGACCCCTTCCCAAATTACCCTGGGCCCACTCTGACCCCAGCACCCTCCCTGCCAGGCCCAGGCACACAAGCATAGCCACGTCCACACACACCACAGACTGCACAGACAGAAGGCTTGGAGGTGGCCCTGCTCCGTGCGCTGGTGCAGAGGCTGCACCCTAAACAGGCAGATGGGTCCCTGTCCTCACTGAACTGAGGTCCCACGGGCAGAAAGACAAGTTAGCAGATGATGTCAAGTGCTCTGAAGAAAAAGCAAAATGAAGGGTGACGGTGTTGGCAGCTGCCACAGGAGGTCACTGTGGCCGTGACAAAGGGCAAAGGCCTGAACTAAGAGGGGAAGGTTCATCTCAGAGTCACAAGGAGGGCTGAACATTCGCAAGTCAACCTGACCCACCACATCAACGAGAAAGGCCCAACCACATGAGCATCTCAACAGATGAAGAAAAAGCATTTGATGAATTTCAGCATCCATTCATGATAAAAACTCACCAAAATCAGTACAGAGAGAACATAGCACAGTAAAAGCTAGTTATGACAAACCCACAGCCAACATAATACTCAATGGTGAAAAATTGAAAGCCTTCACACCACACAGAGAAATAAACTCAGAATGGCTTAAAGACCTGAACATAAGACAAGACGCCATACACCTCCTAGAAAAGCCGTGAGCAAAACATTCTCTCACATAAATCATAGCAGTGTTCTCCTAGGGCAGTCTACCCAGGCAATATAAGTAGAAGCACAAGTGAACAAATGGGACCTAACTACACTTACAGGCTTTTGCACAGCAAAGGAAACCATGGACAAGACGAAAAGACAGTCTACCAAATAGGAGAAAATATTTGCAAAAGATATGACTGGCAAGGGCTTAATTTCCAAAATACACAGACAGCTCATACTACTCAATAGAAAAAAAACAACCTAATCAAAAAATGGGCAGGAGACTAAACAAACATTTTTCCAGTGAAGACATACAAGTGGCCAAGAGGCACGTGAAAAAATGCTCAGTATCACTAATTACCAGAGAAACGCAAATCCAAACTACAATGAGGTATCACCTCACTCCAGTCAGAATGGCCATCATTAAAAAGTCCACAAACGATAAATGCTGGAGAGGGCGTGGAGAAAAAGGAACCCTCCTACACTGCTGGTGGGAATGTAGTTCGGTGCCACCACTATGGGAAACTATGGAGATTCCTTTAAAAAAAAATTAACAGATTTACCATATGATCCAGCAGTCCCACTCCTGGGCATATATCTGGAGGGAACGCTAATTTGAAAAGACACCTGCACCCCAATGTTCACAGCAGCACGATTTACAACAGCCAAGACATGGAAGAGACCTAAATGTCCATCAACAGACGACTGAATAAAGAAATTGTGGTACATTTATACAATGGAATATTACTCAGCCATAAAAAGGAATAAGATAATGCCACTTGCAGCAACATGGATGAACCTAGAGATCATCATTCTAAGTGAAGTCAGAAAAAGAAAAATAACACATGATATCACTTATATGTGGAACCTAAAATATGGTACAAATGAACTTATTTACAAAACAGAAGCAGACTCAGACATAGAAAACAAACTTACGGTTACTAGTGGGGAAGGAAGGTGGGTGGAGGGATAAATTGGGAGTTTGGGACTAGCAGATCTGCACAACTAGATATAAGATAAACAACAAGGTCCTACTGTAGAGCACAGGGAACTGTATTCAATAGCTTGCAATAGCCTATAATGAGAAAGAATATATACATGTATGTGTAACTAAGTCACTATGCTGTACACAAGGAACTAACAGTGTAAATCAACTACACTTCGATTAAAAAAAAAGATCTGGGAAAGGGCCGTCTTAGCAGGAGGAGGGGCACGTGCAAAGGCCCCGAGAAGGAGCAAGCTTGGCAGTGCAGCACCAAGGAGGTGGCACGTGAGGGGCCGGGGGTGCGGGTCATGACGTGCGCCCAGGAAGGCATGTTCCGGTTCTACGGGAGTCGCAGCGGAGAGATGATGCCTGGCCCGCGTGGCCGCGCAGAGGGAGGTTCCGAAAGAAGGGGAGCAGCACTTGCTGAGGGGTCCGGGTGAAGCAGGCCCCCGCCCGCCCGCCCCGCCACACTCACCGTTGGCCAGCAGGTAGCGCACCAGCTCCTCGTGTCCACAGAGGCAGGCGTAGTACCTGAGGGGGAGGCAGGGACGGGGCTGTCAGGCCTGCAGGCCCTCCGCCGCCCAGACCACCCGCCGCCGGCACTCACAAGGGGGTGCTGTCCCACTTGTCCCGCACGTTCACCTCCACGTCTCGCTGCTCCAGCAGGTACCTGGGCGGGGAGGTCAGAGCCCAGGTCAGGACGGTTCCCGATCTGGAGGAGACCTGCAGAAGGGGAAGGGGCAGCCTCCCCCAGGTGAGGGCAGATGATCGTGGACCAGAGTAGGAAAGGCACTGAGGCAAAGGGACCAGCACGGACGGGGTGTGGAAATGGGGACTCCCGGGCGTCAGAGAACAGGCCCCAGGGCCGGAGAGGCTGAGAATCTGGGCTGAAGGCGTTTGGGAGAGGGGAGGGCGCCTCTGGCTGCTGGTGGTGGCAGGTTGGCCTCCCGGTTGGGGGAGGGAGGGAGGGCATCTTGGTAGCCTGGAAAGGAGAAGTGGACAAACTAGAAGGTGGAAGTCAGGAGACGCAATAACCACAGGATGTGTGAGGGGGTTCACCGAGGATGGTGGGGAGCAGGCTGGTGGGGGGATGCCCAGGTCGGATGGCAGTGCTCCGAGAAGTACTGCGCTTTGGGGGCTCTCAACCCCCAGGTGGCACCCAGGGCTGGGGAGGAGCACGGGGCAGCGTGGGGGTCAGGAGGGCTGGGACTAGCCCAGGGGAGGTCGGAAGTGGGGGGTGGGACCCGGGATTGGGGGAGAAAGGACCAAAGAAGACAGGTGTCTCATAATCCCAACGGGCAGCCCCTCCCTCCGCACCCGGCCCTCAGCGACGCGACTCCAGAGCCCGATTTGCTTCAGCTGCGTTTAGGGGATTCCGAATCTCCAAGAACCAGAGACAGATTCTGGGCCCGAGGCGTTCCCAGCGCTGGGTCCACAGCGCAGCAGAGGAGCCGCGTCCGGAAACCCCAGGCCCGCCCCCCAGGATCTGGTCTCCGGGCCCTTCTCTTCGCCCTTCCTCCTCCTCCGGGCGTCCGCGTCGCAGTCCTCCCCTCCAGGACCCCCAGGAGCAGCCACGCCAGCACCTGCCTCCGCGCCCCGCTCCGAGGGCGGCTGCGACCGGGGCGGCCCTGCTTTGGCGCCGGGACCCTGCGGGCGGGGGTCTGCGGCGGGGCCGCCCGGGTCTCCCCCGAGCCCCGCGCTTCGAGGCGGCCCACCCGCACCCTCCCGGCGTCGCGGGTCCTCACCGCACTCGGCCCACGTCCCCTTTCCTGCAGCTGGAGAACAGGTCACAGGTATCCATGGCGCGGACACTCGGAGCCCGGCCGGGCGTCCTCGGCGGCGGCGCAGCCCCGGCCGGATATAAATACGCGCGCCCCGCCCCGCCCCGCCCGGCCGCCCCGCAGCGGCGCCTGGCGCCCGGAGGACCGACAGGCCGCTCCCGGCCGCACAAAGAACGAGTCGCGCAGGCGGACGCGCGGGGCCCGGCGAGCTCTCCGGGCGGCTTTAATGGGGTCCCGGGGCCGGCCCCTCGGGGCGTCGGGGGTCGGGGTGGCGGGGAGGGCGAGAGGTGTAGAGTCGGGAGAAGCGGGGGACCCGCGACGAGGGCGGCGTGCCCCTCACAGGTGCGTGTCCTCCTCGAACACGTCCGAGTCCTCGGGGTCGCGCTTGCCCCCCATGAGCGCGCTCCAGCCCCCCGGGCCGTTGACGGCGCCACCGCCGTTCAAGCTGGGCTGCTTCTCCTGCATCTCCGACTGGCTGTCGCTGGCCACGTCCAGCGTGGGGTTGTCGTGGCAGCCGTTCTCCACGAAGCGCAGCTCCTCGCCGTGCGACTGCGGCGGGAGGGGCCGCTGGGCGAGCGCGCCGGGCCGGCCCGACCGCAGCGCTCCCGGATCCTGCCCCGCACCCTGCACCGACGGCAGCCCTTCATTCTGGCCCCACAGCTCAACTCCTTCTTCAAACGACCCCTGATCCTCTGCACCAAACAGCCCTGTGGCCTCTGGGACACCACCTGTCCCTCCCAGCGCCACCCACCCCCTTAGAAAGAGACTCCGGACCGCAGGACACCTGTGCCTGCCCTGCCTTCGAGGGGGGCTGCCACGCTGCGAGAGCCTCCCTTGACCCCGGGGCCCGGCCGGTAAGGAGCCCAGATGAGCCCAGGCCAGCCTGCCGCAGGCGGGTAGGGCCGGTGTCCCACGCCCCGCACCTAACGTGAGGCTGGCGCCCACAGGCTGTGGACCAGCGCTTCACCCACAGCACGCCCCCGACCCCGCACACCGCGTCTCAGACGCTGAGCGCGCGCCCCCGCGGACCCGCTCACCACGTGCTTCAGCTTGGGCAGCCGGCGCTGCCAGCAGTTATAGAGCAGGCCCAGCACGATGATGACGACGCAGACGGCGCCGATGACCACCAGCACCACGAACAGCGTCCCGTAGTCGCTGCGCACCTGGGTGGCCCGGGCCTGGCAGCTGCTGGTGGTGGAGTAGTTCTGGATGCCGATCTGGGGGTGGGAGGGGCCCACTTCCTGAGCTGAGGTCCGAGGGTGCCGGGGCTCCCCACAGGGCCTTGGGTTTGGAGCTCAGGGACAGGGAACAGGCCTGAAGAGGAGCTGGCACCAGCCCGACTCCAGAAGGAGTCAGAAGCCTGGCCCCGGGCCTCCTCGAGGACCCTGCCCAACCCCATCATCCCGTCTGAGGGCAGCTCCATTCCCAGCCTCCCTCGCATTCCCCGCTCTGGGGCTCTGCCCCACCCCCAGGCCCTGCTGGGCAGATGTGTAGCCCTGACCCCCCTACTGAGGCTGGTCCCGTGCCAGCAGTCACAATCCAAACTCTCCCCATCAGTCTGAAGACAGGCAAGGGCAGCTGTGAGCCTCTCTCCACAGGCGGGGCCGCCCCGCTGCCCTCCCTCTCCCCCAAGTCTCCCCCCACAAGTCTACCCCCTGGAGTGCTCACTGATGTCATTCAGCGGCCCGGCACCCCTCCCACACTCAGGCCATCTTGAGTGGCCAGCCTTCTCTGGCTAAGTGGCTGCTCTGCCCCTAAGGGCTGGGCAGACGCTCTCTCCAGTCAGCGTCTCGGGCAGAGGGGCACAGGGAAGGTGGGGTGCCTTCACCAGACCGCAGGTGTGGGGTGATGGTGCTCCTGGTGCACAGACCTGGGAGCCCCCCTTTCTAAGGCCAGGTGTTAGTTCTTCCCTCTGTGAACCACCTGTGTATTTCCAGTGCTCTTCTCCATTCACTTAGTTACCAGGGGTTGGGTTTTGGCGCTGGGTTCACCCACCGATGCACATGCTAAGCCTGCCCAGCAGGAGGCCTGCAGACCCCGAGTGCCTTTTGGCCAAGTCAGTCTGAGTGACATGTCCAGGGACGCCAGAACACGCAGGGGTGCACAAAGACCAGAGGGTCATAAAAAAGGTCAAGCCCAAGTTTCCACCAGCCCCCCGCAGCGTGCATGAACCCCAAACCTGACAACCGGAACGGCCCCCACCGGCCACCTGGGTGGAGTGGACACGCGTCACAGCGAGCCTAGGTGCCCGCATCACCCCCACCCGGTCCAAAGCCCAGCTGTGCCGTCTGGGGCGAGTCACCCCTGCCCTGGGCTTCAGCCCCCACCTCAAATGCAGCCCCACCAGCACTCAGCAGGGCAGGGGCTGCCAAGTGGGAGAACACAGTGCAGCCTGGCTCTGAGCACTCAGTATGCTTATCAAAAACCCCAAACCACTATGCAGGCCCCCTCCCCGCCTTGCTGGGACAAGATAAGGAGGCAGGGCGCACAGTCACCGTGCCTCAGCTCTGCTGTCAAACACCACCACCCGGACCTCGCGAACCCAGGGGATGGATGACGGGTCACTGGAGTCCATGAGGGTGCAAGGAGGCTGGGGGACACGGCGGCTGTCCTCAACAAGGGACGGGGGAGTGTGGCTCAGCGGCAAGTGTGCTTAGCATCCACGAGGTCCTGCCTGTGTTCAATCCCTAGCACCTCCGTTAAAAAAAAATTTGTAAAAAGAATTAATTTTTTAAAAAAAGGTAGAGGAGAACTGAAGTTTCTCCCCTTCAAGGAAGGTAGCTGTGGAGGAGAGGCTGGCCAGCCTGTCTCCTCAGCCCAGGTCCCCGGGCCAGCCGGCAGACTGCCTGGGTAACTCCCACCCACCAGGGGCCCTGAGTGGGCCAAGCCCCAGCGGGGAGGGCCTGGTGACACTTTCTCTTGTGGTTTTGGAAACGCTTTCCCCGCCCACCAGGCTTCGGCACCACCCTTGGCCAGATGCGGTGCTTCTCCACTGCTGACCCAGCGTCCTCTCCCGACCACCCCCACCTCCAAGGCCCGGTCTGCGCCTGGCTGCGGAGCAACGACGTGTCCCCGGGAGCCGTGCCTCACAGACCTGGAGACGGGAGCTGCCCAGAGCCGGAGCCTGCCTGCGCCTTCAAGCCGCGCCCGAGCGGCAGGCCTGTCGCTGCCCCAGAGCTCTGGGTGCGGGGTCTCCCTGTGCTCTTACCTCCACCAGGCTCCTGCGGATGTCACCCAGCATGGAAAGGACGTCTTGAGTGGGCACCACCCCTGGGGAGACACCACCGTCAGCACAGCCTCAGGCTCCTGACCCGCGGACCCTCCGCCTGAGCTCCTGGGCCCCGCTGCTCGGCCCCTGTGCGCTCGCAGACCGCGCTCCCGCCACTTGACTTAGGAGAGAGGATGCAGCAGGAGCCCACTATGTCACCCAGGCCACTAGTTGACCCGTGCAGCACCAGGCGGCCGCTCCCCTGCCGCAGCCCCTCCCTGCCACACACCAAACTCAGGCCTCTCGTTCCCTCCTGGTCTAGTGTCTGCCCCCCTCCTCCAGAACCTGAGCTTGTGGGGACTCCTGAACCCCGAACTACAGCGTCCCACCAGCACTCATCCTGCCATCTCGAGGTCCGTGACCGAGAGCCCTGCGGGCACCTGCCTGTGGCTTGAGGGGTACCTTTCCCCGCACCCCTCAGAAGCTGCTGGATGAGCGCTGCCCCACTCACCCTGCTCGCCCACCAAGGTCATCAGAAGGTGCTGCTCCTTCTCACTGGGCTTGCTCAGGGAGATGTGCCAGTCCCCGTGGCGGCCACTGCCGTGGCGGGGCAGCACCTCCTCCACCAGGGCCAGGAGCTGCAGTCCCCGGTGCTGCCGGAACACCTCCTACAAGGGCGGAGGGAGAGCCCCACTCGGTGAGGGGCGGCGCCCGCCGACCTCTGCCCCGAGGCCGAGCCCCCACTCCCACCTGGGAACTTCCCTGGGAGCTCTGGGGACTGAGGAGAGGCCGTGAGCTCAGCCTTCAGGGGAGCTGGGGACACCAAGGTCCAAGTCCCCTTTGTTCCCAGCAGGTGTCCAGGGCTCCTCCTGCCTCGGCCTCTCCCCGTGAGGCGGGCACAGGGATGCTCACAGGTGAGCTGGGGTGCAGGTGCACCCACCTGTGAGGACAAGGCCAGGAAGTGCGCGTGGCACGTGGAGGACATGGCGCCTGAGTGTCCACGTGTGTGGTGGGAGGGATGCGTGTGGGGGGGACACAGAGAGTGCCCCGCAATACGGCCACCAAACAGGAAGAGGCAGGAGGTAGCTCACCTCCGCCTGTCACTGGAGAGACGCAGTCCATGGCTGGGGGGGTCAAGAGAGAGATCTGAGCACTCTCGCGGTGGTGGGGCGACCAGGGAACTAGCAGAGAAGGCTAAGATGGTAAAGCCCCCGAAGCAGGGCCGGAGCAGGACAGGGATGCAAGGAGGCTCGCTTCTCACCTGGCATCTTCTGGCGCTTAGACTGTCTTCCCTTTCTACCTCGGTAATTACGTGATTTAAAACCAAAGACCAGGGGCTGGCACTGGACAGGAACTCAGCGCAGGGCCGGAGCCCAGGACCGTGCCTCTGGCTCACAGCCCACCACTGTCCCTGCCTGGCACGTCTGGGAAGAGACCCTCCTCTGGCCTGGTGATGCCCTGCCCCCGAGCCCCGGTCTGTCTCCCCGGCAGTCAGCGCCCCGCTCCCACCTCCCACGCTCCCAGCCGCTCAGCACTGTCTCTCCAGCGCCCGGCCAGAGGGGTGCCTCGTGAGGCCCAGGCATATCCCAGGCCACTCCTGTGGGATCCCCGAAACTCCTGGTCTCCTTTCTGCTGGAGCCCAGGCCGATGAGCACGCCGTCCCACCCCCAGTGATGGAGGCTCCTCGTTACCGCAGTGAGTGCCAGGCACGGGCTCTCACCAGCTCTGGCACCACCGGCCCGTGAGAAAGCCAGCCCTGCTCTGCGCCTGGGTGGAGGTGGCACCGGGAGACGGCCAAGCAGCTCGGGGAGCCCCAGCTCCTGAATCGTGCCCGTGCCCGTGTGTGCGCCAGGGAGGCCCCTGGCCCGAGCAGGGAGCCAGCACGTGCCCCAGGGGCCCCAGTGCTCGTAAAAGAAACCGCCCCGACCCCTGCGCACCGTGCCATCTCTGGGTCCAGATGTCTGCCTGGCTTAAGCCCCCAGACCCACGTCAGTTTCGGGAGGGTTGAGGGCTGTCTACTTCACACGCGTACTGTGCAGCCGGGAACTGAGAGCCAGGGGCCTGAGGGAAAAGCCCTGGCTCTGGAACCCATCAGATCAATCTGGTTTCAGATCTCGGTTCCACCATTTATCAGCTCTGCGGCCTGCACCTCTCTGAGCCTCAATCTCTCCTCTGAAAAGGTGGGCGCTGGTCCTGACACCATGAGCACACTGGAGAATTAAAAAGCAGTACTTCAAGTGCAGGTGCTGGGAGGCCGGACATCCCGGCGGACAGGAGAGCAGGCCTGCGCTGGCGGCCCACCGCGCAGCACAGGCGTCCTGGGTGCGTTTCTGACCTGAAGCTCTCAGGAGCAGCACACACAGCCCCTGGAGGAGGCAGACACCTCTGAAGTGGACCCCAAACCACTAACCATGAAGGAAAATACTGGTAAGGTAGACTATTGTGCGATCAAGGTTAAAAAGTTAAGAACTTCCATTCACCAGAGGGGACCACATTGAGAGAGAGAAAAGGCAGCCCACAGAGAAGAAGGTGTTTATGGTTACATCCTTGACACAGGTCTCACGCCAGGACGTGGAAATGACTCACAGACCATCAGTCTGAAAAAGTCAGAAACCCAGCAGATAAACGGGCAAAAGACGTGACCCGGTACGTCACAGACAGCAGGAGACCCCACCAGCCAGAACACACGCGAGGGGCCGCTCGCCTTCCCTCACCAACAGGGAGACACAAACGCAACCCACACCCCCTGCAGAACGGCTGCGATGAAGAGCCGGGCGGCGGGCGGCAGGGGCGCACAGCCGCTCTGGGAAGTTGCTGGAGAGGCTCGACCGCGGTGAGGTGTGCCTACACTGTGACCCACAGGGCCACCCGCCAGAGGACACGTGCACCAACACCCACAGCAGCAGATTCACAGTGGCCAGGACTGGAAGCTCCCAGGGGCCCACTGACCGGTGAGCGGGTACAGGACGAGAGCGAACACCTCGGCCGCAGGCAGCAATACAGGCGAACTTGAAAACGGCGCCAAAGGGCAAAAAGCCAGACACAGGATGCCACAGCCCGAAGGAACCCATGGCCGTGGAGTCCGGAAGTGTGCCAAATGAAGGAATGCTCACAAGTCAGCAGAGTGGCTCCCCTGAGGAGGGGCCTGGGAGGGAGGCCGGGAAGTGCTTCTGGGGCTGCTGATCACGCTGTGTTCTGATGTGGGGGGCCCCGTGCGACAATCCACTAGGCTGTGCGCTTAGGCCTGTGCGCTCTCCTAAGTCACGAGGAATTTCCCTGAGCGTAGGATGCTCGTGGGTGTGAACTCTCTCCCCTCTGGCTCCTGGCCCAGGGACCTTCCCGCACCTCACACCCGCCAGCTCCCCTGCTGCTGTGTAGGCACCGTTTCCAAGGCCCTAAGGTTCCCCCAACTCCTCCAAGTGACTGCTGGTCACTTGCTGGGACGTGAAATGGTGCCACTGCTACAGAAAACTGTATAGACCGTTCCTCAGAAAACTAAAACTAAGATCACCGTGATTTAGCAATCCCACTCCGGGCACTGAAAGCAAGGTCTCGAAGACGTATCTGTACACGGGTTCACAGCAGCAAAAACGTGTCTATCAACAAATGAATGAACAAAATGTGCTCCATCCATACCAGGGAATGTTACCAGCCTTAAAAAGTTAGGAAATTCTGACATGCTCCATCTGATATAAACCCTGGGGACATTATGCTAAGTGAAGTTAGCCAGTCACAAACACTGCAGGGTCCCACTCACAGGCGGGACTCAGTGCAGTCAAAGCCACATGCACAAGGTAGAGGGTGGCTGGGGGGCGGGACGGAGGCTGTTTAACGGGCGCAGACTTTCAGTTTTGCGAGGTGAAAAAGTTCTGGAGATCTTTGTGAATGTACTTAAACACAACTGTACACTTAAAAATGATTAGGGTGATAAATTTTATGTTAGTTTTTTTTAACCACAATCAAAAAATCTTCCATAAAAATAATAATGACCAATCAGACAGATGTCAAAAACTAAACGAGATTAGCAAATAAGACAAGAACAGGGAAAGCAGAATGAAAGCGATTCAATGTCTATGTGCTGTTCGGGAGGCAAAGAGAGGGACACGCTTCAGGCTTCACTGCTCAAGCCCTCACACCAGAACGAGTGCCCGTGCTGCAGTCTCCAAGCACTGTGCTCCGAGGGCGGGCGGAGGCCCCGGGAGGAAGGCTGATTCCGCAGACGCGGCCGGGGCACGCAGGGAGAGCCCGGGCGAGCTTAGCACCAGGAAGCAGGGGGACCCCCGGGCACTAAGAGGTTGGTCCAAAGACTCAACTCAAAGAGGCCCTCACCGGCCGGAGACAGAGCTGCCCCCAGGCGCACCGCCCGCTTCCCGGGCTACAAGGATCAAGCCCGCAGCCACTGTGGCCGCGGGGCTGCAGGGACAGTCTGGAAGGAGTCAGGGTGAGGCGACTCGAAACCTGCACCTAAGAAAGACCTTCGACAGCTCTGCCTTCTGCACTGGCCGCCCACAGAGACCACCAGGACCATTAACTGAGACACTGACCCTGCGGCGACCGCCTGCGCCCTTCCCCAGAACTCAGGTGCGTCCTGGCCCCGCCCCACCTCCTCGAGCAGCTCCTCGGAGCCACTGGAGGCGGCTCCCAGGCTACGCCCCAGAAAGATACTGGATAGACCACCCACGGCCCTTGCGTTGTGTGTTTTTCCCAGTCGACGGGGCGTCTGCACGTCAGTAGGATCGACAGCTGCCGTGGCTAGACCCGTCGGTTATGCTGAAGCCGGCCGTCCATCAGGGCACGAGGACCAAGACGACACCTCACCGGCCACTTCCGGGCAAACATGCGCACACACTTTCACTTTTCCCCCAAACACACTAAGCAAAAATAAAGCTTTTTTTCTAAGGTCTAAAACCACAAAGACACAACCAAAACAGAACAGCCCTGGAGACCAGAGCAGCAGCACGTGGGCACTGGAAGCGGGTGGGCGAGTGAGCGAGCCCCGAGGAGCCGAACCCTGAGCCCAAACGGGGAAGCTGGGGGGCAGGCGGACGTGCACCATCCAGCTCCCGAAACGCTCTGGGCAGCAGCATGGTTACCTTTGGAAGACAGGACGGAAGCGGTAGTAAGAACAGGAAAACCGTGGGAGCCCGTGTAAGACGCACTGGACCCCTAGTCCCTCCCTGCTGCACGGGGCAGTCTGCTCTCCAGAGGGGGTAAAACGGGGGTCTCTGGCCTCGAGACACCAGACACCCCGGTGGGACGGCCCACACCGCGCACAGGAGCAGTAAATGAATTCATCTCTGCACAAGGTTCTAACACAGACACAACCGTGTCCCCATCGGGCTCCCAGAACACCGGCAACAGCCCCATGTCCTCCCAGGAGGACAGAGCTCCTTTTTCAAAGACTCTAATCACCCAGGAGGAAGGAGCTAAGATCCTAACACTAGAAATTTTCAAACGAAATGGCCCAGCCAGACCACCCTTACGAGAAGCCAGTCAACCCCACCCCCAAGCTCACAGCCGCCGGCCAGCTCTTGACGGCCTTCCCCAGACGTGTGTGGGAAACTGAAGCCAAGACAAACACATGGCGAAAGCAACTCTTTAAAAAACAGCAGCGCACACACAGCAAACCATCCCTTGAAGTCAAAACGGAAAAGCGGCAAGAACAAAGAGCCCTTAGAGTTAAAAACACGAGAGCTCTCTGCTCCCGAGCCCCCTGCCCGCCGGGCCGCACTCACGCAGTCCACGTTCTCCGTCATGTTCAGGACAACGTAGTTCCTCCCGGCCAGGTTGCTCCAGTCTTTGCAGATCACCTGTGCAGAGACCAGAAGGGTGACAGTTCAGGGGCTTGTGGGGAGGCACCGGGGGGGGGGTGTGTGTGGACGGAAGCCCCTCAAGGAGCGAGAAGGTGAACACCAGGTGCGGCTGCAACAGCCGGGGTAGGGGCCGCCTTTGCAGGGGGCACACCGGGACCCGCCCAGGCTCACAAGCCAGGCATCTCAAGGGGGTTGGCCAGGACAGCCCCGCAGGAGGCTGGAGGCGAGTCGGAGGGCCCGGCTCGGGGGGCCGCCCAAGGGCCTTTGAAGGCAAACTTTGCCACCCTCTGGAGGCTGAAGGAAAACCTGCTGGTGGGCCGGACACACAGGCAAACACGGGGACCCCTCTCCCCCGGCGTCAGGGTCGGGGTGAGGAGGGAGCACCACACCCGGCGGGGGGCGTGGAGACGGGGCTGCAGAGCAGGGCTGGACACCCGAACCAGCAGGAACCCAGTGCGGCACTGAGGCTCCCGAGGCCGCTTACTGTGCGCGCACGTGCAGTGAGGACACCCCTGCTGCGCCCAGGGTCCTGCCAGGCTGGACACGTGCAGCCCCCGGGCACCTTCACTTTACCTGCGTGGAGTCCCAGGGTGTTCCGGACGGGGCTGCGGCGCCAGCGGCCTGCCCTTCCTGGGGCGGCGGGCCAAGGTCTTCTCGCTCCCAGGGAGCAGAGGAAGGTGTCAGCTCCATGTCTCGAGGGCCCAGCGGGACCGCGGCTGAGGCTCCGGGCTGCAGGGCACCTTCATCCGGGGCCTCAGCCCCGCCGGGCACACCTGGCTGCGGGAATGAGGCCGGGGATGGAGCCTCCCCAGGCTGCCCAGCCAAGCTGGCTGCTCCCAGAGCAGCCTCCTCGCTGGCCTCCTGAGGGGCCTCCAAGTCTACCCCGTGCCTTGCGGCTGGCAGCGTGGTGTCCCCTGCCCCCTGGCTGGCCTCGTCCTGGCCCCCCAGGGTCGCTGGCCTTGGGGTGACTGCAGGCAGGGACAGGCCCGGTTCCACGCTGACCCCCACCTCCATGGCAGAGGCGGCCTGGGCCCCAGACTCTTGGTGCCTAAGTGCGGGGGCCCCTGAGGGGTGGCTGCCACTGGGGGGAGGAGAGCCATGGGCCGGACTCTGGGCTGCTTCTTGGGATCTGGTCACAGGCAGCAGCCCCTCCTCTTCCTCCTCCTCGTCCTCCTCTCCGGGGCCCATGTGCCAAGGGAGCTCTGCCAGGTTCATCTTGGGCAAGGGGTAGGGGGACCGCGGTGCCTCCTGCGCCTGGCTGGTGTCCTCCACGGGACCCGCCTTCTCAGTCAGGTCCGGAAAAACGTAATCTATGGACAGAGACGGGAGGTTCACTGTCTGTTGATCTGCCGAGTGTCTGCTGAGCAGATGCCACCGATGAGCCACAGGCTCCCGGGGCATTGGGAGGCACACTGCTGGCTGTGCTGGAGACGGGCAGGAGGTAAGGCTGGAAGGGGGCACAGACAGGGGTGACAAGGGCCAGGCGGGTCCTCATTTCCTTCATGGGAATATCAGGACACATGGCTGCCACTAAAGTCCCACGAACGTGGGAAGGGACGAGTCTGCATGCCCCTCAGAGGTGGCCCCTGAACAGCTGGGCACAGCCTTTGTCGCCCCTCGTCTGGGGTCTCATCTGGAAGACCCTGTCACAACCCTGCCTCCCTCCTCTGACAGGCGGGGGGCCTTCCAGGCAAAACCCCCAGTGAGGACTGAGACCCCTCTGACCACAGACCATGACCACCGTCCCTGACTGCTCTCATCCCGAGAGTCGGGCCCTGACTGGGGAACGAGAGACGTGAGGAGAGCAGAGGGCCAGGGCTGAGCCCACCGGCTGCTGCCGCAGCCGCCCAGCACACAGGGGGCCACCGCTGGCAGCCGAGGGGACTCCCACTCTCCCTGCTGTCCCTGGGAGGGACCCTGTGAAGCAGGGAAGTCAGGAGCCCCCTGGAGACAGGACATCTTCTGGCTTCTCAACGAGCCCCAGGCCCCTTCAGGATAATGACACATGAAGACCATCGACCAGTTTTGTTGGAAATTCATTCAAAATGTCACCATCTGTATCTGGGTAACAAACCTTACTGGCTGTCGTTTTGTTTCAAAATAATAAACGTCAAAGACACTCTTGAAATAACGCTCAGAGACGAGAAGGGTGGCCGTGGTTTAAGGTGGAAAATGGGGCTTACTCACCCTCCTCTTCCTCCACCTCCTCGCAAATTTATCATTTGACAGATTACTTTTTCACTGTCGAAATCACAGTCTAAAAAATCTAGATAAATTTCTGGGAACACGAAAGGATGTGAGACCAGAGGATCAGATAACCCCTCTGCCGAAACAAGCACAGGACAAGGGTGCAGTGGAGCGGGGGCTCCCGGGCCCACAGAAGCGAGGAGGGAGGACGTGGGATGAGCAGGGACGCAGAGCAGCAGACTCAGGGAGCAGAAGGTAACTGCTAAATTCAAACCGGTGTCCTCACTGCGTCTCTGCAGTGAGAACAGGCCAATAAGAAAATCACATCTTCTTTAAAGAGAAAAAGCTCTTAGAAATGGAAACTCAACTGTTTAAATGTAAACATTCGATAGAAGAGTTGAAGGAAAGTTCAGGAAAAATCATCAGAGCAAAAGCAAAAGGAAAGAAAAGGTGAAAGATACGGCCGATCAACGCTGGAGACCTGTCACCCAGCTGGCGCGCTTCTCAGAAAGACAGAACCAGCGAAACAGAGAGCAAACAGCCCGACAAACTTCCCAGCCCGGCAGCATGAACCTGCACGACGAAGGGAACGTAACGGAGAGATGGACGCCTCACACCTGGCCCCCCTCTCACGGCACGCCGGCTCTCAGAGAACAAGCAGGCCACCTTCAAAGGAACGAGAGACAGACGCTCAAGTTATCATCAGGCTTCTAACCAGCAACTGGACGGCAGGAAGGAGACTGAAAAGTGTGTCTGAAATTTGAGGGAAGCCTATTCTGAACTTGGAATTTTATACCCAACTAAACTGTCATTCAAATATGATTACAAAATAAAGGTATTTTCATATATACAAGGACTTAAAGGTTTTTACTATCCAGGGATTCCAAGAGAATTATTTAAGGAAGGCCTCCAAGAAATCCAAAAAGACAAGAAACATGAGAGAAACGTCATGAAAATAAACCTCAGGACGGAAGCTGTGCACAGGCCTAGAGCAATCGTCCAAGTTAGAGTGAGGGTCCAGAGGACGCCGAGAATCACTGCTTCTTGTGAGAAAAAGCACGGGTTTCGGAAGCTGACTGGTCGCTGAAGGCCCACTGTGACGTTTAAGCGCGCAGGGAGACCGCCCGCCCCAGCGTGCGGACGGCACCCCCCTGAGCAGCAGGGCCTCCGTAACCGAAGCCCCGCTCCCCGCCCCTGCGGGCTCTGTAGGGAGCTGGCCGGCTCCCCGTGCAGGGCGGCCCATGCCGGGTGCTGCCGCTGCGGACCAGTGAGCACAGACCACTGGGGAGACCCACGCCAGCCCCCAGAACTGAGCGACCCAGGACCACCTTTACACACGGGGAAGAACCACGGAGACACACAGACACTGAGGAGAGCCGGGCTCCGGAAGAAGCATGAGGCCGAGACAGCCCAGCAACTGGCCTCGGGGAGAAGGGTCAGTCCAGGACAGAGACGGGACTCCGAGGAACCAGTCACTGACGTCGTCAGAGGGTCAAGAGACAATTACACCCATGAAACAAGGACATGGAAGAGTAAAGCTACTTCACTTCAGTGTCGTAAGAACTTGATAACACACCTGCTTAAAGCTGAAAAGCAGAGCATAAAACACTACGTCACAGAACATACGAAACCCTCCCTCCTGGAGGGCCTGCCTGACAGCCACGAGCAAGGAGCACACGGAGGGGGCGACGAGTGGAAGGAGAGGGCTCGGGCTGTCATACTGTTCAGGAGAGAGAGGCAGGGGGACAGTGCTGGAGGTGATGAGAGGGAGCGGTTCTGACAGCGTGACTGGCCAGCAGGAAGGTGTCGGCACTGCGGCCAAGCTGGGAGCAGCCGTGCCAGGACCAGACACGGTCAAGTCCAGAGGGCAAGCGCACCGGAAGTGGCCAACAGCTCAGACGGAGGCTGGACTGGGGCTGGATGGTGACACCAGGACCGGCAGAGTCCCACTGGGTGGGGGAGCCCAGGGCAACTGACCAAACGTCCCCTCCACTCAGTCTGACACCGACTCTCCAAAGCCTGGTGTCTCTACCACCCTCCTGCAGGATGGCGGGAACAGCGGTCATGCTGTTGGTGACACAATCTGGGAGCCGGGGGCTTGCCACCAGCTTGCATGTCCAAGCAACGGCGAGACCCTTGGCTGCTCCAGGCTTCAGTTTTCCCTACGACAAGTGAGGAAGCTGATTTGAAGGATTTCAACAGTTCTTTCTAGCACATGGTCTAAGCTTTGCAGATGGTTTTAATAAATGTCTTGTACAAACGGCGTCAAACAACAACATGACCATCCTAAACAAGAATAAACCTGGATTCCTCAGGCTACAAGCTCCCGAGAACAAGCAGGGCTGATTCTCTCCAACTCTGCCCAGGGCCGGGCAGAGGGGAAAGGAGGGCGAGGCCTGCTTGTTGAGCCCTGAGCCCCGCTCCTGCCTCCTGCAGGGCCCAGGACCGTCCCCTCCTGTCTCCCTGGGTGACCGCCTCCCCCGTCAGCCCTTGACTCCCGCTGCTGCACCTCCTTCGCAGGGAGCTCACTGTGTCCAAAGACTTGATCCACTGCCTCTGCGCCAAAGGCTCCCAAACTGACACCCCCACCAGGTGCGACTCTGGGGATGTGACAAACCGCTCCCTGATGCTCCCTGTGCTCGGGAGCAGCAGGACTCCGTCTTCCTGCTTCGCTGCCACCTCCCAGCCTCCAAAACTAGTCCTTGGCCGTGGTACGTAACCTCCATGTGTCTCCCATCCTCACCTGCAGTAACAACGCTCTGGGCACACTGGGCTGCGGTCAGGAGCCGGCGAGAGGGAGCCTGCGCACAGCCCACAGTGCAAACGCTCCATTAATGTCAGCTCCCCCTCCCCTCCTCCAACACTAACATTAAAGGAATTTTCACATTGTTAAATCATAACAGGACAAGGGCCCACTGTAGCGCACAGGGGACTACATTCAGTACCCTGAAGTAACCTGTTATGGAAAAGAACCTGAAAACAAATACATGTATGTGTATGTATGACTGAACCTTTATGCTGTGCACCAGAAACTGACAGCACTGTAAACTTGCTATCCTTCTATTAAAAAAAATCATACTGGGAAAGTAGCACCACTGGGAAGTGTGCCCCACAGGAGGAGGAGCCAGCGTCCGGGAAAGAGGGCCGGGCCGGAAGGGCCGGATCACCTACTGGCAAGTCGAGATGCGATCTGACACCAGAAATGCTTCTCACACCAGAAACCAGGATCTCATGGGCAGCCCACCGGGGGCAAGACCACCGACCAGAGGTCGAGACACGAGCAGCTGTGGGGCAGACCCCAGGGGGACGACAGCAGGGTCCCGGGACAGTGGGCAGTGGGCCTGGTCCAAATACGAATGCAGACTGACAGAGAAAGCACGCTCAGTCTGGGGTGATCACGGTCTGTGAGGAAGATACCACAAGTGCAGGGCATTCCTGCCAAAGACGTAGAACCTGAGTCTCATTAAGGAGAAACACCAGGCAAACCGAAAATGAGAAGCATTCTACAAAATAACGGGCCTGTCTCCTTCGAAAGCATCAAGATTGTGAAGACAAAGAAAGACTGGAGAGTCTTCCGGAACAGGAGACACATGGCAGCTAAACGCAGTACCCGACCCTGCACTGGACAGTGCACTGGGAAAAAGGTTCTTTTTCTGTTGCCCGTTAAGGACATCGCTGGGAAAACTGGCAAAGTTTGAATAAAGTTTATAGTTAAGTAACAGCATTGCACCCACAGCAACGTCCTGATTTTGTTCTCTGTACTGTGTTTAGTAAGAGAATGTCTTTGTTCTTAAGAAATACACTGGGCAGCGGGGCCAGAGCTCAGTGGCAGAGCGTGTGCTCAGCGTGCACGAAGTCCTGGGTTCAACCCCTCTGGTACCTCCATTGACACAAAAAATTTTTTTAAATAAATGTTTTTTAAAAAAAGAAATACACACTGAAGTATTTAAGAGTCAAGGGGAATTCTGTCCGCAACTTAACCATCACATGGTTTAGAGAAAACTCTGGGTGTCTAACGGCGACATGGCAAAATGTGAACAGTGGGAAATCGGAGTGAAGCGTACATGGGAAGTACTCTTGCAAGTTTTCTGTAATTTGAAACTTTTAAAAACTAAAGAGTTAGAATCAGTTTAACTACTGGCTAGGAGCTGCCTATACCGCGGGAAAGGGAGCGAAGGCAGGGACGCGGCGGGCCGTCTGGACTCGGCACAATGCAGGAGGGAGAAGGCAGTTGCCACGAGCCAGGTGAACCGTCCCGGTGGAGAGGGAGGGGTGCTTTTCCCACGCAGGTGTCCCAGGAAGGGAGACCAGGCTTCTGGGGATATGCGACCTCGAGAGGAGTGAGGAAGCCTCAGCCGTCATCGCGGGGGGAAGGGCGACCTGACAATGGAGGACAATGAGAGGGACAGAGACGGGAGAGCCAAGGAAGGCGGAGGAGGGGGCGGCACCAGGGGGCCAGGAGGACGCCGCGGGGGTGGTCTCCTCCCCAGCCCCCCAGCATGTGATAGCTGCAGAGCCCAGGAACCTGACAGCCTGGAGGCCGCGAAGGGCAGGGCTCCGTCCTTCCGGGCGCCAGGCTTTGCCGCTCTGGTCCGTCCACCCCCGCCCTCTGTGATCAGGGCAGGTGGGTCCCCAACCCCGAAGGCCCGTCTGAGACGAAGACGTGCCTGCAGAGCAGCCCCACACAGTGTGAGCGAGCAGAGATGCCCAGGAGGCACGTTCAAGACGGCTGAAAGCCTGTCAAAGCCTGTATCCGCCCCAGGGCGGAAGCGACAGCCAGGGCACTGGGGTGGGAAGCGCCCTTCACGGCACAGCCTCCGCTCAGGGGGGGCTCCAGCCTGGCCTCAAAATGCGGAAGGCCAAGAATGACCAAGCCACAAGGGGACTCAGACAGCAAGTGAAGCCCCCCACCCGAGACACCAGAGGACCCCCGGCACCTCGACCAGCACACCCTCCCCCACTCCACCCCCCGTGCCCCCGACACATGGGCAGTGCCCAGGCTCTCACTGGGAACCACATCCTCCCAGAGCCCTAGAGAACAGAGATGGGCCCTGCGAGGCCGGAGGACCCACAGCCCTCCTTTCACAGGTGAGGAAACAGCTGGGGCGGGGGGTCACGCTCTGCATCAGGAGGCTGGACCTGTCGCAGCTGCAGGGTTGCGAACCTCAGGCTTGTGTGTGGTCAAAGCCAGTCCCTCCAGACCCGTCCCTGGTCACTGGGCCAGCTCAGACTCGGCTCCAGACTGCCGAGAAACAGCAGCCCTCCGTGTCCCCACTTCAGAGCTGGACCGCGGTCACAGCCGGCGGGCGTGCAGGGCTGACGCCGAGCTCCACTGCCCTGCAGGAGGGGCCGGATCCTGGGTGCCCGACCCCAGGGCTCTGGACAGCCACCCCTCTGGGTGGAAACAAGTGACAGAAGGGACGCAGAGCAGGCTCGCCGAGGCATGAGCCAGGTGTGGCGTGTGTGGTCACGTGCAGCTGCAGCGGGACCGCGAGGCCCAGGGTCCCAGCACCACGAGGACCTGGGAGGTTCCCTGACGGGCTTCGGCCCTTGGCCGGTGACCGACTGTCTAGAAAGATGGACGGCAACCCTCTTCAAGAGCACGTCCGCGTCTGCTGAGAGACGCATTTCCATGCCGTTGGCTTTTTTCCTCCCCAATCTCCTTAAACCCAACTGGGCCGGTTCACTTACAATTGGAGCCTGTTTCTGCCGGGCAGCACTGGGAAGCCCTCCCTCGGGGAACAGGGAAACACCTACACCCTCTTAAGTCACCCCAGTTTAGCCGCCCCCTCCCGGGGCTAAACAACCACGGTCATCCTCGTTCCCAACCCTTCCCACCGTCACTAATCCTCTCTGTGAAAACTCTGAATTCGCCGGTGTTAGGAGAGGTTACAAAACCCAGAGGAGGCACCGACGCACGTGTGCTGACGGCTCCGTTGAAAACTGAACCAGGTTCACCAGCTGGAGGCGAACTGCTGTGAATGCAAAGTAAGATTTCCTGACTCAGGTGACGTCCTGTGAGTCCCTCACAGCACTCAAGCCGTCTCCAGGCCTTTCCGCTTGCTTTTACTCTCACTGTGGTGCTGGGTTTGTTCCCTAAATAATCACGTGGTGTTTTTTCCTCCTCTGCTTCATCCCAGTTTTGCAGGTCTGTTCCCCAATTTATCAAGGTCACACTGATCTTCTCCTGCCTCCCAGGAGGGCCACACTCCCATGGATGGCCTCCAGCACAGGTGAAATACTAATGAACTCATTCCTTCGTTTAAGATGTGGAATTAAAACAGGGATCAGGGCCAGTGGCCTTGAAAGATCACTTTAAATGTCCCTCTAGGTTAATGTCACGTCACTGAACACTGTCCCGAGTGCAACACTCAAGCCAGCTATTCGACCGAGTGTTAATACACAAACATTCACAAAGTTCACAATACATTTGTATAAAAGAGGTGCAAGGGAAGATTTCAGTATGATTAAAAATGACTTTCTAATGGTCACCCTCAGCGGTCATCCGGGAAACGTAAATTGAGCAAGATGGTAAATTCTTCAGGCTACCCACCTGACACCACGGGGGGACATTCAGGGCTGACACTCGGGGTTGGATGAGCACAGGAACCGGCTCCCACCTGCTGCCGATGGAGCGGAAGTCGGGCCACAGGAAAGAGGGGCCCAGTGGGAACGAGATGCTTTAAGCGCAAGCCTCCCGAGCCTAGCAGTGCACTTCTAGAAGTGCACCCAAGGAGACAGCCAGGGTGCTCATGACGCTGCGGGGCCAAGGGCGCCCGTCAGGGCGGGGCTGGGTGGCTGGCTGAAGGACGGCCCAGCCACACTCGGGATGCCGGTGCAGCCTCAGAGCCGTGGCTGGAGGGCTGTCTGCTGGCTCAGAAAGATGCTGGCAAGTGCAACGGCAAGGTCTGTACCCTCGCATCCCATTTCCATAGAAGCATATTTTATGTATTTTCCGTATAGGAAGACAGTCCAGAGAAACACGCACCTAAACGCTCGCACCCCCAGCCGCGCTGGCTCTGGGAGGGGGGTAACTGTCCCCTGGCTCCGGGTGACGGGGTGGAAGGTCACTAGCTCTGGGTGATGGGTTAACTGTTTGCTACCTCTGGGTGATGGGGTTATGAGCTTTTTTTTTCAACTTGCTGCATTTTTCTGATTTTCATATAATGATACTTATTACTAGCATGAAATAAAAATACTGGGCTTTTCTCTTCTCTTTTCTGGTGTCCAGGTGAGAGTGCTCCTGTCAGGAAATGTGCCTGACGTGTGCGCAGCAGCCTGGAATTCACACAGAGCAGGGCAGGGCCTGGAGCAGACACGAGCTGAGGCTCAGCCCCGCCGCCCGCGCACGACCTGGCAGCACGGCGCCAGCCCTGACCCGCTGTAACCACCCCCCCAGCTCCCAGGCAGTGGCGCTGACCCGCGGCTTTCAATCTGCGTCAGGCGCCACGAGGTAGACAAGAACTGAAGTGACGTGATTTCTAAAACGTATCAAGTGCAATGTGGTTTGCGCTCAAGCGTCGCTCCATCCCCCTCCTTCTGTTATGGACGCCCCAATTCTCCTTTGGGGGCCTCCCCCCCTTCCTGGTGCAGGAGCAGGGGCGCCACCCTTGGCTTCAGGGGGCTCAGGACCTGCTGCAGGCCAGTCAGAGCTCTGTCTCCACGGCCTCAGGCCTGGTTCAGAGGTGGGCTCAGGGCCCCTCCACTCAGGCTTCTCCAGACGGGCCGGGGCGGCCACGAGGAAGGAGGGCGACACAGGGGCCACCCCCGCGGGACCACCTGTCTCAGAACGAAGCCAACGAGGGGCGGGAAGCACGCCAGGCAAGGCAGGTTCTGACGCCGCTTCCGCACCTGGACCCCACCTGCCCAGAGCTGGAGACCCGCCCCAGCCCTGCAACTCTGAGCCAGCAAGCACACGCCCTCCAGGCCTGGGAGCCTGTCTGAGCTGCATTTCTAGGACCTGCCAATCCCAAAGAGACCTCTTTCACTAGTTAACACTAACCAGCTTGCTCACTAGGAGAGTTGAAGCTGCATGCAGAGGTTTTCAGTAAGGGACTGGGAAGAGAGGGCTGGGGGGCAGCCGGATCGGGCCTGGGATGGATGGGCCCCCTGGGAAGCTGCCCTGGGATGGACGGGCCCCCTGGGATGGAAGCTGCTCTCACTCACTCACAGGCTGGCTCCAGGCCGGCAGAGTTGTGACCACGCTCTCCGCCTGAAATGTCAGAGAACCGTAATATTTTAAAGCTGGAAAAGACCTGAACCTGTCACCCCCATGGTCTCACTCACAAATGAAGAGACTGAAGCCAAGATTAGAAAAGAAACCCACTCAAGGCCACGGCACTTGTCAGCAGCCGGGCAGAAGGACCGCTGCTGCGGGAGGAGGCCCAGCAAGCCCGGCGCGGGACGCAGAACAGAGCTCTGGTGACAGTAAAACGCACCAGTTTCCTGTGCTCAGGAGACGCTGACTTGGGACTCGGCACCGCTGCACACAGGCCGTGGGACCCGTGCAAAGCCGGTAACCTCTCCTGGCTGTTTCCTCATCGTGAAGCAGGGACACTGACTGCTGCCCCGCTGACCTCGCGAAACCCAGCCAGCTAACCAAAGAAGAAATCCCACGAAAACACGGGGACATGCACTCTGCCAACTGTGAGACACCGTGGCTCGTCTCTAGCAGTCGCTGAGCCGAGAGGCAACAGACGAGAAAGAGCCCAGGCTTTGGGGCCTGACAACTTGGGTTTGAAGTCTGTTCCTACACGTGTCAGCTGGGCTGTCGTCCAAGCTCCTGATGCCTCAGCTCGTCCACCGGGCAAGCAGGACGGACACGGCATCCTTCAACGCTCCTGTGACAGTTAAACGAGACTGCGCACTAAGACGCCTAACACAGCGCCTGGCACAGCTAGGTGCTTGGACCAGACGTGCGAGTCACCACAAGGCCCCAAGACCGGACGTCCCCAGCAGCCCGGCCCCGCTGCAGGGAGCGGCCCAGGTCCCCAGGGCCTGTCAGGATGGCACTCAGCACAGTCACCCTGCACTCCAGGCACACCTCTCACCCTGGCAGGCCCTTTGAAGGCTTCTTCGTCCCTTCTGACTCAAGCTGCAAACCCCACGGGCGGGGCCTTCCTCCCTCCCAGAGACCCCCAGATGGAAGCCCCTGACTTCAGGGGGGGCAGCAGAGGGCAGGAGGGCATGGCCCACACTTACAAATCAGCTCACACCTGAACACATTAGGACAGTGCTGGGAGAAAAGAGGTGGGCAGTGACCAGGGTGACCTCAGGGCCTTTGCCAGCACAGAGATGTCTCCATGGCGGGTGAATTAAAAAAAGGTGCTCCTTCCTTCCAGCCCGTGGCCTGGTGAGAGGAACAGAGGCTGGACTTCAGCCCTAACTCACCCGCTCACTGGGACACCCAGGACAGGGGACACCACCACCACGACCGCCTGCAGGGGTCCTACACACTTGGGAGGCCGTCAGAGGCTGTGCCTCTTGAGCTGGGGGTGGGAGCATGAACACAAGTCCCGCGGCCAGCCGGGCTGGGGAGGGCGGGCCAGGAGGTACAGGGAGGGCCTGAGCCACCATCCAGCTCCACCACAACCAGCCATGACCTTGGCACAGCACTCAACGTCCTTCTGCATCAGGCCCACATCTGCCAAGCAGGGGCTAATAGAGGCTGATCAAATGATGCAGCTGCAGGAGGGGAGGAGACAGGGCATTCCCAGCATGCTACCCTGCTCTCAAGACCAGCCTTGGGGCAAAAGGAGAAAGACTGACAGAGGAAAGGGTCAGGCTGTGGACAGGTGACCAGCAGATGAGCCAGGATGCAGCCCGGGCACAGCCCTCTCCTTCCCCACCTCACAGTCACCCCAGTGCGCATGGCGGAGGCGAGGACATGGACCTGCATTGTGGGGTGGCCACGAGGAGGTGAAGGGTGTCTGTGAGGGCCCAGGACCTGCCTGCAGTCAGCAAGTGATGCCGGTCTTTTTATCCAGAGCCCCAGACAAGCCAGTGGGAAGGGAAGAGAGACAGTGCCAGAGAAAAGAAGGGGAAACAGACAGGGGTGGGGGCGGCGGGCAGAGCAAACCTGAGCTAACCTCCCGCCACAATCCCGAGGGAGGGCCCCAGGCGCACAGCAGGCTCTCTGAGTGACCGCTAATCTCCCACCAAAATCTCAGGTCTGAGACAGAGGAAAGACCCCAGCACCCAGGCCTGTCTAGCCCGAGGTGGAAGTGACGTTTCTCTGCCATGAGGAGAGTCAGATTCATCAGGGGTGCTGCTGTGACAAGAGAGCTTCTCCTCGGGGATGTACATGACACCATCTCACACCACACACCAAAACAGGTACAGCTAGGAGGAAGAGTCAAATGTAAAGTCTGAGCTGAAAAAGAATGCAAGAAAGAAAGGTGCATGTGTATCACAGAGGAGGGAAAGGCTTTTCCAAACAGAAAGCAAAGAAAAAAACAAAAACACTTCAAAAGAAAGACTGTCCAAGCTTATAAAAATGTCCCTTTATGTATGTTAAAAATTACTGTAACAAAAGCAGAAGTAATTGATAAACTGGAAAAACATCTTCTACACATGTCAGAGAAAACGTTATTGTCTTTTTTTATATGAGAATTTGTACAGTGATAAAAAAAAAAGGAAGCCTCGACAGAAAAAAGTGGAAAAGTAATTATAATTGCTGTATTTTCAGGGAGCTTATCTTATACAAGCCCTGTGCTGAGCGCTTTCAATGAACCATTGCGTTTACACCTCGCGATCCGGAGACACTGCTTCCCAGACGAGCGAACCGAGGCTTCGGTCGCTCCCTGCCGCACAGCACTCCGTGGCGGAGCGGTGGCGCCGAGGCTGGGGGGTCTGCCTACCTCCCAGCCTGCTCTTAACTACACTCGCTCAAGTCAAGAAGAAACAGTGTGAGTGGTCAGGACAGACGATGCACCCAGTATGTGTGTGTTTCACGCACACACACGTAAGATGTACTATTATACCTTATAGTTTTCCCTATCAAACCGCCAAAGATTTCGAAGTGACAAAATTCCGTGATGGGAAGCGGTCAAAAAAACGGCATTCCTCCATGCCTGGTGGGTACGCACACTGAACCACCTTTCTGGAGGCCCCTTTGGAAGCCTTTAACAACAGCCTGTGCAAAGATTCACATTCTGTGTGTCAGACACGCCCCACACCCCAGACCCGGTCTCCACCCTGCCCTGCCCTGCCCTGCCCTTCACCAGGAGGCTGACCCAGAGAATTCCGCCAACGGACCAAGTCCCTGCTTCCTGACAGGACCCCCGGACAGGCGCAGGGAAGGAGAGCAATGGCGATGCTGGCAGGAGATGGGAGGAGGGGGGGCCAGGTGTCTACACTCCTGCCTCTTCCCAGTCACCTCATTTTCACATCAGGACCACCTGCTCCCTGCCCCCCCGTCCTCGCAGGCTCCTTCCCCCGAGCCCCTTCTTTGTCCCTCCGGGTGCAGGGGACCTGAGCGCCCGTGGCCACCAGCCCTGGACTCCTCTGTGGTTTGCCCATCCTCTGCCCATACTTTGTGAATCCATCGCCATCCGTAAATAAACCCTCCCAGATGATCATAGTTTGTGCCTTCTGTTTCTGGGTGGGATGCTGGTAGCAATTTTACTCTAGAAATTTATCCCAAAGAAACAATCAGAAAAGCACAAAAACATATAAGGGTACGTGTGGCACCATTACAACTGGAAACTAAACGTTCAACAATGGGGAACCGTTTCATACCGAGAAGGATGGTCCAGGTGATGAAATACAACGTAGTCACTGAAACCAGGCTGTAAAAGAACAGCTAGTAGTGGAAATAAATTTAAGAAACATCTTCACTGAGAAAATGATTCCAATTTTGCACATAGAAGTGACTAGAAGGATGTGTCCCGAAGTAGCTATTATCTCACAGTTGTGAGATCATGGGCGGCTTTTATTTTCTTCTTTGTACTGTTTCTGGATTTGCTGTATTTTCTACAATTTCCACATAATTATTTTTGTACTTGTTTTGTAATTGAACATAAATCCAAAATATTACATATTTAAAAAAGAAAAACTAGGGCTAAATTCCGTCCCCCACCCCCGACACTTGAAAAGCACGCCGCACGGCTGCTGTGCGAAGTGGGAAGCCCCACGAGCTTGCGCTGCATCTGGGGCCAGCCCGGCGCGGCTGGGTGAACCCGGACCCCCAGCCTGGTGTGTGACGGAGGGAAGGGCAGCAGACTGCCTCCTGGGGCTCAGAGACCCAAGGAGGGACGCGGATCTGCTGACCCCTGGGAACCTTCAACAGACAGCACAGCACGGAGAAAACACCACCAAAACCCTAGACTGTGGACAGACGCAGGCCTCAGTCAGGACTGAGCACCTCAGCGGCTGCATGACCTCAAACGCTTTCACCTCTCCGAGCCTTGGTTTTCCCGTGTGTAGAATGGGGTAATATTCCATATCTCACAGGCTATAAGCATTATACTGAATTAGGGGAGCACA
The DNA here is from genome assembly GCF_009834535.1 of Camelus ferus. Classification (NCBI taxonomy): domain Eukaryota; kingdom Metazoa; phylum Chordata; class Mammalia; order Artiodactyla; family Camelidae; genus Camelus; species Camelus ferus. The sequence continues at coordinate 30,859,477 of NC_045712.1, forward strand.
GAATACGGCCACTAAACAAAAATCAATAGGACCTCCTGGGCCACTGAGCCCCTCAGAGCCCAGGGACTTGGCTTTGAGGTTCAGGTGGAAGCCCCAGGGGAAAGCGGGTGGGGAGACGGGACGGGATGCGAGCAAGGATGTGGCTGCCGGGCATGGGGCCAGGCCTCCTCACGGCCTGTCGGCGCATGTCTCAGGAGGGGAGCCCTACCTGCCGTGGGTCCCAGGTCCAGACTAGAGTCATTCAGCTCCTCCTCCTCTTCCCAGAAGTACTGTGGCGGCTGCAGGATGCGGGACTCCTCGCTCTCTTCGCTGGGGAAGCCCGAGCCGGGGGCTCCCAGGCCAGCCCCCAGTCCCATGGCCTCGCTGGGCTCCTCGGAGTCCAGTGGCTCCAGGCCGGTGGGCAGCAGGAGGTCCAGCAGGGAGGTAGAGGTGAGGCCCTCGGGGCTGGGCTCATCGGACCCGGCTGCACACATGCCCAGGGATGCCCCTGCAGACACGAAAGCTGATGGTCACAAGAGGCCGGAGTGGAAAGCCTCGCACAGGGTTAAGACACCAATAATGCCTCCAACAACTGAGAATCCAGGGCGAGGGTGGGGGTGCGGGACACTCCCACCCCTGGGGGCTGCAAAAGGAGCCGCACTGCTGAGCCCGCCTTGTGGTGGGGACAAAGGGGAGGCGGGGTGGGGGCGCTGACTGCATCAGCATCCAGGGGCGTCTGTTCACTCAGGAACGTGTCCCAAGTCCCCACCCCCACCGCGCTGTGTTGGGGGCACAGAGGGCAGTGGAGGAGGGGCCCCACTTCCAAGGACCTTGTGTGGACACTGTTCCCCAGGCTCCTATTCCAGCCTGAACATTCTCCAAAACTGTGTTAAGAATGTGATGAGCAATACAGTCTTTAAAAGGCTGTGTGAGGTCACAGGTCAAACTCATCCAGGGTCGGTAACAGCAGGTCTGTTTGGAGCCCTGGATCCCTCTCTCCCAGTTCACAAAACAAACAAAAACAGTAAATTAAAGGGCATCGTTTTTCCTGCTCTCTCACTCTTACCCATCAAGAAGAGGAAATAGCCCTGTTTGCCAGTTTCACAACATAATCACTAATTACACAAGTATGACTAACTTGCTATATGTCTTTCAGAAAGTTGCTTAAAACCTCTGGGTCTCAGTCTCCTCAACCAAAAAATGAGTAAGGTGAATGAAATGACCCCCGTATTTTCTTTTCTAAAACTAACATTCAGTAATACAGGTGTTACTGCCCCCTCTAGCCCAGAGCGCACCGTGATGTGGCGTGACAGCAGGTCACGGAAATTCCTAGAGATGTTAATAATAAAAATAAGAGGTGACATTACTGGTGCCATGTGCCGAGTGCTCTGTAAGCACCATCTGAATTTTCTTTACAACCACCTCGCCAAGTAGTGAGCCACAAGCTGGGCCGGGCCAGCACAACGCCCAGTCTCTGAGGAAGACAAGGGTGTCAGATTCAGAAACAAGTCCACCAGGCACCAAGCCTGCAGCCAGAGTGGACGGGGTCTCTGCACGCCACGCACCAGCCGGACAACACAGGACCACGGACACGGCATCCAGTCATGAGGGAAGTGGTCCAGGTTCAGGGAGAGGGGCTTAACCAACAACTAACAAGTGTGCGGAAGAGGACAGGCAGGTCTGGAGAGCAGACATGGGAGGACGAGCCTGGGAGAGCACGCAGTGCCAGGAGACCGCCGTGCGCTCCAGCTCCCCACGCTGCGTGGCTCCGGGAAGCGTCTGCACCCGGCGCCTTACTGTCCTCTCTGCAGAGCAAGCCGAGAACGCCCGCGGGCCTCACAGGGGCAGGGCCGAGGCAGGTCAGCTCCACACCGCGGGTACAAACCACGCTACAAAGAGCAGGCTGTAGTCTACGAATATGTCATTATCCTTTATAAAGAACAGAGAACCAGACGTTCTTGGCCAGAAAAAGAGAACATTCAAAAGCAACAATGGTCAGGATCTTCAAATACATTAAAACTAAAGGCTGATGTGAACAGTAATGATCAGAGCTGTCCACGTGACTTTGAGGGAAGAGCTAGGACTGCTGGGGAGAGACACGAACAGCATCAGGGCCTTTAAGCAGAAGCCGGTCAGGCCTACAGTCCCCCCCCCCGCCCCCTGCCCGACCCGCTCCTGCTTCCAGCCTCAGCTCTGAGAACCGCCCCGGCCACTAGTCCAGGATGGGCGCCCTCCCAACACCACAGCCTTCTGGACAAATCACTGAGCCATAACAGATCATCCTACAGCCTCGCACAGAACAGTGGGCACGTGGTTGGTGTGTCCCGACCCTTGTCATTCTGGTGCCTCGGCAGTCTCTGAAACATAACAGGAGCTCAGTAGGTGTTTGGATAAATGAATGAATAAATTAATAAATACCCTTCCGTTTTACAGATGAAATAACTGAGGCCTCATGAAATTAAGGCCAAATAACTAGCTAAGAGAAGCACTATGATTAGCTGGTGTCTCCCCACAAGAAGGTCTTGCAGATGCTCCATGAAGAAAGACTGGAAAGCTACCCTTTACGTCCCCTTCTTCTAAAGGACATGTAAGGAAAGACTATCCAAGGCAGCAGATACCTCATGGGGTTTAAGGAGCAAGGAAAGGGGCCAGCGCTGAAGACTAAAGGACATCCGTCCCCTCTAGCCTGCACTCGGGGTCCCCACAGAACACCCAAATCGTACAGCGGCCCCGGCTGTGGGAGTCTCTCCTCCTCCTGCAGAAGACCTCCAGTCAGTAAAGCGGCTCCCTGTGTTTTCACCAAGAATCCCCTTCGTTTGTATTTTCGCACGGACCCTGTGTTTGGAAACACTTCATCTATCAACTGGACTCACGGGAGAGTTATTTTCTAACTTTTTAAAAGCTAATCAGAATCACGTAACAGTGCCCATCAGATACGATGGCAGTGAGATTGACTCTGGTTGCAGGCAGGTGCAGCGTCCCGCTGGAGGTCGCGCCTGCGTTAGGCTTGCTCTGCTCAGAAGAATATGGTCGCCCCCGAGCTCCTATTCTGTGCCACCTACTGGGCCAGGCCCTCTGTGGACACACAAAGATGAACACAAGACAGCCTCAGCCCTCGGGGAAATTACTGCTGCTTGGAAAATGAAGTGCAAGTTTTATACAAGTCACCAGCTGATGTAACAGCTCTCCTTTGCAGAACGGAATCCCCAGTGTTGGGGGAAACAAATACTACGAACAAATGAACTGGAAAAATTCATGCAGTCCAGGAATAAAGTCAACTGATGAGTTCTTGGAACTTTACCCTCCACAAAACCACCAGAGGCTCAAAACCTGAGAGCTCTTTCAGAGCTGAACTGAGGTGTGGAGGCAGGGAGTCACTGCCATCGCTGCCTTGGTCAGGCTGTCCAGGACAGCCCACGAGGAAACCGCCTGCTCCTGTGAGGAGAGCCAGCAGCAGGCCTGCTGGTTCCCTGCCTCTGGGGAGGAAAGGCTTCCTAGTGGGTGACGCTCCCTGTGCAGAGGACTGTGGACTGATGCCTTCACTAGGTCTGCTCCCTCCCACCCCCACGACTTAGAAGATGGGGGGTCTCGCCTCAGCCTGCCTCCTCCACCTGCCACCTGTGGAGAAGTCACAGTCCCTCCTTGTCCATCTTTCCTAACAGTCTGATAGGAATTAGCAGATTCTGATAATCTTGCTGAAAAGCTGGGTGTGAAAAAGGAAACCTGGTTTTTCTCTCCTTCTGCAGTAAACACTGCCATTTTCTTGAAGTTATTTTTTCTGATGACGATGATTTTTTCTTTACATAGACCTTGGTATTTTCAAGTTTCGGCAGTGGGTAATTATTTAGGTAATCACGCGAGGTTACTTATTTTCAAAGGTGCCCACCAAACTAGTAGCTGAGACCTAACATTCTGTGTATAATTACTTTTGCCCTTAATAATTAATCTTCCTTAATTGAGACACCATCTGATTTTAAATTTCAGAATTACACTCTGAGTTTTTTCATCTAGCACCTATAATTTCCTGTTAGTTCGTCATTCCCAACAGAGGAGAAAAAGAAGGCATATGAAAAGGAATCAGGGATCAGCCTCAAAGAACTGAAAATCTGACCCACACAAACTCAGATAAAGAGGTGAACAAAGCAGGTTTATATCTGAGGGGATGAAGAAAGGTCTCTGTAATGCCCAAGGGTCCCCTCCCCTGCGATCTGCTCCTGACCCCAACATCCTTCTCTGATGTCCACCGTATCTCACCCTCCCTTCACCGAACCAGCAGCTCTGAAGTCCAGAGCGCCTGAAGCCCTGGACAGACACCCATTCAGGAGCTGCCCTGAGCACCTGGCTCGGCCTACCCTGCCGTGTCGCTCAACAGAAAGGTCTCGCACTGCCACCACACCACACTCGTGTGTGTCTGAGAAATGGTGAAGCGTCCCTGCAGGGTGTCCACACCACATATGGCTGGACACGTCACCCAAGCACAGGGGCCATAATGGGCATTGTGGGGAGAGTGCATGGGAGGGAGGAGGCGGGAGGAGTAGCCGGAGTGCTGCTGCCCACAGTAATCCCGGACAGCCAGGTGAGGGTCAGTGGTAACAGTTGGGCATGGGTCCTGACACACCCTGCTGGCCAGTTCTTGGGTGGCTGTCACACAAAGAAATAGCAGAGGAAGTCGCCTTCTTCCAGAGAGGACTTAAGGCACGCAAGGACAGAGGTGAGGGTGTCCGTCTGAGTCAAACTGACGCCATTCCCTGTGCACACCACTCGGTCCTGACCCATCCCTGGACTGACAGCGGAGGACAGTCCCCTGGCCGAGCTGAGTGTGGGACAAGCTCAGGGTGAGGGACCCAGGGAAGGACCACCATCCAGCAGAGCCTGCCCCCCCCAACCAGGCGGACACCTCCACTCACACATGGGTGACAGGCCCGCGCCTCTGCAGGCTGACCGCACAGGAACTGCCCCAGGCCGAGTCTCGCGCACACGGCCACCCGCACACGCGTGCACACACACGCACACAGGTGCACACAGGCTGGCGCACACGCCCTCAAGCGCCCCGCCCCCGAATCTCGACCCGCCCCGCTAGGGCTCGCCCGGCCGCCAGGCCACGTCCTCGTGCGGCCCGCGCTGCACGGCTGCTCCGTCCGCAGGAGCCGCACGCCTGCGCCCCTCGCGCGCTCCCACCTGCCGTCGCCTCCGCACACCTGCGTGTGGGCCCGCGCCCCCCGCCCCCCGCGTCTGTCACCGCTCACGTCCCCGCCCCGCCCTTTGTCGCCAGGACACGCACCCCGACACGCCCGCCCGGCCCCGGTGCACGCGGACCCCGCCCGCCCCGCGTGTCCGCGCCCCGCGCCCCGGCCCCGCGCCCTCGGCAGCGCCCGGAGCGCGTGCGACCGCCCGCCCCGCCCCCGACCCGCAGCGCCCGCCGCCGCCGCGCGGCCCTTTGTTGGCGCGGAGCTGTCCAGCGCGCGCCCGCCCACCGCCGCCCGCTCACCCCCGGCCAGCAGCAGCAGCAGCAGCGGCAGCAGCAGCGGCGGCAGCAGCGGCGGCCGCGCGGCCCTCAGCAGCCGGCCCATGGTGCAGCGTCGCCCCTCCGCAGCCACCCGGGCGTCAGGGCCGCGCGGGCGTGGGGAGGGGCGGCGGCGCGCGCACGCCCATTGGCCCGCGCGGCCGTCACTCGCCCGGCCCCGCCCGGCCGCGTGCCGCGGGCGGGTCCCCGCCCCTCCGCCCACCGGCCAACCAGCACCGTGGAGGCCGGGGGCGGGGCCGCGCCTCCCGGCGCCTCGCGCCTCGCACCTCAGACCTCGCGCCCGGACCGCGGGGGGCGGGGCGTGGAGTCCTCGCGAGGCTGCACGGGGCCGCCCCGTGTCCCCGCGCCCGCGCTTCCGCGCCTCGTCCCCGCGCGGCTCCTCAGCTTGTTCATCCCCTTCGCCCGCTCCGCCCGCGCGGTGCTCACAGCTGACTTAAATCCCAGGAATCCACGGCCCAAAGCGCAGGCCTCGGAGTAACTCGGGTGTTAGACTGACTCGCAATGTAAACGTTAGTTTACCTGGAAGTGAAGGTCGGTGTGAGAACCGAGTGCGTCCCAGGGGGCCCCTGACAGCCCCAAGCCCGCGTGTTAGGAGAAAGCGAGCACCGGAAGCACGGGAATCAAGCACTCAGGTCAAGAGGCTTGCACACGCGCGCGCACTCGCGAGAATCGCAAATTCCTACTGCGGAAATAAGAGAAACCCAGTAGCACCGATTGCTAAAAAACCTGAAAAAGATGAATAAAGCAGCCAAACCTTTAGCATCAAGAAAAGAAGACACAGGTCAATACCATTAGTAAGGGAAAAGGGAACAAAACTGCAAGTAAGATTTTAAAATTATGAGCAAAACTACAATTTAAAATCTAGTTGGATACTTTTAAGGAAAACACAATTACTGGAGTTGACTCAAGTAGAAAAGCAAACAATGAGGGAAAAATAAAAAGATAGTAAAAATTTACTCTTAAAAAAGACTTGAGTCCCCTTTGGAGTGAGCGTATTCTGTCAAACCTTGAATAAATAAATTCTTCCAAAGCAAAGTCAGAAAGCTTCCCAATTCACTTTATGAAGTTAGTATAACCCTGGTACCAAAACAACAAAGAATACTACAAATAGAAAAAACCCTGAGCCAATTTACTGAACACAGATGCAATTTTCATAAAGAAATATGAGCAAGTTGAGTTAATAAATCATGATTAAGTAGGGCTTACCCTAGGGTAATAGAAAAAGCCACTCACCCAGTTCTCTGCATTAAGACAACCTTTTTTTTTTAATCTCAGGAGATGCCCCCCCCAAAAGGCATGCAATGAAACTTAGCCTCTAATTACGATAAAAAGGGGCAAACAAAAACTTTAGAAGCAAAGAAATAGAAGGGAAGGAAATGTCCTTAATTCAATAAACAGTATCTCCCAATCATCATACTTAAAGAAGAAACATTAGAAGCATTCCCATTTAACTAAGAACAAAGGAAGGACAATCATCACCACCACAAATAGTAAGAGACAATGCAATAAGGCATGATAAAGGAAATGGGAGAAAAATCTGGGAGAAAAATTTGGTAAAACTAATTATTTGCAAGCGTACCTAAAACATTCAAGATAATCAACTGACAGACTAACTGAAAACTAGTAAGATTGCAACAAGACTTCTGGATACAAGATAGCATACAGAAATCAATACCCTTTTTGTGTATCATCAATAACCTGCTAGAAAATATATTAAGAAAAAAGATCCCGTTCACAACAACTACTGAAAGCCAGGAATAAGCCAAACAGATGAAACCTAAATGAAGAAAACGCTGAAGTTTCAAATAACAACAGAACAAGGGAGGAAATGTATCTTGTCACTGGATGGGAAGAGTCAGTATGGTAAAAATGTCAGTTCTTCCCAGAGTAATGAACAAATTCAATACAATGCCAACAAAAACCCTAGTAGAATGTCTTGTGGAATTTGACAAGCTGATTTAAAATTTCATCTTAAAGATGAAATATTCAATAGCCAAGGAAATTTTGATCAAAACACATACAGAAATTAAAATAGTGTGGTATTAAATCTGGAACAGATGTATAAACAATGAAACAGGTCACAAACAGACCCCTGTACCAAGAAAATGTATTATAAAGGAAGCTTTTCAAAAAAGTGGAGAATATTCACTCAATAAACAGTGTTGTGTCAGTTATATTTGAAAATATAAAGTTAGATCCGTATTTCACACAGCACATACCGGTTAGACTGAGATGCCAGATCTAACCATTTAAAGCCACTTTACATAGTGGGCAGTAACATAGGCCATATACTGACCAAGCATGAGGGGCGCGAAGGAAGTGACTGAGACACACAACTGCACAAACGTGACACCAAACAGTAACAGGAAAACCCCGATGCTTCATGAACCTCCCAAAATCAAAGGAGCAAGCAACACGCCCCAACTCATTATATGAGGCCAGTGTTACCCTGACACCAAAACCAGACACAGATATTACAAGGAAAAAAATTACAGACCAGTATCTCTAATGAATATAGATTTTAAAAAATGCTCTACAAAAGTATCAGCAAACCAAATCCAGCAACATATAAAAAGAATTTTACACCATAGCCAAGTGAGATTTATCCAGGAATGCAAAGTTAACATCTGAAAATCAATTAATATAATACACCATATTAAAATAAGGCCAAACCCCGTATTATCATCTCAGTATATCCAGAAAAAGCATCTGACACAATTCAATGCCCTTTCATGATAAAAACACTCTAAAAACTAGGAATAGGAGGGACCCTTCCTCAGCCCAATAACGGGCATCTACAAAAACCCTACTGCTAACATCATGCTCGATTTGAGGTGAAAGACCGAAAACCTTCCCCCAAGGTCAGGGACAAGTAAGGATGTCCACTCTTGCCACTTCTATTCAATACTGGATGCAGGTACTAGCCAGATAAGCAGGCAAGAAAATGAACTAAAGGTCATCCAGAGTGGAAAGGAAAAAGTAAACCATCCCCATTCACAGATGACATAACCTTGTACATAGAATACCCTAAGTTTTCATCCACTAACAAACTATGAGAACTGATAAATAAGTCCCGCAAGGTAGCAGGACATAAGGTCAATGTATACAAAGCAAATGCGTTTCTATACATTGTGTGGCAGGCAGAATCATGGCCGCCCAGAGATGCTCCTGATCTCCAGAACCTGAGAATACATGACCTCAGATGGAGCAAGGGGCTACGCAGGTGTGATTACGCTAGGGCCATGTGCCGGGAGGTGGTCCTGCTTGTCCAAGATAGCCCAAGGTATTCACAAGGGTTCTTAGAGCTGAAAGAGGGAGAAGGCACAACGAGGGAAGCAAAGCTCAGAGAGACGTGATTTCTGGCGTTGAAAGTGGAGAAAGGGGCCCGGAGCCAAGGAACACAGGTGCCTCTAGAAGCCGGAAAGGGCGATTAGGTGAATTTTCACCTAGAACCCTGCTGACATTCTGATTTTAGCTCAGTGAGACCCATTTCAGACTTCTGACCTTGAAAACTGTAAGGTAATAAATGTGTTATGTTAAGCCACTGAGTTTGTAGTACTTTGCTATAGCAAAAATAGGAAACATACAAGTTGCAATGATTTAAGAAAATTTCATTTGCAATACCATCAACAGCATACAATACATAGGAATAAATCTGATAAAATAAACAATTTACTCTGAAAACTACAAACATTGTTAAAAGACATTAAAGAAAACCTACATGAGTGAATGGACATTCCATTTTCATGGATCAGAAGACTTAAAATTGTTAAAATAGTAACCCCCAAACTGATCTACAGATTCAGTGCAATCCTCATCAAAATTCCTGCTGGCTTCTTTGCAGAAACTGATAAGCTGATTCCAGAATTCACATGGACATTCAAGGGGGTCCACTGAATAGCTGAAATCACCTTGACAAAGAAAAACAAAGTTGGCACCAGCACAGAGATAAACATATCCTTGGTAAAACTGAGAGTTCAAAACTAAACTCTTCTATTTATGGTCATATGATTGTCAGATGCCAAGGCAATTCAATGAAGAAAGAACAGCCTCTTCAACAAATGGTTCTGGGACAACTGGATGTCCACATGTAGGAGAAAGAAGTTAGACCTCCTACCTCACACCGTATACAAAATTAACTCCAAATGGATCAGAGACCTACATGTAAGAGATAAAACTATAAAACTACTAGAAGGAAACATAAGAGTGTATCTTCATGACCTTGAATTAGGCAGTGGTTTCTGAGATAATACCAAAAGCACAAGCTGTAGAAGATTTACAAATTGGAGATCAAAAAAATGAAGAATTTTTGTGCTTCAAAAGACATCATTAAGGAAGTGAAGACAAACCACAAAATGGGGAAAAATATTTGGAAATCATAAATCTGATAAAGGACTTATGTCTAGAATATATAAAGACCTCATAACTCAATAAAAAGGCTTAACATGGGCAAAAGCCTAAACAGACATTTCTGCAAAAAAGATACACAAATGGCCAACAAGCACATGAAAAGACATTTCGCCTCATTAGCCATCAGGGAAATGCAAATCAAAATCAGGAAGAGAAACCACTTCACAGGCACTCTCAAGATGGTTAAAATCAAAAAGGCATTTTCTACAGGATGTAGTCAGAACCCTCAGGCACTGGTGATGGGAATGCAGGATGGTGCAGCTGCTTTGGGAGACAGCCTGGTGGTTCCTCCACAGGTTCGACGCAGTCACCACGCGACCCAGTGTCCCACTCCGAGGTCACAGCCAAGAGAGCAGAAAACACGTGTCCACGTAAAAACCTGTTACAGGAACATTCAGAGCAGCATTCTTCACAATAGTCAAAAGCTGGAAAGAGCCTAAAGGCTCATCAACTGATGAGTGGATAAGATGTCACACATCCATAAAATGGAACGTTACTCAGTGATTAAAACAAAGTACTGCCATATGCTACAACGTGAATGAACCCTGAAAAGCATTGTGCTAAGTGAAGGAGGCCCCTCACAAAACACCATATATCGTATGACTCCATGTATATGAAATGTCCAGAACAGGCAAACCTCTGGAGGCAGAAGCACATCTGCGGTTGCCAGGGATGGGGCAGGGCTGGGGCAGGAGAGGGAAGGGCGGCCATGTTAATGGGCATGGGTTTGGGGGGAGGTGATAACTATGTCCTAAAATTGATTGTGATGACGGCTGCACAACTCTGAATGTGCTAAAACCATTGAATTGCACATTTTAAATCATATGCTATTTAACTGAACCCAATAAACCCATTATTTACAGTAACACAAGGTCCCCGAGCACGTTCTCTGTTGTCTTTAACATGCACACATGTAAACAGTAAGTAGTAGCAGTGAACTTACACATTCCACCTGTGTGATACCACGTCTTCTGGCACCTTATTTTCCACTCACAATCATCTTTCAGATTACTCCACTAATGAACTCATACTGAATGGAGAAGAACTTTAATTGCTCAATCCTAAAATTCAGAGGGAAAAGCCTTCCCGGGAGTCTGTGTACTTTGCCAGCTGTCCCATCTCACTGCTCCCCTTCAGAACCAGACGTCTCAAGTTTTCACACAGACAACTTCTACCTCCTTACTCCAAGTTCTACTCACCCGGCGTTGAAAACGCTCACCAAGGTCACCATCAACCTCCATGTTACCACAAACACCACATTTCAACTTAAGACGCACATTTAAAACGACATCTCTGAACTGGGATGTTTTACAGCTGATGGCATCTAGTCATTCTAAACGTCAGCATTTCTGTCTCAGCAGCACCTAAAATAACAGCTTCTTACAACAGATGGCATCTTACATTTGGTGAAACATGACACGGCAGACAGGTTTGTCACCACACCTGAGCCTTCAGCTACCTTGGCCCCAAGTGACCTTGACCTTCCAGACAGCTTTCCTTCTCCTGGCTCCCAGGAACATCCTCCCCTAGTTTTTCACCCAGCATGTGCCCACCCCTAAGTACCCTCTGCTGGTTGAACGATGGGTGTTCACGCTTCCTGCGGTGACCACTGCTTTCTGCGCTCTGCGGGCGATTACCCCAGCCCCCCGGGGCTGCTGTCGGACGATCACGGCTCGTGCCCAGAACTCTACTCTGCAGTCCTGACTCGTCCTGCCTGCAGAGTCCCCATTTCTACCTGGGTGTGCGTCTGCCCACCAGGCACTTCCTGGCAACAAGTCTAAGATGAAGCTCCGGCTTCTCCTCTAACCTCAACCTGGATCTCCAGCCAGAGCCTGGTTATCACCCCTGGTTTCTTCTCGGCTCCCACCACTTCCTACTCAGCGTGAGATTCACAAGACAAAGTATGTTCACTGCCCCCATCCCCCCGGTCCAGACCACTGCCGTCTCGAGGCTACACCCGGCCCCCCACTCAGTACAATTCCCTGTGGCCAGACAGGGTCTCCCTGTAAAACAGGCGGGACCGTGTGAGTCTCCTGCAGTCTGACTCAAGGCCTCATGAGGTCCACGTGACACTGTTGGAATGAGAAATACATATTTTGGTCCATCCCCAAAGCACCCCAGCAACCGCCTGGCAGGAGCTCCTAACCCTTGTCATTTCCTACGTGGTAAAAGCCATTTGATAGAAGCACTTTTGTTGTCATATTGGGGTTTCACCTCGGTTCCAGGAACAGCTCTGCAGGAATACAGGTGAAGAGTGTCTTTTGTTATTCGTAACAAGCCCCTTTCAACCACTCCGGAGTTTATGTTAAAGAGGTGAATTCTGGGAACCCCTAAGGATGGGGCCTGGTTGCCAGGGGAACAAACCATATGATTAGAGGGTCAGAACCCCTGCCCCTGACCTTGGGAGAGGCAGGGCTAACCTAATCATCGACCACCAGTGATTTGATCATCGCACCTGCACATGGAGCCCCAGTGAGGGCTCTGAGAGTTCCCAGGCCAGGGGACACCACACCCTCCCAAGCTCCGGGGCAGCAGCTCCTGTGCCTGGACTCTTCATTTGTATCCTGTGATACAGCCTTTAATGTAAGTCAACCTGCCCTGGGTTCTCTGAGCCACTACAGCAAGTTACCGAAGTTGAGGGGGGTTGTGGGAGCCTCTGGTTTGCAGCCAAGTTGGACAGAAGTGCAGGTGACCTGGGGACCCACTAGGACTGTGTCTGGGCCCCTCCCCGGGGGTCTGCTGACTCCTGGAAGTTTGTGTTGGAGCTGAGTTCATTGTAGGACACCCAGTCTCTGATCACAGATGGGAGAATCGGCTGGTGTGGAAAACGCACACAGCTGCTGGCAGGCGTGCGGTGCAGAGAGGACGCTTTCCTCTGGGCCTCGAGCCTAGACTGGCAGTTCCCACCTCCTCTCCCACCATGGAGCCCACCTTGAGAGGGTCACGTCCTGTCACCCCTCCTCGACTCTAGCCCACAGCCTTCCTCCAGCTCCTCACCTCAACTGGAGTCCACCCACCGTGCTGGGTGGGGACCGTCTGGTTTGTCCAGGATGATCCTCAGGGCCGTCCAGCTGCTCGCCAGGCTCTCCAGGAGGCTGTGTGGGAGGAGTGAGGGCGTGAGAGAGTTTCATCGGACGCCTGCAAGGCTTTCATTGCAGTGCTCATCTTGGAAGGTCCCAGAAGGGAAAACCTGGACAAGGTGGGAGATCCAACACAAGGAGACACTTCTGCTCCATCTCAGGTAAGAAACAGGAAGACCTGTGGGTGTGCCCCACCACCAGGGCAACGGGCCGGGGGGAACCTCCAGGGAGTGGTCAGTGGTAGCGCTGGGGGTGAGCAGGGCTGCTCCCTCCGAGGGGCCATTACCTCCAGCCCCTCCAGGTATAAAGTCCGACCCAAGCTTCCCGGACTCCAGAGACCACACAGGCAGCAACTGACAACTGAACCCCCGAAAATCCACACCCACAACAGCTCTTCTGACCTGGTCTACGTCTACAGAAAACCAGATGGAAGAGCCTTTAAGAGGAGCCCTGAAAAAACCCGAGTTGTGATATTAAAACTGAACAGAGGGAGGAGGTGTAGCTCAGAGGTAGCGCGCTTGCTTAGCGTGCACGAGGTCCTGGGTGCAGTCCCAGTGCCCCATCAGAGTAAACCTACTCACCTCCCCACCTGAAAAAAATTTAAAAGTCTTAAAAAAAAAAAAGACTGAGTTGAGACTAGTGTTTAGATTTAACTCCGTTTTATTAAAAACTAAAACCACAGAAACAAGAACTGAAAGTACAAACAAGAGAATGGGGAAACAGCAGGCAGCAGAACACGTGACCACAGCAAAGGTGACAAAGAGGCCTGGCTCCAAGACCCTCCTTCCCAGCTCACCACCACCGGACCCGAAGCCAACCCCTCCGCCAGGAGGGAGCCACGGCCGCAGGGCCGTGCTGACAGGTTGTGGCCCCCGCGGCACCCGCGCGCTCTACTCCCGGGAGCCAGAGAACCGGCAGGACACGGAACTCAGGCCACGAGGACAGCAGTTTTCGTCCCCTGCCGTGCTCGGACACCTAGGGCTGACCGCGACCCAAGGGGGGAGGTGAGCCAACCTCTGCAGGAACAGCAGCGTGGGGAGGCAGGCCCCCCAGACGGAGGGCGCAGGAAGTGAGCCTGGAGACAAACCCTGGGGCCGTGGGTGAAGCCAGAGCCCAGACTCGCGGACGCTCAGAACTGCTGAAGGATCACCTTCCGCTTCAGGTCGTGGCTGAACCTGTTCATCCTGAACAGCTCGCTGTCGTAGAAGGCGGACAGGTTGTGCACGTTGATCTGACGAGCCTGCAACAGGGGCTGGCGTGAGCGCGGGCCGCCCGGAGTGCGTCCGCGCCACGGGGGAGGGGGGAAGCGGCGCCAGGTCGAGGGCGGGCCTGGAGCTGGACACAGCGCTCCGAGCGCGGCCGGGGGACTCGGACACGCTCCTTGGCTCCCCTGTGCCCCTCAGCTCTGCAGGATGAACAACAACAGGACTGACTTCCTTGGCTGCTGTCGAGATTAAAAGTGTACATGACAGTGCTCGGTTGGCCACCAGCACCGGGCAGGCGGCTCTCAGCCAGGCTGGTCCACTAACCACAGGGCCGAACGCTCCGCTGAAGGCAGAGCTCCGCGCTGAAGCACGTGCTGAGCATGCAGAGGTCCTGGGCCAACCCCCAGTGCCTCCAGCGAGCAAACAAGCAAATACACAAATAAAGAAACCTAATCACCTCAACCAAAAAAACCAAATCGAAAGACTGCTCGGCCCCCCAATGACTGACAGCCCGACAGCAAGCCCCACCCCAGCCGTGCCTACCTTGTCCACCAGGTCCTTCTCCGGCACCTCAATGGTGTCCTGCTGGGCCCCGAAGCGGTTGCGTTGATACGTCACCTGCTCTGCCACCAGCTGCTTCAGGATGAAGAGCAGCAGCTCGTTGTTGTCTCGGCGGAACGACAGGTAGCGGGCGAACGTCTGTGCGGAGAAGAGCGGAGGTCAGCCGCCACACCAGCGTGAGGCCGGGGCCGCGCGCCCCCGCGCACCCACACGCGCCGACCTTCCGCATGCTGCGCATGACGCTGAACTTCTGCGTGTCGATGAAGCTCTCCAGCATCACGCGGATGGCCATGTTAACGTCGTCCTCCAGCACGTAGTCCCGCAGGTGCATGCGCGCGTGCGCCTCCGCCATGCGGATCATGGACTCGATGTGCCGCACGGTGATGGGGATGCTGCCCGTCGCCTGGAGAGGGACAGCGTCAGGTCTCCCCACGCGGAGCGGCAGGGAGCGGGGGCGGGGCACTGCTGGCCAGCACCCAGAGGCTCATCTAACCGTCCTGGGGCAGCAGTGCTCACCTGAGCCGCCAGGTGGACCCACACTTCACTCCCCCCCCAGAGCAGAAAGGTGCCCAGTGACGCCCCTGCACTCTTGCACCCCGAGTGATGTGTTTGTTACCACAAGGTACTAGGAACTGCACAGTGCAGTGCAGCACAGCGAGGAAATAAAGCTGTGTTTCTGTGAAAACCAAGCCGAATGCTCTGAAAAGACTTGACCACGTTAAAAGTAGGAGAGAGGGAAGGAGGAATCACTGTCACGACTGGGTGGGTGAGCCCGGAGCCTAAAGAATTCTGCACTCCAACTGCTAGCAAACCGCCTTTAAATTCTCAGTTCAGCCCACATGTTCATTTGGGTGAGATTTACGCAAAGTCAAGGGGGAACTGAATCAGTGGCCCAACAGTGAGGACCTCGGCCCTCTACTGAGACAGGTAAGTGTACGCGCATTTAAGTTCCGGTCAAGGAAAGTATCACTTTTTAAGTCCTTCCTGCTCTAGGCCTCCGGACTCACTGACCGCACAGACCAGAAGGCTCTGCAGTGTGTGACTCTGCCTGCTCACCCCGCCCTCCCAGCCCCCGCCGGCCCTCACCATGGACTCCTTCCTCAGGTCGCTGTACATCTTGGCCACCTTGTCCTGGTCCATCTGGTTGAGCTTGGGGCGGACCTTCTCCTTGGCGTAGGTGATGTACTTCTTCAGGACCTCCTGCGGCAGGGGCTCCACGCCGTACGTGTTGGGCATGGCGGGCTCTGGGGCACTGCCCTGCCCGTCCTCCTTGTTGCTGGGGTGGTGTCGGACGTGGCTGCCGACCACAAACCGGGCCAGCATCTCATCCTAAGACGAGACGGAGAGGGAAGGAGCGGGTGAGCCCCGTGACCTGGCTTGGAGTAAGTCGGCTGACAGAAGAAATGAGAGCCGTGTGTGCTCGAGAATGTTCCCTAACCACAAGTGTCTTCCACCTGCTGCGTCAGGAGCTCCAGGGCCCCGCAGGGAGTGGGGCGCACCTCCTGGTGAAGGCAGGGGCCAGGACAGTGTCTGAATGACCAGAGAGAGAAGAGAGCGGGGTGGGGGATGGGGGCCCAGGGACACGTCTCCAGCTAAGGCCGTTCGAGCACCCCAGTCCGTTCCAGGAAAAGAGGAGTTGAAGGCCCTCGGGTGGAGGGGCAGGGGGGTAGACAGAGAGGGAGCAGGAGGAGAGCGGCTCAGAGATGGCGCAAGGGCGGTGGACTCTGCAAGCAGGCTTGTGAGGAGTCGCTGGCTTCTGAGTGGAGGAGGCCAAATCGGCCATGAGAGTGACCGCGGGATGGGGCAAGAGGCTGCAAGGCGTCGGTCACAGGGAAAAAGCTGGGATGCAGTTGTAGCAGACAGACACACAAGCAGTGAAGAGAGGTGGACTTGGGCCTGGTGGCCGTGTGTGGACTATGCTGGGTGGGCAGCTGGTGCGGGGGCAGATGAAGAGAAACAGAACTTCCAGACCAAGAACAAGAGTGGAAAACACAGGGCCGCCATGGCATGTGGCACAGCACAGCCCTGGGCCACACGCGAGGTCCCCAGACTTCCTGCAGAGACTGGGACGTGGGCTGGTACCTGGACTGGGTCCACCGTGTCCCTCACCACACACAGGATGTCGAAGCGAGAAACGATGGGCTCTGTGAGATCCACGTTTTCTGAGAAGGTGAGCGAGGGGTCGTAGCGGCCTCCTGCAACACAGGCATCTCCCTGTCAGGGCTGGTCCCAGACCCTCTCCTTCACTGCACAGAGCTCTTCCCAGCCCACGTCGCTCCAGCGACAGGAGGGGAACCCGGAGGGTGGACAAAGCACCCAGCGGTGCCCTGAGACTGCTTCACTCTCCCCGCCAGGAAAAGCCAGCAACAAGGTGGGCAAGGGAACCAGATCTCTGAGCGCTTACTGTCTGAGAGCAACTACCATATCTGCCCAATGTAATGCACGAAGTTCTCCTGTCTTCTGAGAAAACAGCCAAGGCTGGTTCTGAGCACAGGCTCAATGAAGCCCAGGTGTCCCGAGTCCCGCCTCCCCCCACGCCCCGGGAGCGCATTCTGTCGCCCAAGTCCCTCCTCAGGCTCTGTGACGGGGGAGGGTGCTGCGGGCACTGGATTCCCAAAGGTGGGGGTGCCTCTCGGTCCCGTCCCCACTGTGTACCTATGGGGTTGGCGGCGGCAATGACGGTGCAGCGAGCCTGCAGGGAGGTGACGATGCCGGCCTTCGAGATGGAGATGCTCTGCTGCTCCATGGCCTCGTGGATGCTAGTTCTGTCCTGGTCGTTCATCTGCGAGGGAGGCAGAGACAGGACTCCTGCCCCGTCCGCTCCCCACACCCCGAACCCCCTCACCTCCGGGCCCAGGGACATACCTTGTCAAATTCATCGATGAGACACACCCCTCGGTCGGCCAGCACCAGGGCCCCGGCTTCCAGGGTCCACTCCCTGCTGACCGGGTGCCGCTGGACATAGGCCGTGAGGCCCACAGCTGAGGCGCCCTGGCCGGTGGTGAAGATGGCTCTGCTGGACACTTTCTCGATGTACTTGAGGAACTGAGACTTGGCCGTGCCGGGGTCCCCGCACAGGAGCACGTTGATGTCGCCACGCACCTTGTGCTTGCCACCTGGAGCGGCAGGGCCGAGGGTGGAGACGGGAGGTGAGGGCTGCGGGACGAGCGGGATCGTCTCGTTTCCCCGCCTGCCCACTACGTACGGCGGAGTGACATCCCTCCTAGAAGGGGAGGGACACCCAAGGCCAGCAGCCCCGTCTGAGCATGGAGCCCAGAGAAACGGTGCACGAGGGGGTGCGTGTGAAGATGCTCTTTTAACGTGAACACTGGGGCCGTGCGTGCTCTCCAATGGGAAAGACAGCATGAGCGCAGCACAGGACAAGCAAGGGCCAGGACATGGGTCAGTGACCTCAAGGCATAACTCGCTCTGTGGGCGCCAATGTGAAACGACGCCAAAGACGTGCTGGTGAGGGAAGGCTGCTGGCAGGACCACGCTTGCAGACAGCAACGCACACAGCACGGGGAGCTCTACCGAATGTGTTGTGATGAGCCGCAGTGGGAAAGAAACTGAAAACACATATACATACACACACACCTGTAACTGAAATGCTCTGCTGTACTGACCTGACACTAATGTTTTAAATCAACGACACTTCAATAAAAAACAGGAATTAAAAATACATAAATTCTCTATCAGCACACGTGTAAGCCACGTGAGGCCACACGAAGGTCTGCTCTGCATGCCACACACCGACCAGGTGACCTGCAGGGCGGGACCCTGATGAGAAGGCGAGGTGGACGGAGGCTGCAGCCTCTCTGTGACCTCTGCCACCTTAGGAAGAGGACATGACATAATGCACA
The DNA here is from genome assembly GCF_009834535.1 of Camelus ferus. Lineage (NCBI taxonomy): Eukaryota > Metazoa > Chordata > Mammalia > Artiodactyla > Camelidae > Camelus > Camelus ferus. Next base: position 30,878,099 of record NC_045712.1, read on the forward strand.
CTCGCCAGTCACTTCTGCGGTAACCCACAAGTGGCGTCCCAGCCGCGGGTGCTCTCCCTCCAGTGATGGAGCCGCACGCACTCTGCCTGCCGCCCGTGGGCACGTCCTCCTTCCGCGCTCCCAGGACCTGAGGAAGCAGCCCCCTGCTCACCTGGGTTCTTGGGCTCCCCTCCGAACAGAGCCAGTGCCAGCCCTCTCTTGATGTCTTCGTGGCCGTAGATGGACGGGGCGATGCTGGCAAAGATCTGCAGGGGTAGGGGGTGGCAATGGGACCAGGACCTGATGCACACGCCACCCCTGCTCTGGCCCAGAGCGCCCACCCACGGCTGCAGGATTCCACCGCCAGAACCTTACACATGGACTCTCGGCTTCGCGATTCTCTGGCTCTTCCCGAGACTCACAGAACTCTGGCCTGACCCTTCACTTCATCCTGTCCCAGGGCCACCCAAGGCTGCAGACCAGGAGCAGGAGACGAGACCCGCCCAGCATGGGGGTGGGGGGCTCTGTGGCCAGCCTGGCCCATGCTCCCAAATGGAAAAGCGCTCATGGGGAGGGGTGTGATGTTGACGTGAGGCGGGTCCACCAGGAAGCCAGGTCGAAGCTCCCCCCCCCCCCCGCTTGACAAAGAGTCGCACACAAATGCCACGAGAACTTACAGGTAAAAGCAGACGCAGCAGAGCCGTCCTGCCGGGAGGAGACAGTTCCCCTTCCTCTGCTCCACCTCTCAGCCCCTGTGCTGTGCCCACATTCCCCTCCTCACGGGTCAGAGGCGGCGGCTGGGACAGCACCAGCCCCGGGGCGTCAGGCTGCAGGTGGGGAGGCCGGTCCCACTGTCCCACCCGCACACCCTCCAGGTGCCCTGGGAGCTGGAGGCTAGGGGGCCTGGAATGGGGTCAGCAGTCTGTCTGTATGTGGCCGCTCCGCATCACTGCCAGGGGCCAGTGAGACCAGCAGGTCCCTCTGGAGACAGGATCCGTGGCACCACTGGCCCTGCCAGAAGTGCCTTGGGCCACTGTGTTGTCGTGAGTCAGGAGCAGAAGCCAGTTTTCACAGCATGTCTCCCTTTGTTGGTTCTTTCCTTGCCCCGAAATCGACTGCAAACCCAGCCCCAGGGGAGGCAGCACGGCACTTCGCGGCTAATGACAGCCCAGGCCTGGGCGGCTAGAGGCTGACGTCTCCAGTACTACTGCCCTGGGGCTGGCGGGGAAGGGCCGAGTCCAGGCCCAGGGCATGAGATGTGCAGGACGGCCTGCAGGACTTACACCAGGCAGCAGGGAAGCTCCCGTCCACGGGGCAGGACCACGTGAACAGGCTCACTGGCAGAAACGGACACGGGGCAGCAGCTGGCTGGTAACCGCGGCTGAAACCTCAGTGACGGTTGAGTCCGTCACTCACACTGCCACTCAAGCTCCCCGCGGGCGGTGACCCTCGCGTTATTTTGAAAACTGGGAAGTAAAGGGAAATCAGCATCATCCTGCTTTTCCTGCAGGAGCTCCGCCTGGATGTCAAGTAGCTAATGAAAGGGAGTTTCTCTGCACGTAAGTGTCCCGGCAAACAAACGGAGGAGGAGCTGGAAGTGGAAGATGCTCCTCCTGCAACCCCAGTGAGCACAAGGACGGGGCCAAGCGTCACCAGTGGCTGTGACGTCAGAGACAAGCGGGGGGAGCTTGCTGCAGCCCCCACCCAAGAGGAAAGTCAGCCCCGAGTCTGATCACGCCTTGGAATGTGGATTCACAGAGAACAGGGGACAGAGGAGTGTGTTCCACGGGGACACAACTGGCAACACTGAGACTGTGGAGGCCTCGACACGGCAAACGACCCGGTTCCTCCCACAAAAAACTGCAGGAAAAGAAAGGACGGAGAGGAGACGTAAGGATGAGAGGCGTGTGAGTCGTCACAGCAGGCGGGCCCGGCCAGGCCGCTGCCGGGGAAACACGGACACCAGGCCACCCCGAAACTGCGGAGCCACAGCTGTTGCATAAGAGCTCCAGAAACACAGACGTAGTTACGGGGAAACTCACTGGGTCTGTTTCACGATAACAGGGCAGGAGGCCCAGCCCAGAGACAGACTGGCCACCACCTGGATGCCTGGAGAAGCGGGCAAAGGACATGCGGGGTCGCAGCACCACTCCCGCACGTCTCAATTTCTGCAGGAAAAGCTTTCAAAGTGGGCCAGGCTCTGAGCTGGGCTCCCCTGGAACTCACGATAACCCAACGCTAACAAACATGCCCTCCACATCGTGGGGACTGCACAGAGAGGGAGCAGGGACTGAAGCTGGACGGCCAGGGTGGACAGCCTAGCTCTGCCACGTAGGAGCCACGTGACATGGGCATCTCACTTAATCCCCTGCACTTCAGGTCGTCCACCAAAAAAGTGGGACACAGCTGACCCACTACAGGATTACTGCCGTGATCTGGGACGGTGCGGTGCCAAGCAGACACTCCGTGCTCAGAACACACCCCGATGCGCTCATCAAACCCACATCTGTCGTGGAGGGCGGCAGTGGCTGTGGATCTCATCCTCCTGTACGTTGCGTGGGTGTCCCAGGACCGCCCGCTGCTGGCTCCTCGGCACCCAGGCCATTTCTGAGCGGCTCTGGTACAGGGCACCTTGCAGGATGAGGTAATGTCTCCCCCAGGACCAAGGGCAGCGGCTTGCTTCTGCTCGCTCTGCCCGGCAGGCTGCCCGGCTTGGCTCCTCCCTGTAAAGCAGCCGCGGGTTGGGGGCCTCCCTGGGGGGGCTGGATGGCAAGGTGGCCGCCATGCCAATCTCACGCTGCTCGTGGCACCCGGGCTGACCAGTTTACTTTGAGAACTGACAGGGCAACGTAGCGGCTGGTAGGAAGGGTGACGTCAAAGCCAGACCTGCCAGGAGCAACGCCTGTTCCACACGCTTACTCCATTTACCCCATCACCACCTGGCTCCCCCATGACGGAGGAGAGACAACACCTGCTGCCAGAGGCAGGGCGGGGCCTGACCCCGGCTCCCCATACTCCTAGTTCTTGTGCGCACCAGACGGCACCCAGGTGGAGTCTAACACGGGGCCCCAGAGCTGTTCACCCTCCCGCTGGCCCTCTGTGCTTCCCCCCGTGCACGGTCCCAGCGCCGCCGTCCAACTTCTGCATTAACCGCTGCAGACAGTATCCCCATCTCGTTCTCACGCCTGCGGGCGGTCCATCTGATCACACTGAGGACGACACCAAAACCCAAACCCAAGTCCAGCCTCAGACTGCACCAGCCTCCTGTTCTTCAAAACCTAAGCCTCAGACATGCGTCCCTGGAATGTTTCGCCCCGACAGCGGCCAGGGCCCACGGAATCACATGCCGTGGGCAGCAAGCCGAGTCGCAGACCGGAGTCGTGCAGGCTGGAGAGACTAGGGCCCTGAATGGCGGGCTGACAGGAGGGCGCCCATCTGAAAGGGCTGCTGCCACAGACCCGGGACTGACCGGCACCCAGGCTTCTGTGTGAAACTGCTTGATCGCTAAAGAGTAATAACGCACTCAAACGCTAAAAAAAAGAGAGAAAGCAGAACCACCTGCCAGCCGGGGAAATCCCGCCAGCAGGGGGCGTGGGGCCTGCTGGCCACCAACCCGCAAACCTCCGGCTTAAACAGTTCAAATAAGTCTGGTCATCTGGGGACCTTGCCTGTCGTTCCTTTAATTTGCTCCAATGTTGCAGAGCGAGCCGTCTACGCCTCCATCCAAGCTACTGGTGACAACAGCCACCCTAACCGTGGACTCGCGATGAGCCCCTCCCCACAGGGCTCAGAGAAGCATCATGGGGGGCTGTCACCCTCTCCAACCCAGGGGTCACTGAGGTCGAACAGCCACAACTGCGACCCGGCTAGTCAGACAGGTGGGCAGCGGAAGAAAGGCTCTGGAGGCGAAGACAGCAGAGAGGCAGGGAGCCTGCGTCGGCACGAGGCACACACGGGGCTGCCGTGCGCAGGGTGCAGGCGTGTGGTGTCCACGACACTCTCCTCACTCAGAGGGGAGGCTGGTGGCTGAATTCACGGCAGAGGGAAGGACAGCACAAGGAGAGCGTTCTAGAAGCACGTGCCCGCCCACCTGCACATCAGGGGTGTGTGCGGACGGGCTGACACTTGCACACGGGCACAGCGCGTCCACCCACCCTGAGAAGCTGGCCCACACGCTCCGCAGAGATTCCGAAAGCTCATTTACCACGGTAGCATGGGTTCTCCTCTGGGAGGGGTGAGGGAGGTCTTTCTGGGACCCCGGTGAAGAAGGAGACCCGCGGGGCCCCCCGGAGCTTGAGGGCGGCCCAGGTGGGCTCCGAGGCCTGAGCAAGCCGGCGGGACCGCAGGTCCTGTCCTCCCGAGGCTGGGGACTCCTGCCTCCCCCATGAGTCCCCCATCTCGGTGGACTCAGAAAGATGGCCCAATAGGGGTGCGGGGGTGCAGGGGTCCAGGCCCACTCGCTGAACAAGCCAGGTGAGTCGTGAGCTCTGGGGCAGCAGGGCAGAGCCCAGGGCGACAGCCGTGCTGTTCTGTGTGAATCACTAAACAGGAAGCGGAGAGCTGAGGGGGGAGGAGGACCGGGGGGCCTGACCTGGGCGCCCAGGGGTGCGGGAATCCCATGACAAGAACTCAGCGCTCCACAGCTGACCCTCGAACGTGGGTTTGAACTGCACGGGTCCCCTTATACACGGATTGTCAACAGTGTGGGGGGCAGTGCCCCTCTCCCCCTGCGCTGCTCAAGGGTCGCCTGTATTTGTCACCTGTATTTCTACAACGTAAACCCCCCTCCCCAACCCTCAGTAAAAGTGCCTACAGTTAAAAGCAAAACCAAACCCAGCAGCGCCAAGGCAGCGTTCTCCCTGGAGGAAGGACTGTCCGTTAGGGCCTGAGGCCTGGGGACACCCACCAGACGAGCTGCCCCATCCATTTCCACTCAAGCCAGAGCTCGGCACCACCGGGTGAGTCCTGACCACTCCCGCTCTCATCACTGGGGACACAGGCTCAGAGAGGCCAGCCCCAAGTGGATTTATGCTCTTCCCCGAAGCACAGCCCATCAACACAAGTGCACAGAGCTGACGCAAGAAGTTAAAAGGGAGCAAGGCTTCCAAGGCCCGGGAATCAAGACGGAGATTCCAGAGCAGCCTGGACAGTGAGCCCAGGTACCCGCTTCTCGCCGAGAGCCCCGCCCGGCCTTCCACCTGCCTTCTCCCCGATCTGCTGGTCCTTGGAGAGGCTGGTGATCATCTTCACGTCCTCATCGGTCAGCTCCCCCACGGCAACCTTGTTGTCCTTCTTGGCCACGTGGTTGGCTAGGATGACAGTGGCAAAGACAGGGAAGCCGTTGGCGGTATTGAGAGCCCCGTCGTAGTTGTTGTGGTAGATGCCAGTCAGCTCCTGCGGGGACAACACTGAAGGGTCAGGAGGACCACCTGCGGCTGGGAGCCAGCCCACCTCCTCACTGGCATCACCCACCCTCTCCTCCGGGTCCCCAGGCTACAGACTGGGAGACCAGTAACTCAGCAGAACCACAGCATAGCTGCCCCCGACCCCAGTGTCCCATCCATCCTGGCCGTCCACCCCAAGGAGAAGCTCTCAGTCCCGAGGACTGGACAGCTGACCTCCTCAACTCCCCCGCTACCAGTGGCGACTCTCATCGGCTGCAGTGCTCACACCAACTTTCGCAGCAACGTGGCTCACCCACCCCCCAGCAACTTACTATCTCGTCTCCTGGCTTGCAGCTGTCCACCAGATCGGCGAGGAGGATGGCGTCCTTGGAGCGGGGCAGCCGGCCGGCCGCCACTTTGCCAGGACTCTCCTGAATTCGGATGCGCTGGTAGTTCTGGTAAATGGTCTGCACGGGACAAACACATGGTCATAGGGGCCAGTCCCTGTGACAGGGCAGGGGAGGACCCTGGACAGAGGCCTGAGCTCAGCTGAAGTCCAGCCGTACGGCCGTCCCTCCCTAAGGCAAGGCGCACTGGAATTTTAAACAGGTCAGTCTCCGGTTGCGGGCTGCCCAAGCGCACACCCGCAGGCTGCTCCTGGCACGGCGGCTCCGGCGGGCCACTTCTCAGAACCGCAGAGCAGTGAGGCGCAGCCCAGCAGCCACGGCCGCAGGGCAGTAGCAGGGTCTGGTGGCCACCCCAGGCGCTGTGACAAGCCCCTTTTCACAGTTGCAGCTGTTCATCTACAAAGGTGTATGTACATGCCCAAGGTCGTGAGGCCCAGAGGCCCTCGGTGGGGCCTCCTAAAAACAGCAATGCAGGGTCTAAGGTGGTTACAGAGCAGGGCCCCCAGCGAAAGGCACAGAGAAGCAGGTACCAGGCCTGGATGGGACTGTAGGCGCCCTGTGTGAGTGACAGGCTGGAAAGCAGGTGCCCCGCCCAGGGGGCAGCCAGGTGAAATGTGGGCCAAATTCTGCTAGATCTTCCCATTAAAAAAAAAAAAGCTGTAAACTTTGATGTGTACCTAAAATCGTGTGGTTTTTCAAAATTGGCTTGGATTCATGAAAGCACCACGTGGGTCAAACTAAACAGGCTGACCAGATCGGTCTGGCTCGCCCCAGCGTGCGGCCAAGGCACACGGCACCTTGCCTTCTCCCGCGGCCACGGTGCCGGCCCTCGCACAGCCCCTGCGGAGGGCTGGCCCCTGCACTCACCTCTTCCATGTTGACCTCAAAGGGGCCAGTGGACTGGCACTCGGGGCAGGAGCCCGGCTTCACCTCCTGGCTCTGGGACTGGCAGAACGGCCCCAGCACGAAGCTGCACTTGCTGCAGCTGTACTTGACCATGCTGAGCTGGGGCAGGACGCCCGTGCAGCTGGTCACCACCCCGCTGGTGCGGATCAGCTGGTTCAGATGCAGCTGCCTGCGGAGATGAGGGCGCCGTTGGAGGCCTGGCGGGGGGGGTACGCGGGACCCACACCCTCCGGATGGGTCAGGGCTACATGTGAGGGCCCCAAAACCTGGGGTCCAGCTTCCACCAGACCAGGCCACTCAATGGTGAGTGCTGTCTTCGGTCGCAGCCCACCCGCCCGCCCACACCACGTAGCTCTTCCGACTGACGCCTGAGCACCCAGGCCCTCAGCTCACCTCAGCGAGCGCAGCTCCTCCACCAGAGGCAGGTGGGAGATGCGCACATGGATGTGGCTGGCGATGCGGTCGTACTTGGGGTACATGGCCAGCACCACCTCCAGCGCGGCCTCGTCGAAGATTTGCAGCAGCTCTGCTGGCGCCTCAGGCAAGAAGTAGGCCAGGACGTGTTCCCTGGCAGCCAGGTCCTCGTAGTTCACCACCAGGCTCTCGCGGTTCTCTGGGTGCAGGTGGGCGGGAGGGAGACTCAGCACAGAGCTCAGCTGGGGCCGGAGGGGAGGGGACCCGCCCCTGCCCCTAAGTCTGAGCCAGAGGCCCAGCTCTCACTTTTAAGCCTACTGGCCGTTAGCTACATGATTCAGGTAAGTGACATGTCCTGGGCCTCAACTTCTGCATCCGGGAATGGGGCTGTCACTCGGCGTGCCAAGTCACGGGAGGGGTTAAGTGGAACACTACCCGTGGGCGCCTACTACAAACTCAGGATGCCCACGAGGGCCAGGAGGGGAACCTATGAATAAACTGTCCAATGTCAGACAAGAAAGAGTGGAGAGGACAGTGGGGGGGGGGGGGGACCAAGACCCACATGCCATTAATTCCTCACACAGAAATGTGCTGCCACTTTCTGATCAAAGTAGTAATCCAGATTTTTACATAAAGTCTGCCAAATTTTAAGCCTGTCTAAAACCACTTCCGTGGTCCAGGTGTGGCCCCTGGGCTTGACACTCGACACTGTCTGAAAGATGAACAACTTGGGTTCCAGGTCTTGGCCCCCGCCCCCCAACGCTGGGCAAGTAGCTCCACGTCCCCTGCATGTCGCGGGGTTAGGGGTCAAAGTGCAGTCTGGAGGCCAGAACCTGCAGCCTCCACAAGGGCCTGGAGGGCGGGGAGGCAGGGAATGGAGCTGGGCCCTCAGAAATGGGTGGGTGGTCTGGGGGGCGGGTCCGATGGTGTTGAGTGGGTGGGGCCGATGGTGTGGCCTGCATCGTGAGTGGGCGGGGCCGACTCCAGGCTGGGGGCTAGAGGCGGCAGGATTCAGGGCAGCGGGGCGCACCTTTGCACATGTCGCTGATGCGCTCCTTGAAGACGTTGTGGCCGTGGCCGTCCACATGGGTGCGCAGGAAGTTCTTAAACCGGTGGTGGATCTCCAGGCGCGGGCCCGCCAAGCTCACCCACTCGCGCACGGAGTGGCCCTTCAGGTCCTCCAGGTTCTCGATGCTCTCGATCATCTCCTCATCCTCGTCGCCATCCTCCGTGGCCCGCTCCACCTGGCGCCGCTTGCGACTGGGCCGCTCCTCATCCTCCTCGTCGCTGTCTGGGGGCCGCGGACACGCTCAGGGCCGTGTTCCCGGCACCTCCCTCCGCCTCCCACAGCCCCAGGTGCAGACCCCAAACCCACCATACAGGAGCCCGGGGCGCATGCGGCCCAGCCCCCGGCCCGCCTCCCGGTCGCGCTGCCGCATGACCCGCTCGGCCGCCTCGCGCTGACTGGCGGTCAGCTCCTCCACGTCCTCGTCGTCCGGGGCCAGCCCCTCGGGCTCGTAGAAGTCCAGCTCCGGCCTGGCACGGTAGTCCCTGAGAAGCCCCAAGGCAGAGCCTGTTAGTACCAAAAACCCTAAGCAAGACCCCACCCAGGATCTGGGCCTGCTCGCCAGGGCTCAGGAGCGCTGGCCAGGGTGGCAGGGACAGTCCCTGGGGCAGAAATACCCAAGGCTCAGAAAGGATCTCTGGTGGATCAGCACAGAAGGACACTCTGGCAGATGCCGCCACGTGCATCGAACTTGAAGGCACTGCACCCAGGCCAGTGGAACAAGCCAGTCACTAAACAGAAACCCTGGGTGACTCCGTTTGGGAAAAACAGTCCTAGAGACGACAGTGATGCATTTTTCCACAGTTAAAAAAAGGGAGCTGTGAGCACCAGTGAGAAAAAAGAATCGGAGGACCCACAAAACCTTCAGAGAGCCCACCCAGCCCCCCACGGGGAGGGACTCTCCCTGCACTCCTGCTGCAGGCATGCCGCTCCAAACCAGCCCTTCCACATGTCCACCTATCACACATCCAGGACTGATGCCTCAACAAGCAACCCCCAGAGCAAACACTGCTCCCTCCCTGCAATTTTGGGAGGCAGACATCACCACTCCAGCAGAAAGGTGAGGAAACCAAGGACTGGGGGGATGTGATCTTGGCCAACAGTCACTCAACAGAGCTGGGTGTCAAAATACGGCCAACAGATCACCAGCTGGTTCCGACAGCACATTAGCCCTATGACAGTCCTCTTGAACTCTCCCCTTCTTAGAGGAGGGGGTGATTTAGGGAGCTTTTTTCCTTGCCGTAAACTCTGTCAAACGACACTCTCAGAACGGATACTCCCAAACTGCCGACGCCAGAAACAGAACCCGGAGCCAGGTAAGTTTCTGGGCTGACTGCTTCCGAATTCTTAAGTGTTCTCAGGGAAAAGGTGTCTGTCTGACTCTAAGAATTTCAAGTCATGTGAAATGCCCTCAGCAAAATTCTGATGGGTCTATGAGAAAAAACTGATAAATCACACTCAGGCAAAATTTAAAAACTTTGGATCTCAAAAAATACCATTTAAAAAAATTAAAAAGACAAGCCACAGATTGGGGAGAAAATACCTGCAAATCACATACCTGATAAAAGCCTTGCATCCAAAATGAGTTCCTAAAAAACTCTTACAACTCAGTAATACGGTCAAGCAACCCAACAGAAAAACGGGCAAAAGGTCTGGCGACACTTCTCCGAAGACACACAAATGGCCAAGAAGCACGTGAAGGGACGCACAACATCACTGGATGTCAGGGAAATGCAGATCAAACCCAGCGAGGTACCGCCTCACACGCATTACGGTGGCCGTCACCAAGCCCCAGAAAACAGCAGGCACTGCGGAGAGCTCAGGGCAATCAGAGCCACACGCACCACTCGTGGGAATGTAAGATGGTGCAGCTGCTTTGGAAGATAGCTTGGAGGATTCCTTGAAAAATTAACATAGAGTTGTCACATGACCCAGTAATTCCATTCCTCAGAACTGGAATTTCATCCCAAGAGAATTCGAAACATGTTCACATAAAAAATTCATACCAGCACTGTTCATAACAGCTAAAAAGTACAGAGAACCAAACGTCTACCAACTGATGAATGGATACACAAAATGTGGTCTAGCTCTCCAACGGAGTATTACCCAGCCACGAAAAGGAATGAGGTACTGACATGTCTGCCAATGTGGACGGACCCCTGAAAACCATGGTAAGTGAAAGCCGGTCACAAAAGGACACACATATCATATGGGTACACACTTACAGGAAATGGCCCAAACTGGCAAATCCAAAGAAACAGAAAGTAGACTACTGGTGGCCTAGGGGTGGGGAAGGGAATGGGACTAACTGTAAACAGGCACAGGGGATGTTACTGGGATGATGGAAATATTCTAAAACTGGACTGCGGTGATGGCTGTGCAAGTCAGGAAATTTACTAAAAAGCCCTCAATTATATTCTTATAAGAGGTATATTTCATACTATGTAAAGTATAGCTCGGTGAAATTGTTTTTTAAAAAGCCACAAAACCAAAATCTAACTGGGCCTGGAGTCCTCAGGTACCTCTATCCAGAGGCCCTTGCAAGGGCGTCTTGTTCTCTGAGGAGGAGGAGCAGGGAGGGGCGGATGGAGGGTGGGTGGAGGGAGGGGCGTTCTGCCTTAACAGCCCCCCAGAGGGAAGCTGTTCTGGCCTAGCCAGACACCTCATTCCTTCCACAGTCTGGCCTGGGCTGCACACTCAGGCTCATCGTCTGGAGTGATGGGGCTCAAAGCCAAGGTCCAACTGTGGACCGTGAAAGAGGCCCCTGGAAGTCCCTCCAGTGCTCCCAAAGGCCAAGCCCCACGAACTGTGGGATGGCCTGACCAGTCCTCTCAAACACACCCAGTTTGGTAGCCTTGACTCAGAGTAAAGCGGGCCCCAAAGCAGGATCTCAGGGAGGCTCCTGGGCGTTCAGACAGTTCTACCACTAACAGACGGACCAGATCCTGGTTGTAAATACAGGTAAAGCAGCAGTGGGAACCTAACCCTGCTCGCTCACAGAATGCACTCCACTAACTCAGCATTAAACCTCGAGAACCCTCAGTACATATGTGTACGTTTATTAAGTGTGAACACAGGGCCTGTACAGATCAGGCACATTTGCTGAATTTAATCTAAATCCTGATTAACCAGCCCCCCCGCCCCAGTTTCTCTGAAGTTGCAGAGAAATTCTTGGCTGCCTGTTTCCTTTCCTTCCCAGCTGGCATCCCTGGTGTGGCCCTCGATTAGAGCCCCTGCGTTCCCTAGGTGGCATGTCTCACAGAGCTGGGGCGTACCCAGGCCTGGGTGTCCAGTCTAACTAGATACAGCCGGCTACCTGGACACACTGTGGCCTCCCCAGACCCTGGACCAAGATCAAAGGCAAGGAGGCTGTGACTCATCTGCTTCCCCAGGACCCAAAGCAAGGTTGCCAGACACACAACAGACTCCCTGCAAAGCTCTGTGGCACGCAGGGCCTTGAACACCTACCTTTCCATGCCATCTCCGAAAAGCTCCTCTCCATCCTCTTCCTCCTCCTCCAGGGGCCCCTCTGTGCCCAACAGCCCCTCCGACTCATCCTCAAAGGGAGGAAGGTCTCGGCCAGGGCTGGAGGTCAGGGCATCCGCACGCCGGGAGCTTCGCCCAGGACTGGAGGTGAGAGGGTCGTTGCCTCGACGGCGCAGGGCGGGGCTGGACGCCACTGTGAAGGACTCAGATGATTCCTGCAGGTGTAAATGGATTGAAGGTGAGCGCTGACTTACCTTCCGGTACGTCGACCCTCCGCACTAGTGACCCTGTCTTTCAACAACGCAAACCCCTTCCAGCCTCCAGACTTTGCACCTGCTGAGTTCCCGTTGCCTGGAATGCTCTGCGCCAATGGCTTCGCAACACCCGGACCAGCTCAAGGACCAGCTCCTCAAACAGTCCTGTCATTCACCTTGGCCTGTTTTCTCCATGACAAACCACCGAGGCTACCTCATTTGCTGATTTGCCTGCTTACCGCCAACTCCCTTCATCTGCACTCATTCCCACCCATCTGAGGACCCAGTGCACCAGGAGCTCCTTTGGGAGGCGGGATACCAGGGCGGCCACAACATGAAGGGTGTGAAACCCAGACTGGTGGAGACAGACAATAGGCACGACTGCGGACAAAAGCCAGTACAGTAGGGAGGACCCGAGGGCGCGGGCTGGGCTCGGCCGGGGGCCCAGGCTCCCGGGGCTGCGGGGCCGCGGGCCCTGAAGCCCGCACGACGGGAGCGCAGAGGTAAGGAGGCCCGTCCCGGTGGGCCGGGGCAGGGGCGAGAAGCGCAGCCCCCCGCCGCCCGCTCGCAGGCACGCAGACCCCCGCGCCCCGGCCGCGCTCACCGCCATCGCCGCGCCGCGCTCCTCTCTGCTCCGCCCGCAACCACCAGTTTTCGCGCGAAAAGTGGCTGGCCCACGTGACCACCCGAGCCCGGGAAGCGTCTGAAGCAGCCCGATGTCACGACGTCGGCGTCCACCTTCGTCACGCCGGCGCTCCGGGGCGGGCCCGAGGGCGAGGCCCCGCCCCCGCCGCCCGAGGCCCCGCCCCCCGCCGCCCGAGGGCCCCCGCCCCACCTGCGCTCTGCACTCTGCGCTCCGCGCTAACGGGTCCAGCCACTGGCGATGGGGCTGGTGCGGAGGCTGGTTCCGGGCAGTGAGGAACAGCCCCGCCTGCCGGCTTCGCGACCTCGGTCACGCTGTGGCCGTTTTACAGACAAGGCAGCTGAGGCTCGGAGCGTTGTTTTCTGAGGTCTTCTTACTGTGTCATGTCAAGTCCTCCAAAAGCTCAGGCTGAGTCCTTGAAGCGCCCGGAGGCCCAGGATTCTAGGAGGCCACGTAGCGGGGTTATCCTCCGAAAGAGCCGAGGTGCAGCGGTGTTCCCCTTAGAAAGATCGTCGTGCACAGACATGTGGAGAGCATGGCGCCATGGCCATCTGCAAGCAATTCCCTAGTGCTGGTTAAACAGCTTGTGATGCCCAGGGAGAGGCTTGAGGTTGGAAAGCCCAGGTGACAAAAGGTCGCCCAGTCTTCTGAAGGCAGTGGAGAGCCAGAGAAGGGTTTCGAGCAGGATTGGACATGAGCCGTCCTCGGTTTTAGGAGAATGCCTCAGGCTGCCTGAAGTGGAGGTGGACTGAAACAGGTTGGCAGCGGTTACAGTCTGTACTCTGAATCTGCTTTTCAACCTACGGATGGATAGAAGAAAATTTTTTTAATTCTAGAAAGTTCCAAAAATCAGACCTTGATTTTGCTGTAAGCCGGTAACAATTTACCCAGCATTTACACTGTATTTATGCCTTTGTGCACAACATTTACATTAATTAGGTATTACAAGTAATCTAGAATGACGAAGTATACAGGAAGATGTGCATAGGCTATATGCAAATATTGCCCCATTTTAAATAAGGGGCTTGCGCATCCTTGAATTTTGGTATTTGCAGATAGCCTGAAACCAGTCCCGTAAGGATACAGACCTCGGTGATTCTATGACATTGCATGCACTTTGTGTCTGACCACTGCGCACAACGTTACTGACTCTTTATTTTCGGATTCCTATTACCATCAGGGAGCCCAGTTCTGCAGCACCGTCTCCTCCTGTCTGCCGTGCCTAGGGAGGGTGACCACCCGAGCCTGGTGCAGGGCAGGTGGAGAACCCAGGAATCAGGTCATTATTACAGTACCATTTATGGAAATTCGCTGATGCCACACCCTGTCCTGTGTGCAGAGGACTGCATTAAGTGAGTGCTCTTCTGCCCTGAAGGGAGGGCTGACACAGATACCCTCATTACCCCACAAATAAAGTCCCACAGAAACCTACGTGTAGGTCCAAAACTGAGAGTGCAAAGTGCAGAACTGCGCATGGGGCTAGGAATAGGAAGCCAGCCATCTCCAGCCCCGCCCCAAAGTGTCTGCACTGTCTCCAAGACATACAGATGGCGGGCAGTCACTTGGCCTGGTCTCTAATACTCCATTTCTCCTCCGTCCTGGCACAGGGTGGGAGGGAAGTTTCCTGTCCCTGGGGGTCAGAAGGGCTCTATAACTTGTTTTTCTCAGTTAAACATGAGCAGGCGGGATGTGTGTGACTTCCTGGCAGAAACTCTAGGAGCCGCCCTTCAGGAAGGCAGGCATCCTGATGGAACACGGCCCCTCCCACACTGACAGAGGTGCAGGCTGGGAAAGCCCAGATAAACCAAGTCCCCGGTGGTCATAAGGTGGCGGCTTCCTCACCTCCCTTGGTTTAGAATAGGAGCTCGGTGAAGGCGGGGTTCAGTCTCATTCCAGCCCAGCTGTGAAGCACCTGTGGGCCCCCAGGGTGTGCATCTTGGGGTTACTGGGGAGAGCGGGGGCCTACAGTTTGCACAAGGCACTGAGTCAGCCTCAGGATGTTCAGGGAATGTGACCAACATGATTCCATCCTCAGGACACTAACCTTCTAGTTGGGTGAGGCTGGTGATAAACTAGGAAGTGACTAAAGGAATGTGATCCTGTTAGAGAGATGGTGATGGTGTAAGCAGGTAAGGTAGGGGGCCCAGCAGATAGAGAACCAGGCCTGGCTTCCTTGACATGAAAAGGCCATTTTTAGCCTAAGCCATTTTGCGATCTAAGCCTGGGTCACAATGCTAGACCTTGAATAGGTCACAGTAATTACTGAGCTTAAGGGGACAAAAGAATGCAGAAAAAAAACTGTTATCAGGCAAAAGAAATAACAGTAGAAAGATAATCTATCAGCTGTAAAGACTCCGGTTACGTTTCAGTGGTAAAGATCAGCCTGAAGCCTCAACCACCAGATCACATGGAATCTAAGGCAGGACAATGTTGACCCTTCTGACCCTCGTGACTTCAATCAACCAAAGCTCAGACTCTGTAGACTTCCCAAGCCCCCTCACGAATATGCATGTAGCTTAAAACTTCCCCAGTTGTGCTGTTCGAGGAGGCACTGCTTTTGAAAGGTCCCTGGTGTTCTTCTTACTTGCTGCAGGTAATAAATCCATCCTTCTCCGGCTCTTTGCCTTGGTTGCATCTTTTGGCTTACACCTACCAAGAAGTCAACCCAGATTTTGGGTAACACTGGGAAAGAAATCAAAGGGCTTCATGTGACAGAGACTGAACAGCTACTTTGGCTAGGGTGTCAAGTAGGAGGGGGCCACATGACAGGCACCAGGGAGGCAGGGACAGGTGCAGACCTGCAGGCAGGAATAAGCTTGGTGCATTCAAGAAAAAGAGACAGAGAGCAGTGTGACTTGAGCACCGAGAAAGGAGCGTATGGGAGGGACAAGGACGGAGAGGCAGAAGCAGCCAGACTGTACAGGACCGAGGCAGGGAAGAGTGAACACAGCGGAGACGCTGGGAGGGCAAGAAAGGGCAATCCGGGAAGGTTTCCCGGAGGAGGCTGCCTGGAGACACGTTTTAGTAGGAGATGAGAGAAGGCGAGTCAAACCTCCGGGTCTGGGTTTTGTCACTTCTTGGTAGTGTGGCTTTAAGCAAGTGCTTAACGTCCTAGCCTCACGTTCCTCCTCCGTGAAATGCGACGAATGACAGCCACCCTGCAGGGCTGCCGCGACGCGGAGGGTGCGCAGCACCGCGGTGGCCGTGGCCGCGTGGGCAGGTGCACGGCGTACGCGCAGGGGTGGGGCTTGTCCCCCGGACCAGAGGTCACCAGGCCTGCGGCCGCAGCGGAGGCTACTACCCGGGCGCTCGCCTGCCAGCGGCGGGAGTGAGGACGGAGGGGCCGAGCTGGTGGCGGACAGCCGCGGACACGGAAAAGTAGGCGTTCCCAGCCTCGGCCCTCGTCTGACCCCCTTCCGGGTGAGACTGCCGCTTTCCGTCTCTTCGCTGCCCGCGCGATGTCCCTTTAAGAGGTCGGCCGGCAGCCCCGCCCCCTGGGCATCTGATTGGCCCCTCACGCTGCGAGCGCCCTCTTTTCGGCGTTGCCCCCTTCCTATAGGTCGCTGCGGGCTGGGGGCGGGCCTGCGCGCCGCGAGTAGGGACGGTGGCTGTTTTGCAGTTTTGGCGGAACGAAAAGGACTCGCCAGCCTTCCGGGTCGCTGCTGCCGGGAAGGGCCGCGCGGAGTCGGGCCCGACCGCGTCTCCCTCCCTGCCCGCCCCGTCTGCGGGGGACGGCCGCGGGCGCCTCTTGCGCGACGATCCCCTGCCCGGCCCGGGCGCTGGAGTCCGAGTCCCGCGGCCTTGCGGGGTCCGCGCCCGGCGGCGGATGGGCGGCCGGGGCCTCAGGTAAGGAGGGGACCCTCCCTCTTGCTCCAGCTGCGGGAGCGGATCCCGGGAACCCTCGACCCGCCTGCCCGCTCCTGCAGCCCGAAGCGACCCTCCCTCCCAGATGCAGGCTGGAGGCGCAGAGGGCCGGGGTCCTGGTGTCCTGGGTCGGCCGGGCTTGCGGACTCTGCGCTTGAGGTTGTGCAGGAAGACGTCCCTGCGAGTGGCCCGAGCCCCATCTACAGGCCGCCTCCGCCTCCGCGGGGCCCAAGGGGGTGGGGGTGGGGGGACACTGGAAAGGGGAGCGCAGTGACCTGACCTCGCTGAGCAGGACGGAAGGGTCTGTGGGGTTCCCCACTCACCAGAAGGGCTTGGCTGCATTCTGCGGAACATTCATCTATCCACTCCCAACAGTTTGTGGTTCCAGGAGACTGGGTCATGAGCATGCCTGGGCCAGACAGCCCACAAACACAAACACACACAGGGGTGGTCAAGGAGGGCTCCTCGGAGGAAGTGGCCTGAATGGTGAGACAAGGCTGGGGAAGAGCAGGCACAAAGGCCCTGAGGTAGAAATAGCACAGTAGCTTGAACAAGATGAAAGATGAGCTGCAGAGTGGAAGGGCATCAGCAGGGCAGCAGGCAGGGGGCAGATCAGGTTGGGCCTTGAAGGCCTAGGGGAGGGCCCACGGCTGGCCTTCCCCCTGGGGGCTTCTGGCAGTGTCCCTCTCCCCCTATCCCTAAGGCTGAAGGATAAGGGGTTAGCCTCTGACCTAGGGAGGTTTCCTCATCCTGTTTTGGTTCCAGAGTTTTCAAGCTCATCAACCAGTTCACGCCGGAAGCACTGAGGGGTGCTTCAGCAGCAGGCCCTCCTCTGCTCAGGGCTGTCTGTTTACCCCAGGTTCCCCGGCCAGTGGCTGGGCCAGGCGTGGTCAGCCCCACTGCACAGATGAGAGACCAGAAAGCAGAGGCCCAGAGAGGGGAAGGCCCTCCTTGTCCAGGGGCTCGCACGGGTCCAGCACGCATGATCCTAGCCAAGTTGGCATCCTGCCTGCAGGCTGGCCACAGAGGGAGGGAGGTGGAGGCCCCACTGTGGGCGGTGGGTGGGAAGGTGGCCTCTGGAATGTTAGTGAGGTCAGGAGAGTCCCTCCCAGGTGGAGGAAACAGTCTGCCCCAGTTTCCCTGGTCCCGGAGATAGGCCTGGGGCTTCCCCAGGACACTCGGCATCCCAGGAACTCCCCCTCTGAGAATCTCCTTCCCCATCCCTGTGGCTTGGGCTTCATGCCTTCCTCCCCTGCCCTCAGCCTGCCCTCCCACTGTCCTCTCCTTCCTGAGCCTGCAGACCCCTTACTTTGTCACTGCCCGGGCTTCTGCCCACAAGGCCAGGAGCTCACCCGTGGTCCAGGGAGGAGAATATGGAGCCACAGACCTAACCCCTCCCAACCGCTTCTCCCTCCAGCATATGGGGCAGTAACAGTGCCCTCTCTTGCGGGCCGGTGTGGCGGCTCAGTAGGCTACCTGGGGAAAGCCCTGGGCCCTGTCTGCACACAGGAAGGGGGTGCTGTGGTATTTTTCTCACTGCTTCCGTTATTTTACAAGCCTTGACACACAGTGGCAATTCTGGTGCCGCTGCAGTTTGTGGTCTGGAGGCCCACAGAGCAGCAGTGCCAGTGGGGAGGGCCTCAGGGATGCGAACCCTCAGCCCCACACCCGGCCCTGTCCCCCCTAAACGTGCTGTTACCAGCATGCGACTCTGGATCCAGCCCCAGGCCCCCAGCTACAGGTGGAGAAACTGAGGCGTGAGAAGGGCCCCTGGCAAGTTGCCAATTAGGGGCCTAGGCTACAGGCCTGGCAGGTGGCTGCCCAGCCCTGGGCTCTGTTCAGGGCGATGATGTAAGTACCGCTCTCTCAGGATGGCAGGGCCCGTGAGCATCAGTGCTCTCTGCTGTTATTATGGAATTAGCAGGAGTCTGGCGAAGGGAGAGCAGCTGACACTCCTTCCTCACCTCAGACTCTAGAGCAAGTGGGCCTGGACCCCCATGAACCAAATCCTCCCCCCAGCCCCACAGACCCTCTTCTGGGAAGAAAAGCAGCAGTTACCTTTGTGTGTGTGTCCTTTTGTAGACCACGCACTTCCCTGGTCTTGTTTGAGCCTTACAGCAACCTTGTTAGGTAGGTGTTATTTTCCTGTGCCATTCAGGGAGGGGAAATGACTCACCCAAGGTCACACGAAGTACTTGGCAGAGCCAGAAGCACAACCAAGGTCTGCCCAGCTCCGAGTCAAACTGGCTTAAGCAGAAAAGGGAATTTGTTAGATTTTATAACTGAAAAATCTGGCCTAGGGGTGGGGTGGAGTGGGGTGGATGCTGACTTCAGGTGTGGCTGGATCCAGGGGCTCATGGGAGGAGCTATTTCCAGGATCTATTTCCATCTGTCTCTCACCTGTGTTCCTCTGTGTTGGCTTTATTTCCATGTGGGACTCCAATGTGCACATTCCCTGGAGTCGTGGAGGGGTGGAGTCAGCTGTACCCAAACCTTGTGGTTGGAGACTGGGGGTGCTGAGGTTCCCCCACAGGAAAGTGGGGTGCTGGACAGGTGAAGCGAAGAGAAGCCCCCCTAACCCCTGACCTCACTCGTCCACACTGGCTTCTCCGGCTTCCTCGTGGCTGCTTGGCCTGTACCCCAGCTCTGTTCCTGCCAGGGCTGCTTGAGACTCGGTCCTTGACCAGAGCCACTGCTGGGCTGCTGGGACCAGCAGTTTGCTCCACAGAGAGTGGGGAGCGGAGGAGGGGGCCGTGTAATCTGTCTCGCAACTCACAGTCACTTCTCAGTCACTGTCTCAGGCCACTGGCAGCTGTGAGCATCCTGCCCAGGGTGGTGGGTGGTCAGCAGGGGTGCAGGAGGCCACCGTCTGGGCATTGCACATCAGCAGCCACACAGAGGTGCAGAGGAGAGGCCTTAGTCCTTGAGGGTGTCTGCCTTTTCTCAGGAGACCCCCCCCCACGGCACCCCACATGCTTGCCTGAACCAGTGACAGGGAGGAGAGCGGGGGCCCTGCTGGGGAAGGGGAGGGCTGTCCACATGCTGCAGGGCATCTGGCAGCCTGGACCCCGTCTCTGTGTCAGACGGGCACCCTGCACCCTGCTGAGGTGCCCGGTGCTGCTCCACACCCCTCTCCCCCCAAAAATGCTGGCTTACTGTAACTGAGACTCAGCTGGCACTGGGGAGGGTGCTCTGCCTGAACACAGGGCACCAAGGAGGGTCCTGCAACAAAGGAGCACCTTGTTAGCAAGGCAGAGGGCAGTGGTGCAGGGACACCATCCGCAGTGCCGGCCTCGCCACAGCAGAGCGCCCAGAGGCTCCCTGCTCTTCCCTCACCCCTGCATGTGTCTGTCCACCCATCCCACTGTCCCCTCCTCCCCAAGGGATCCCAGATCCCTCCCCTCCATTCCCACTGCCACCACCAGTCACTGTCCACAGTGGCCTGGCACTCCTCGGCCTCCCTGCCTCCACTCTCCCTGCTTCAGTGTGCTCTCCATGGCAGCCCCTCTGTGTGGGAGTGGCGCCCCATCCCCCCACAATCACATTGCACTGAGTGAGACCGCGGTGCCAGTGCCAGTGGTCAGGCGTCCTGGGTTGACCTGCCCCGCCCCCATTCTCGTCTCTTCCAGGCTGCTTTTTGCCCTTTCAACAAGCCCAGACTGTTTCTGCCCCATGGCCTTTGCCTTCACTGCTGTCTTCACCCTGAGATGGTCTCTGTCCAGATTTCCCCCAGTACGGCTCCATTCAGTTATTTAGATCTCCTTTCAAGTGTCACCTTGTCTGACAACCTGGCCCTGATGAAACAAAGGCCAGGATATCAGGGTAGAAGATTACTTCTGTCTGCTACACGACTGTCTGTGTGTAAGCTGTCCAGGATGAGCCTGAAACCCAGACACCTTCTCTGTTACCGCTCTGTCATCCTCAGTGTGGGCTTGTGTCTTGTGGTCCAAGGTAGCTGCTGTTGCTCCCACCATCACATCCATATTCCAGCCAATGGAATTCTGTCTCACTCCTGTTTTCTCTTTAGCACTTATCTCTAGAAGTTTGCTTTCTAAGTATGGGTGTTGGTGCTGGCTGTCATCCTCCCCTCGGGGAATGGAGGCCCCGAGAGGGCAGGTGTGTCCCGGCATCTGGACCCGTCCTGGCTCACAGCCAGAGCTCGGCAAGGTCAGCGCTGGTAGAAAAGCCTGAGTGAGGGAACCGGACAGAGGCCAGCTTTTTCCCTTGGACCCAACTATGTGTCAGGTGTAGGTTCTCCTGTTTAATACTTTCTGTCGTTGGTGTGCCGTTGGGGACGTGATCCCAGAGCCAGGCAGAGGCCTGTTGCAGAGAAGGATAGAGAGTTCTGAGGCCCCAGGTCTCTGTCTACCTGCCTGGGGGTCGCCCCACCCTTTCTGAGGCACTGACATTCCCCAGCCCGGCCACGAGGGGAGCTGTCCTGCGGCCCCCGTGGCCCCCGCCTTGAGCCTGCTGCTGTTGGGGGGTTTGGGGGGATGGCAGTGGCAGCGGGGGCCTGGGTCCTGCTGCAGGTCCCTTCTGCCAGGAAAGGTGGGGCTGCCCCTGGCTGAACAGGAGACCCCTGCTCTCAGTGTGGGAATGGAACCCATCTTTTCCTTTTGTAAAACCCACACAGAAAAGGGCTGGAATCATAGGTGTGTGGCCCCACGAACTGCGGCACGTGCGCTCCCCAGGCCCCCGGAACTGGAGCCGGTGTGCCCTCCGCCCTCCCCAGTCTCTGCTGGACTCGGACCGCACGTCCACACCTGGCCTGCCCCGGCTCGCCATCCTGGCTGCCAGGCCCTCCATGTCACCCCCATGCAGGGCTCGATCTTTTTGTTTCTGGGCAGTGATCCACTGTTCCCGCGGATGCCACCATCGGTGTGGGTGTTCTGCTGACGGTGACACTTGGGCTGATCCGTGCCCGGGGCTGTCATGACCGTGCCTGGAAGTGGGGGCACCGGGTCACAAGGCCCAGTCTGTTCACAGTTTTAAATGCCAGCATGTGTTACGTCCTGCTGCTCGGCCCCGAGCTCCCCGCAGACAGGCTGCTGCTGTCAGTCAGTGCGGCCCCACTCCTCTGCCACTGCCCTGAGGACCCCGTGGCCCCAGAACCCACCTCAGCTGACCGGGGCGGCTCCCAGGGCCCCAACCCCAGCTCTCCTGTCCTCCAGGCTGGACTCCTGACCTCTCATTCTCAGTCACCTTGAAAACCCAGCCCTTCTGCCTCCCCTCCACTTGGAAATGTCCCGTGCCTCCTCCGGGCACAGGGCAGTGTCCCCTCCACTTGTGTCTGCCTTTCTAGGTGGCAGCAGAGGCGGGCAGGGCCGAAGGTCCCCCTGGGGTGTGCACGGTTCCTAGGCCTGCACCACCTCCCACGGCGGACCCTGTCCTTAACCCCGTTCCAGCGAGGACAAGGAGGTCAGGCTCCCTGAACCCGGCTCCTCGACCCTGCCCCCAGGACTGGAGGCGCTAGCTGGGCAGTGCCCAGTAGCACGTGCTGCTGTGCCTGGCATGCAGACTGTTCAGTCATTGAGGGCGGCCTTTATTGTTTGGGGTCACGAGACAGAGTCCAAGACAAAGGACTGGCCCCTTGTCGGCTGAGTGGGTTGTGACGTGTGGGGGCCCCACACCCACCTCCCGCATGCTGGGTAGCGAGCCCGAGACCCAGAGGCCCAGGCCACACGGCCCCTGTGCCGCTGATGTGGTGGCTTTCACCCTGCAGGGCTGGCTGCTGGCGGGATGGGCATCCTGGAGGAGGAGGCTGGGCCCAATGGGAGCACAGCGCTGCCTCCGCCCCTGGCGCCCAACATCAGCGTGCCGCACGGCTGTCTGCTGCTGCTCTATGAGGACATCGGCACCTCGAGGTGAGGCGGGCTGGCTGTGGGAGAGGGACTTCCTGGGTCCGCATGCGTGTGTGTGAGAGAGAGAAAGAGAGAGAGACGGGTGGGGCGGGGGCAGACGCAACCTCACCAGTGAGCTGCCTTCTGTACCCACCTGCTAGGGTCCGGTACTGGGACCTTCTGCTGCTCATCCCCAATGTGCTCTTCTTCATCTTCCTGCTCTGGAAGCTTCCGTTTGCCCGGGCCAAGATTCGAGTCACCTCTAGCCCCATCTTCATCACCTTCTATATCCTGGTGAGTTCATTCCAGTTCAACAGAACACCCAACTCCAAGTGGCTTGAGCAAAAAAGGGAATGATAAACTGCCTCTGAATGAAAAACCAGCTTCAGGTATGGCTGGATCCAGAGGATTAATGTCATTAGGACTCTGTCTCTGCATCTGTGTTCTCTGGCCTTATCTCAGATGAAGGTTCCCCCGATGGTATCAAAGGCAGAAAAGAGCAGCCTGAGCTAACATCCTGCCTCCCCGCCAACTCCAGCAGAAGAGCACCTCTTTCCTGGTGGTGCAGTGTAGGCCTGGAATTCCCTCTGAGTGGCCCACCTTGGAGCCCCTGTTCATCCCCGAGCCAGTCACTGTGACTACCAGGGAAAGGGGCACTTTGGAGTTGGGAGGGTGGGGTCAGCTCAGCCAGACCATATGAACTGAGGGGGATGGTGGTCCCAGGAGGAAAACTGGGGAAGCCTCACTAGAGAAAAGGGGAATAGATGCTGGGTGGGGAAATGCCCACTGCATTCTGACACCCGGCTGTGCTGAATGACCTTGGGCCAGTGGCTTGGCCTCTCTGTGCCTCAGTGCCCCTCGGTGTGATGCCCACACAGAGCTCCAGCCCCGAGGGGCCTGGCACACGGTGGGCATGTGACCCGAGTGCTGTCAGCCTCCCTGAGGTTGGACACAGTTTTCAAGGCACAAAGGACAGAGTGTACAAGTCTGGGCCCTTTGGTTTTGTGTGTTAGAAAACTGAACTTAAGCTCAGAGAAGCCAGAGAGGAAGTACTGACAAAAACTGACAAGTCCCAGGTGTCAGGCATGGAGGGGTCACGGGGTGCTGTCTGTCTCCCTGCTGGCCTGGCGTCTCTCGGGCCCCGTCTCTGGCAGTCTCTGCCCTCCCCTCCCCGCAGCCTCCTTTCCCAGCGGCTGAGCTTCATGTCCTGGGTATGGCTTGCACTGGACTCCCTGGGGTCCCACGCCATCCCCAAACCAGAGGATTTGAATATGCTGTGTCCACCCCTGGGTCACAGGCCAGTCCCTGAAGCAGCAGTGGTGTGGCCAGCACCCCCCCCCCATGTTATGGGGGAGCAATGGGAGAAGGAATGAGGCTGTTACCAGAGGAAGGGGATGCGTACCAGGCTGACAGCTAACAAGCACAGGCACTCTGCCACACCTGCGTCCTCCCTGCGTCCATCCTTCCTGAGGAGTCAAGGTCTCCTGCAGACGCAGGGTGTGGTGAGCAGGCCCAGAAGCCCCACCCTAGCCTCTCTCTTGCTCACCAGGTGTTCGTGGTGGCGCTGGTGGGCATTGCCCGGGCCGTGGTGTCCATGACGGTCAGCACCTCGGATGCTGCGACCGTTGCTGATAAGGTGGGGCCAGGCCTGCCACCAGGGTTCTGGGTGGTGGGGCGGGGCGACGGGCCCCAGGCTGACCCTCTGCCTGCTCTGTGTCCAGATCCTGTGGGAGATTACCCGCTTCTTCCTGTTGGCCATCGAGCTGAGCGTGGTCATCCTGGGCCTTGCCTTTGGTGCGTCTGCTGCTGGGGCCGGTGCTCCCTGCCCCTCCCTGGCTGGGGGCCATCCTGCCAAGGTCAGCTGGGCTGGCTCCCGCCAACTGAGCAGCATGTTTCTTCCAGGTCACCTGGAGAGCAAGTCGAGCATCAAGCGGGTGCTGGCCATCACCACGGTGCTGTCGCTGGCCTACTCAGTCACCCAGGTACGCAGGTGGGACAGGGCAGCCCCGGGGGCACCGGGGGCTGGGCATCCACTAACTTCTGGCTCAGGATCAGGGCTGAGTGCTTATCAGGTGCAGTGTCTTCAGCTGAATGCAGCTAAGGAATCGCCTGCCTGCTGGTTAACCTCGCAGGTTCTGGGCCTCCCCAATTCCGACTCAGTAGCGCAAACCTGCCGTTTCAGCAAGCAGCCCGCACAGGGAGCGCGTGGGTCTGCAAGCTATGCTGAAAGCCCTGCATCCGGAGCCCCCTTTCCTAGACTGTGGGCTGCCCCTCAGCCTCCCTGTTCTGGGTGCTGGAGCTGGGGACGGGCAGCGAATGGAGGGCCAGGTGGGAGCGGGGCCCTCCCCTGCCCACTGTAGGGCACACTGGAGATCCGGTAACCGGATGCCCACCTCTCGGCTGAGAACGAGCTGGGGGAGGGGGAGGGCAGGGAACGGAGGGTCAGGTGGGAGTGGGACTTGGTGCGGTGGGGAGCCCAGGTGGCAGGAGGAGCCAGTAAGACCCTCCCCTGCCCGCTGCAGGGCACACTGGAGATCCTGTACCCCGACGCCCACCTCTCGGCCGAGGACTTCAACATTTACGGGCACGGCGGCCGCCAGTTCTGGCTGGTCAGCTCCTGCTTCTTCTTCCTGGTGAGCTGCAGGTGGCCGGAGCCGTGGGACAGGGCCTGGCTGCCCTGCTAGTGGGCTTGGCCCCGGGCTGGAGCTCCCCTGCGTCCTGGTCAGCGCCGCGTGTCTCCGCAGGTCTACTCTCTGGTGGTCGTGCTCCCCAAGACCCCGCTGAAGGAGCGCATCTCCCTGCCCTGTGAGCGTCTGGGCACCGGAAGGGGCGCGGGGCCGGGCACAGGGCAGGCTGTTGGCCCGGGGGTGGCCTGGGGCCGACAGCCGCGGTCGGGCGGGGGAGGGGGCCAGCTGGGCCCGGGTGGGCGACACCGGGCAGGACCTCACGGCGCTCCCCCACCCCCACCCCCCCGCAGCGCGGAGGAGCTTCTACGTGTACGCCGGCATCCTGGCGCTGCTCAACCTGCTGCAGGGGCTGGGCAGCGCGCTGCTGTGCGCCGACGTCATCGAGGGGCTCTGGTACGTGGGCCGCGGGCGGGGCCGCTGGGGGGGGCGGTACCGCTCAGCCTCGCCGCCCTGACCCGCCCCCCGCCCTCCCCGCAGCTGCGTGGACGCCACCACCTTCCTCTACTTCAGCTTCTTCGCGCCCCTCATCTACGTGGCCTTCCTGCGGGGTTTCTTCGGGTGAGTCCCCCCGCGACGCTCGGGACTGGGGAGCCACGGGCTGTGGGTCCAGGTCGCGCTGGCGCTTGGCCGCCTCCGCCTCCCGGCCGCGGGCGCCCCCGTGTGGCTGCTGTCGGGCGCCTTCTGCCGCTTGCGCATGCGCAGCCGCCGCTGCAGCATCCCGGGGCCGCTCAGGCTGGGCGGGAGCAGTGTGTACGTGCACGTGCGTGTGAACAGACACGTGCGCACACACAAGCGCCCATGCACAGACACGCTCATGTACACATGGATACACATATACATATACCTATATGTACACACAGATACACACTTAAATGCACATATATATGTGCACATACACACATGCAGGTACACACACATGAATTCGTACATCACTGCCATACAGACGTGTATTTGTTCATATAGATGTATATCCACACGGATGTGCATACACACATACTCATGTATATACACGTAAGCACACGTGTGTATACACACATGCATTATACACGCAACCTACGTAGGCACATGCTCTGTTCCCACGAGTGGCCTGCTGACCTGCCCTGCACTTTTCATCTAAAGGGAGACCAGCCTGCCCCTGGGCGAGCAGCTGCCCCCCAGCACCTGCTCTGCTGGGTGTTATGTGGCCCCACGCACAAAGCCCAGAGCCCCCAAAGCTTGTATTCTCTGGGGGCGCTGGAGAGGTCAGCAGGGTTGGGGGGGTCCAGTGTGTGTTTGAGCGTGGGGTGCATTTTTGTGCAGTGTGTTCGGAGGCGTGTGTGTGAGATGGGGTTGAGGTTGGACCCCGGTCTCGGGTGTGGTGAATGCGGGCGTTTTGCCTCTACCCACCCTCCCCTGCCTGCCAGGTCTGGGTGGGCTGGGGGAAGGCCTTGGAGTGCAGTAAGAAGTGCTGGGTTGGATCCCCAACCCCGGTGCACATGATCTCCTGCCCACCACTTATCTCCCGGGCCTCTGGCTCCTTTTTGTAAATCAGAAGTGGAGCTCTCCCCGCCAGAGTCACCCTGAGGACGGCAGGCCTGAGAGCTGGGCTGAGGTCAGGGCCACTGTCCGCCCAGACCTCTGGACAGGTGCTGTTTCGGGCCACCATTCCCCAGGTCGGACCCCTCCCACCTGCCGTCCAGTGAGAGAGCAGTTGCTCCCCAGGATCCCACGGCCCAGAACGGGAGGGCCAGTTCCAAACAAGTCCCTTTGGACTCCAGAGTCCCAGCACCAACAGGGACCTCGCAAGGTGGACACTGGGCAGCCGTTAGCATGTTTCCTGCCATGTTTCACACGGCAGGGCTCCCCGCCCCTCTCTCACCACCAGCTCAGAGCCCAAGATCCTCTTCTCCTACAAATGCCAAGTGGATGAGACTGAGGAACCAGACATGCACCTGCCCCAGCCCTACGCTGTGGCCCGGCGGGAGGGCCTGGAGACGGCGGGGGCTGCCAGCACACAGTTCGACTCGGCCAGTGGGGTGGCCTACCTGGACGACGTGGCTTCCATGCCCTGCCATGCTGGCAGCATCAACAGCACGGACAGCGAGCGCTGGAAGGCTATCAATGCCTAGTGTGGCTGCCCCGGCCTGAGGGTCTACTGGGGCCAGCGGAGGACGGGCTGGTGGGGGGCCCAGGAGCGCTGAGCGCCCGGCAGAGGAGGACGAGGGGATAGGACCGAGTGTGGGCGGGAGCCCTGTGTGGGCCTGTCCTGCCCTCGGCCACCCCTGCTCCAGCTGGGGGCCGCCTCCCCCTCCCACTAGCCCTTGCCCTGCTAGGTGACTTGGCCCAGACTCTGATGTCCCAGGGCTGGGTCTGGCTCTATTGGCCGAGGGCCCCTCTCTGCAGCCTGGGCCCCAAGGACTGGTCTGGCCCGCCCCCTCCCCAAAGCCCACTGCCGGGTGGGCTGAAGTGTGTATATTTTCTTGATCTATTTTCTAATAAAAAGGAAAAGGAGCAGAAGGAGCAGAAAGTGTTGACATGGAGGTGTGGGGAGACTGGGGCTGGGACCCGAGGGCCAGGGTGACTGCCCTGCAGGCTGAGCCCTGGGAGGCTCGGGGCTCCTGCGTTTGCTCCTGACCGGCTACTGGGGAGGTGGAGAGAGATCGGACCCCGCATCCCTGCCGGGGGCCCTGTCTGAGCGGGGGAGCCGGGCGTGGGGAGAACTGGGGCTTCTGAGCACCGTGTCTCCACCCGGTGGTCCCACCCTTTCCCTGGGCCTCATGTTTCCTTCCCCCATCTCAGTAGCTGTGGAGTGAGGGTGAGAAGGCCTGCCGTGCGGGGATTTTTGTCTTAATTAGGACACAGCCAGTGTGGACAGCTGGCAGGTGCTGACGGAGCATAATGACCGCAGGGCAGATTTCAGTCTCTAGCTTGGTGCTCAGCACAGAGGGGGCCCCCTTAGAAGGCAGGGTGCCCGGGACGGATGTTCGCCATGCTGGATGTGATGAGCTGAAGGTGGGGGTAAGCCCCAGCGAAGCGCCGGGATGGTGAAACGTGAGAGGGAAGTCGCACGTAGCCCCACGCCTGTGCCGACCTGCCCGGCTCTGAGTCTTAGCAGCTGGAGGAGAAGGGGGCTGCAGTGGAGTTCCAGAAGCACCAGTGCGCTCGTGCACACACGGCACCCTGGGCTGGAGCGTGGATGTTCCGTAGCGTGTTTCCCTCGCTGACGCCTGGTCTCGGGCTCGTCCCACGTCGGGTGGGAGAGCTGCTCCAGCTGCATACTTTCCAGACACACGGCATGGATTTAACCAGTCCCCTCAGGAGGGACTTTTTTCCCCTAATATATTTTGCAACAACAAACAACACAACAACAAAATCCTTATAAATATGCTTTCAGTAACTCGTGTGAGTGGAATTGCTGGAGCACACAATCTTAGTTTTAATTAGTGTCACAGTCTCCGGCAGAGGCTAATCGCTGTCCTCCAATATATGTTCTCCTTTTCTTCCATTGTCACAGAATCCCTGATTTTTGGCTGGATATACAGCTGTCTGGAATAAATACTACATTTCCCAGCCTTCCTTGCAGGCAGCATGGCCATGTGACTACGTTCTGACCAGTGGGATGTAAGCGTGCTTGCAACTTCCTTGAAGAGACAGGATGGGCTCTGTTCTCTCCACTACCTGGGATGTGACTGTAATGGCCGGAGTTGTAGCAGCCATCTTGAATCACTGGGTGATCTTGGAATGGGAGCCTCATGGCGGGGCAACAAAGTAGGAGGAGCCCTGGTCCCTGACACTGGTGTGTCCAGAATAGCCCCAGACTCCTTCCTTCAGACGACTTGTTGAATGTGAGAGAAGGAAATGTCTATCTTTTTTAAACCACTGTGGATTTTTCTCTTACAGTTGAACCTAATGTGAACCAACACACCCTTCAAAGAGGCTGCCCCAGTTTTAACTCCTGTCAGCACAGCCTCACCAGCTCTGTGTGAGTGTGCTGTTCAGATTTTCCATCTTTCTGAAAAGCTCTGCTCACGTCTGTTCTGCTGGGACCATATCCATGTGCTGGGTCTGGGTGGGAACAGACGTCATGCAGAAAAGTGGCCAGGGTCGGGGGGATGTTCTAGAAGCCTTGGTGTGATCATGAGTTCACCACATATGGCCCCAAGTTCCAGTCCTGCCTCCTCCAGCTGCTCACCGGCTGTGGACCTTGAGACGTCATGTCTACTCTCTGACCCTCCGTTTCCTCATCGGTGACACAGGGCAGCAGATGACTGGTTACCGCCCGATATCCATTTTTCCTCCCTTGGTAACCATACCAGGATGTTCTGTGTGTCCGTGAAGCACCAATAGAAGGTGACATTCCTGCCCCTTTGCAGTACCTCCTGCGACTCAGTTCTGGTCAGTGGGGTGTTAGCAGGAGTATGAGAGACTTTCTTTAGCTCAGACTGCTTAAAGGGAGCTGACTTAGCTAGGACATGTGCTCGTTTGTCCTGCCTTTCCTCATCCTGCTTCCTGGAATGCAGATGTGATGGCTGACTCTCCAGCAGCCATCCTGGATGATGAGGTGACTCTGAGAAGCTATTCATCAAGGATGGTCAAATAGCCAAAACAAGCCCCGCCCCCCCAATGATGATGGCACTGCAGTACCAGGACTGGACTGCCACCAACAGACACCTTGTACACGAGAGAAAAACTACCTGCTGACAGCAGTCCTGATCCTGACGGAAACACAAAGACCCTGATGTGTCCCTGCAAAGGAATCACTTGAGGGAGACAGCCATCTGGAGACGCCAATTTTTTTTCCTTCCTGAGCTTCAGCCTTCTTACCCCTCCAGGGTCAGAGGGAGTCTAGGCCTGGGCTTCCTTGCTGAGGGCAGCCTGTGGCTAGTGGATGACCTCCTCACTTTGTCTCCAAATGTTGGGGGCTGCAGAGGGCAGCGGGGACTTATGGGAAGACACAGGTGCAGATTCCCTTGGGAGTAGGGTCCGTGTGTCCCTGAGCACTGGGGGCCAGGACAGGGGTGAGGCCAGGCTCCAGGGACCATGGCACCCTTGTGGATTTAGGGCACAGAGTCCTCAGCCACCACAGACGGTCCTGTGGCCAGGAGCACTGGAGGTCTCCATGGTGACAGGCATGAGCCCTGACCGCGGTGGGTTAGCCCAGCCGCTCTAACAGAGCCGTCACAGACCGGGAGCTTGGACAGCAGACATGATTCGCTCACAGTTCTGGAGGCTGGATGTCCAAGACCAAGGGTTGGTGTCTCCCAAGGCCATTCTCCCTGGTGTGCTGTGTCCTCTGTGTGCACATCCCAGGGTCCCTGTGTCCCCAGGTCACAGACTGGTTAGGGTCCACCCTAATGGCCTTGCTTTAATTTGATCACTCTTTAAAGGCCCCATGTCCAAAGATAGTCAAGTTCTAAGGTCCTGGTGTAACTGGCAGGATGCTCCAGGGTCTTCCCAGAATAGACCCCTGCCCCCCATGTCCTCCACCTGCCTCTTATCTGTACAGAAGCTTTTCCTAGGCATCCCCAAGTTCCAAAGAGTACATTTAACCAGAGAAGTGAGAAAATGCAGAGAGAAAGGAGAGCAGTCAGCAAGACAAAATAACAATAGTTTAGCCACTAAACGAAGTCCAGGACCTTTAGTTCCTCCTCAGGGGCTGTAGATAATATTCTGAGCCACATCCTTGAGCTGCTTTGCAGACACTGAAACCCCCACCAGGTGGAAGAAGTTCACTGCATGCTGCCCCCCAGCACATAGGCCCCAGTCTGGAACCAGAAGGTTTGTGGGGTTGACTCCCGATGACCTCACCACCAGCCAATCAGAAGAATGTCCACGAGCTGATCACACACCCCACAGGGGCGCCCCCTCCCGCAGCCTGTCTTTAAAACCCTTTCCCTGAAAGCCTTCAGGGAGCTCGGGCCGTCTGAGCGCCAGCTGCCTGGACCCCTTGCCTGGTGCCTGATGCTGCTCTTCCCTCAGCGCAGCCCGGTGTCAGCAGGTTGGTGTTACTGCACGTGGGCGTGCGGACCCAAGTTTGGTTCCATGACACTGGGGGTTAGAACTTTAACATGTGAGTTTTGGGGGACACAATTCAGTCCATAACAGATGACACTAAATCTTTTCTCCCCCTGGTGTCCTGACACTGACCAGACCCTGGGACCAGGCGGAGAGCCCCCGAGAATGAGGCCAAGTCTTCCACCCACTCAGAACAGGACCAAGAGGGAACCAGGCAGCACCTAGAAGGTCGCGCGCACGTGTGTGGCCTGGCGTCCACGACTTGCTTCTCCTGGACACGTGCAGCACTGTACCACCCCACCCGCTTTAGGAAGCGGGGAACCACGTGACTTACTTTGGCCAATGAGATGCAGCTCATGTCACCTCCAGGTGGAAGCACCTGTCCTGCGCCGGTGACGGTGGGAACATGTGTCAGCCTGGGTCCCTGAGGGGCCTCCAGGAGGAGCGTTCTCGGACGAACTGCCTGAACGTGTGGCCAGAAGCAGAAAGAAACCCTGTCCTTTAAGCTGCTACGTACATGGCCGGTGCTCAGCTAGTTTGATTTCAGACAAACAGGGAGGGCAGGCTCTGGCCCAGGCCCACGGGTCACCCCTCATCTCCTGGGTCTTGTGGGCCCAGTTCTCAGACCTTGGGGATCTCCCGTCAGCTGCCCCTCCTGTCCATGGCCTCCCTCCAGGTTCCAGCAGCCTCCCCTCCGCTTCAGGGCAGAGCCAACGGGATGCTGGGGAGGAGCTGACACCCATGCCATCTGGGTTCAGGCAGCATGCTAAACGCTCACTCACTGCCAAGATCCCCTGTTACGACGGGGCAGCTGAGGTGACGAGGTCACACGGCTGTATGGGGCAAGGCAGGGATTTGACCCTTGGCCTCTAACCACTGTATCTGCTACCCAGACACAGGGACACTTCCCACAGGAAAGGAGCTCTGAGCCTTGTCACTCGGGCCATTGGACACTCCATGAGGTGCAGAGGAACCCCCGAAGGATTCCCCAGGGGGACAGGGAGCCCCAGGTGCTCACGGCAGAGCTGGATCTGGGAGGTGGACCGTTCAGGTTCCTCATCCGTGACCTGGGCAGGCCCCTCGCAGTCAGTCCCCCAGAATGTGGCTCCGCCTGTGCCTCCTCGGCCTCTGCGAAGCCCCACAGCCCACCCTGTGCAGGGCCTGGCCCTGAGCGGCTTCTTATTCGGGGGTGGCCCACTCTCCTTCTAAGCAGGACCTTCCTGGGGGTCCCCAGGCTGCCTGCAGGGAGCGGCCCATGTAATTGGCCCGAGGCTGCCCTGGCCATCCGAGCGTGGCCGGCGTTTTATTTCTCATCTTGTTTAGAGACGGTGACTCAGCTGAACGCATCCAGCAAATCAAGACCCAATCACCTGCTGTGAAGAGCGTTTAAAGCTGGGCTCCACTCAAGATCTCGTTAGGCGCCCAGGAGGCCCTGGGACGCAAAATCAGTTCCACTCGGCTGGGGTCGAATGACATTCTGGGGACGATGAGCCGATTTGAGAGGAAAATTGCAGAGCGGCTGCGAGGACACGGCCCTCCCCGGGGCCGGGCCTACCTGGGTTGGGCTTCGTGCCTCCGGGCCGAGGGGGCCGTGGGCTGCCCCCGGGCTGCTCCAACTGGCGCGGGTGACGCACTTTCATGGAGTCGTCCAGCGGCCCCTGGGAAGGTAGCCTTCTGGAATGTTCCTGCTCTTCCCGCCTCCTGATTTCAAACACTGAGCCTCATCCTCTTCATAAGCAGAAGGTGGCCCACGGCCCAGCACAATGCCTAAAAATTGAAAAAGATTACTTGTTGGAATTCACATGTTAGATTTCACATACGTTTCTAGATTTTTCAGCTTAAAAAAAATTTTCACAAGCTGCAGCAATCCCAGATCGGGGCACTTCCGGCCCTGACAGGTGTGCCCGGCTTGCGCCTGTCTATCTGAGGGTGAAGTATCCGAGGCGGCCTCCCCAGGCCGTGCCTTGTCTCACACCCCCATCCCCCGCGGACGCTTACTGAGCACCTGCTCTGTGCCGGGCTCTGTGTTTGGCTGTCTGGAACAGAGGCAGACGAGAAAACCAATTACAGTCTCGGGGCACAGTGGTCCTGCCCTTCCAAGGCCTGGCCCTCCTGCACCCTCAGGGCCCCTCCGTCCTCCGGCTCATAGGTGGCCGCAGGCCCAGCCCGCAAGAGGCTGCAGTGATTGGCTCAGAGATGCATGTGACACCCCAGTTGAGCTCATCAGAATCTCTGAGCCACAGCAGAACCTAGACAGGGAGACAGCACAGGAGTGAATCATAGCCCCAGCGCCTGGATCCACCTGTGCCTGAGTGTGGTCTGGCCGGGGTTCCCAGGCATAGGAGCCAGTGCAGCTCCTTTTGTGCTCAAGCCTGTCTGAGGTGGTCTCCTGTCCCTCGTGGCTGAATGAGCCCCATCTGGTGTGGGTGAGGGTGGGGGTTACGCCAGGGAGATGCTGGGGGCTCAGGAATGGAGAGGGAGGCGCAGTTCCCCTGGGGGCAGGGTCCTCCCAGGAAGGAGACTCTGGGCGAGCCTGAAGGGTGAGTGGGTGTTGGTGAGAGGAAGGGGCAGCGGGCAGGAGGATGAAGACCGGGAAGCCCCGAGCAGAGCAAAGCCATAGATCAGTGTTGATTTAAATAAGACACGAGTCTCGGATTCTTGGTTCAGATAAGGAATCTAACAATGTCCTAGCAAATTTTCCCTTCACGCATGTGGCAATGATCTCAGTGTGTGACCCAGAACTCCCAGAAAATAACAGAGGCCAAGCGAAATATTATCATCAGTCCAGAAATGATCACACAAGCCCCGTCCTGGGCTTTGCAGTCTTGAGAGGGTGGCCAGTGCCCCTTCGCAGTACACCCCATCTTACAAGACTCCTTTGTGCCAACAGCCCTTCACGCTGATGGGAAGTAGAACGGGACCTCAGTTGCTCAGCAGCCTCCACGCTGAGGAGAACATACATGCTTTTTGGGGGAACAATCTCAATTCACCACTTATCAGGACCAGCTTTTGGATTCCGAAGAGCGTCTGTATTTTTGCAGCTGTAGGGGAAGCGGAACGTTTTTTCCTTCTTATCTTGCTGAGATTTCTCTACCAGCAGTAAGAAAGGTTTAGAATTTTCAAGGCTAAATGCTGAAATTTCATTATTTGGCACCAAGAGGAGGGAAAAAAGAAAAGCAGGCTCAACAAGCTGGAAGCATGGACTATGAAAACGCCAAGAACAGAAGAGGATTAGAGAGGGGACGGGCGCTTGCATTCTGCATCTGCGGTGGGACAGTGTCCGGGAGCCATGGGGCGTGGGCCACCCTCCTGAGCGGACGCGGCCTGGACCCAAGTGCTTAAGGAGAGAGAGCTGGCTTTTCTCCGACAAAGGGTGAGGCTGGAGGCGGCAGCGGAGGGTTGGTGCAGGATGTCACAGATGCTGGGTGCCTCCCCTGCCTCCCCTGCTCCTCCATCCTCGTCCTCGAGGCGGCGGCAGCAGCTCCACGGGTCCTGTCCTGCCTATTCTGGGCGGGAAGGAGAGAGGAGGAGAGAGGGGGAGGAAAGCCAGAGCTGTCCTTGTCACGCCTCCCACCTGAGGGGCCTTCCCATAAGCTGCACTTAATTACTCTCGCTTGTACCTTTTTGGCTGCAGATTGCTGATATGGCCACCGCTCTGCAAGGGAGGCTGAACATGCAGGCTTTTCTTTCCATTTTTTGAACTGGCACATGCTGCTCCCGACACATCAGGGAGAAAGAAAGAAATGGGTGCTAGGCAGGCAGCTGGCAGTCTCGCCTCCCATACCCAGAAATAGGAAGAATCCGTTGATGATGGTGGTGACACACTCCCATCTCGCCCCAGTTTCCCATCTTCTCACAGTCACTGGGCGGAGGTTTTAAAACCCACGGTGTGAGCTGAGCAGCACAGAGGCAAGGAAACCCCGCGCACCCCCCCTGGTTGACTCTGCCCGACTCCCGGTAACCACTTTCCGCCGCCTTGAATTTTGTTTATCAGCGCGGCGCACGCTCGCGCGGCGCAAACGACGTGCAGCGCGGTCTCGTGCGCTTGAATTAGTTGGGTTCATACTGAGCTTTTCTTCACAACTTGCTGCTTTCATTCAGTTTTGTGGGGGGGACCTTCCTGTGTTGATACTTCTGCACAGCATCCTGTTATAGAAACAGTTCTTTCAGTTTGTTCCCAAATTGTGAAAGCGATCGACGTCCAATGCGCGTCCCGCGTCAGTCTGACGGGTCCCCACGTGCGCACGGAAAGGCCCCCGGGCGGATCCAGGGGAACGAGCCTGGGCATCTGCACATGCAACTCCACTGCTGCCTGTTTCCTTCCGGTGGTCTTGGCGGCCAGGCCCAGACCACGAGCTCCCACTTGGGGTCCTCGCCCCTCGGGGCTTCTGAGGCCCTTTGAGGGGTTTCCCGAGCTCAAATTGGTTCTCAGACACGTGCTGTCAGTCACGAGTGCACCGCGGAATTTTCCAGACCCGACATGTGACGACATCATAGCTCTGACTGCGGCCTGAATGTGTGCTTTTGGTTTTAATTAACAGTTTGTGTACTTAACTTTGAATATGTAAATACTGATAGACAAAACTCCCAGCCACAAAGCTCCTGGAGGCCCTCCACAATTTTCCAGAGTGTAGAGAGGCCCTGCTTGATATCAAACAGCCTAGGACCGCGAGCCAGCCCCTTGGTGTGGACCCCGGGGCGGGGCCCGGAGGGGGCGGGGCACCTCAAGCCTCAACCCACGGAGGTCAGCCCTGAGATGCTTTGCCGATTTTTCCAGGTAAGTTCTTTATGGCAAGAGGATCTGGTTCAGGGCCACACGCTTGCAGGTTGGCCGCTGCTGTAAGGAAGTGCTCATCTCATCCATCCATCTGCTCATCAAGTATTCATATTTATTTTATTTACTTCTAATTATTATTCAGAGGAAAACAAGGACCCTTTTGAGAGTGAAAGGGGGCAAAATTAATAATGACGCCAGAACAAGTGGTATAAAGCAGGACGCTTCCCCAGGAAACTGGGAGGTGGGCTCACCTACAACATCTGCCTCCCCAACTCCAGCTGGCCTGCTGCGGCTCCGGGGGGGACCCCTGCCCGCCAGTTCCGGCAGTCAGGCCTTGGAGGGCCTCCTGACGCCGCCCACCGCTCACACCTGCATCCGTCCTATCACCGAGTCCTGTGCACTTTACTTCCCAAACATGACTTCATCCACCGGCCCCTCTCCACTGCCAGCAGTGCTCCACGCTGCCACTCCTCTCCGCTGGCCCGTCATTGCCATCCTGCCCCTCCCGCCCCCTTTGCAGGCTGAAGCCAGAGAGGCTTTTAAAAATGCAGCTCTGAGGTGGGGGAGGGCACAGCTCAGGGGCAGAGCACATGCTTAGCATGCAGGAGGTCCTGGGTTCCATCCCCAGTACCTCCATTAAAAATAAAATAAACCTAATCACCTACCCTCTACGAAATGCAGCTCTGGTTCTGCCCCTCCTGCTCTCCCACTGATCCCCGCCCCCGGCTCCCAAAGATCTCAGCCAGGCCCCCAGGCCCGCCCTCCTCACGTGCCTGACCTGGAGCCTCCCTCTGTGTCTACCGCTCTCATACCCCAGCCTGGGCCCCCAGAACTCCCAGCTCTCCCACACTAACCCGCCAGCCATTGAGGGAAGTAGACTATTCGAGGCTTTATGATTACAGGGTCATTTTTTTTAAACAGCCATTCAGTTAAATTCATTTGGAATTGTACGGGGACATTATTTTGGCCGGGTCTGAACCCTAATTCAGCCTGGCGACGCGGCCTGCAGACTTCCAGCCGGACGCTAGAGGGCGCTCTGCAACGGCCTCCGCGCCCCCGCCTGTTCTCACCGCCGTCACCATCCAGAGCCCAGAGGCCCGGCCATGGAAGAAGTCCCGATTAGGCACTGTGTTTACCCCCTGCAGGCATGAAACCTCCTACATTGCTGTAAAAATCGTATATTTGCAGACACCAGCTCAAGATTCATTTACATATCTGAAAATGTTATATTTGGAAATTTAATTCACATCCAGCATTATCATCTTTAAATCCTGTGTGTCATCCTTTCTTCCATGCCGCATGGAGGCTGCCCTCCCCCCACCTGTCCAGGTGGGCTGTGATGGACAAAAGGTGACATGTCCCGGGACACCAGCTGGTCGGGGCCTTGGCGCCGGCGACTCCTCTTGGAACACTGCTCTCCCTCTGAGGTCAATTCCTCCAGTCTCTGCTCAGCCTTCCTGACTCCCCAGAGGAGACAGGTGCCCGGATACACACACTCGGGCGCTTGAGGAATAGACAAATAGGCACGTGTGTGGTGCAGGCACTGCTCTCAGGGACTGTACCTCCAGTGGCCCACTTAACCCTCCTGACGCTGGATTCGGCAGGTGCCGGTGTGATCCTGTCTACAGACGGTAAAACTGAGGCTCAGCGGTTTGGGGACTTGGCCAAACTCCCGCTGCTCAGACCTCAGGCAGTGATGGTTCAGAGTGCACATGATCTCAGCTGGTCCAATCATGGCGCAGCCAAGCCATAGTCTGGAAGGGGAGGAAACAGAGAGGGCGCTGGGTTCTGAATGAGAACTGGGAAGCTTGGAGCTGGTTGCAGGTGTCTCTGCCTCCATGCAGGTGGGCCGGCCTGAGGGTGCAGTCAGGACTATGCAAACCATGAACAAGAGGCAGATGTAGATTCTGGACGACTTCTTTCAACACCTGCATCCATGTGGGCCTGGGGTCCTGGACTCGCAGTGACATGGGCTTCTCCCTGCGTTGCAGGCCAGTGTGGCTGGGCTCCTGAGCCTGGTTACCAAGGGGATTCAGGCCAGAGGAGAGCTGCCCAGCTCTGGGAAGGGTGAGGTCTGCAGACCCTCCAGTGCTGTGTCCAGGGGAAGGGTGGGGCGCGGGGTCGGGGGACACTCCTGTATTTTCCCAGGCTACCGGGAAGAGGAGGGCAGCTCCGAGACTGAGGGTGGAGAGAAAGCACGCACACCCTGGTGCAAAGTCACAGGGCAGATTTGCTTGGGAACCTGCATGGACCTCCAAGCAGGGCCCCAGACACACAACAGAAATACACACACACACATTTCAAAAATGTGCAGCTCCCCACTCCCTCCCCCCAAAATACACACCCCCTGACCTAGAAATTCCATTTCTGGGAAGCAGCCCTAAGGACAGAATAAAGGATGTGTGCCAAGATTCAGCCTCAAGGAGTCTCCTTGCAGCGCAGTTTGTAATAACAGACAGTTGGCAACAATCTGGGTTCCAATAGGGGAGCAGTTGGGTCGCTGCAGCAGGGCAGCAGCTGGCAGCTACCTGACCTCAGAACGGCGTGCAGGGGCGTGCAGGGGCGTCCAGGGGAAGACAAGCCCCACCCACTGCCGAGGGAGGAAAGGAGGCAGCCTGCAAACCCGCGGACTGCTTTGAACGCCTCTGGTGACACAGAAGTCAGCGTCAGTGTGGAGTCCGGCTGGGTGGGGTCCAGGCTGCCTGAGTCAGGAGGGTGGGGCCCTCTTTCTCATCTTGCAGGAATCGAGTGTTGCTTTGTGTGTGGGAAAAACCAACTCGATTTTGAAAATGAATATGAATTTGACACACACGTGCCCTCCCATGTGTGACAGTGAGGTATGAGGAAGGAGTGTGATTGTGACGTTGCTTCTGAAAGCAGGGGTGGTAGGCAGCCTTGGTGTCTAGCACCAGGGGTGCCGGGCCAGCTGCTGTGAAGACGAGGGAGCGCCAGACAACCCCAAGGACAGTGGCTTCGGGAAAGCACAAATGTTTGCAGTGCGTGACCATTTCTGGCTACCACCATTATATGCATACGTCAACGTAACTGTCCCTGGGAGGACCCACGGGGAACACGGCAGCCTGTGCCATGGAGGGCGACTGGTGTCCGGGATCGGGGTGGGGGAAGGGTGGCTCACGTTAGCTGCACACCTGCTACACCTTGAATTAAACCATTATTTGCAGAGAGGGCACAGCACAGTGGCAGAGCCCATGCCTA
The DNA here is from genome assembly GCF_009834535.1 of Camelus ferus. Classification (NCBI taxonomy): domain Eukaryota; kingdom Metazoa; phylum Chordata; class Mammalia; order Artiodactyla; family Camelidae; genus Camelus; species Camelus ferus. The sequence goes on from NC_045712.1 coordinate 30,917,016, forward strand.
GCACGCACGAGGTCCTGGGTCCCATCCCCAGTCCCCCCACTTAAAAAAGACATTATTTGTATGTGCTGCCTGTTCGGAGGCACGATTCAGACATAAAGAGGAAGGAAGCGCACTCGTGCTCAGGTTAGCCCCACGCGGGCCCGGGCACCGGGGTTCGGCGCTGGGGCGGCGGGAGGGGTGGCGGCTCCATGCTCTGCCTCCCTAGTTCTCTCCAGCTGAGATGCCAATTTTCTGCTAGGCTGGCCTGACTGCTGCACAGCTGCCTCTGTGAACAAACCGCACCAAGGAGCAGAGCAATTAGGCAATTACACTGTTCAGAATGGAATTGGGAGCCCTGATGTTTCTCTGGGAGGGTGGCCTCTCGGCCTCACCCCTGCCCTGTGTGGTGGGGGGCGAGCAGAGGGGTGAAAGGGCGGGGCTGGTGGCAGACCCCAGAGATGGGCCCCGAGACCCAAGGCCCTGCGGGCAGGCGGCCCCTCCTGGCCCGGCCCTGCAGTGCGGAGCCGCAGGCCCTGCGTTCATCCACACACTCGTGAGTCGAACACCCATCACACGCCAGGCACCACCCTGGGCCCTGGGATCCAACCGTGAATGAGAGCCACAAGGTACCTGTCTCCTCTGGAGCTCAGGTTCCACCAGGGGAGACAGATGATACACAGATACACAAGATGCTTCCAGAATGAAGTGGGAAGACAGGAGAGGGAACAGATGGGCAAGGCCATCAGCTGGAGTGGTCAGGCCTCTCTGAGGAGGTAACATTTCCACCAAGAAACGGGGGATGGGAAGGTGCAGGCAGAGTTTTCCCTAGAGCAGGAGCAGGGAGTGCAAAGGCCCTGAGGTATGCCCAAGCCTGGCGACTTCAGGCAAGACCAGAGATTAACATGGCCAAAGCTTGGCGTCAGAAGGAGTTAGGAGCAACAGGCCAGGGCCTGCATGCTGGTTCCACTCCTGGGACGCTCAGAGCAGTCTTGTGGAAGGGGCTGTTATCCATACTGTGCCCAGAGGGAAAGGGACTTACCTGAGCCACTCACACAATGGGGAAACCAGGACTGCTCAGCCTGCAGCACAGCCCCAGGGGCCCTGATCTTTGGGGTGTGCCCTGTGACTTCCCCACCAGAAGGAGCCGGTGGCCCCAGGGCAGAGCCGGGGGTCGGGAACACACCTGCTGAGCCCTTCCACCGGACCCTCTGGCCTTGGAATGCCCTCCTTGTAAGGTGGCGAGTTTCCTGTCCTGGGCAGTATTCAAGCAAAGGCTGGGCGACCCGTTGAGAGGATTTTACAGAAGGAACTCTAGTGTTGAGCAGGGTGGGGCCAGGCCTGTGTCCTCCAGGGGGCCTGGGGGCTGTCCTGGGGACTCAGTGGGCAGCATGCCTGCCAGGCTGTGAGGCTGGGCCAGGCACTCACCTCCCCAGGCCGCCTCAGCTGTGAAGGGAGGTGCAGTGGTGCTTCCTGGCCGCGTGCGCGCACCAGGACAGAGTCCAGCTTGTGGCGCAGCCTGGGGAGCGGCTTGTAGGGTCTCATTCACCTTTTCTTTTGATTTGAAAACTTCAAAACATGTATACAGTTAAAAAAAAACAATAATCCAACCATCCAAACGGATCAACACTGAAGGCCGAGTCCCCTCCAGCCCCCGGCCCGTGCTCCCCCAGAGACCCCCGGCGGCCGCGTTTTGCGGGGAGAAGGTTGTCCTTCTAAAGACACTCCACACACAAGGGAACGTGGCTTTCCTGCACAAACTGTGGCGTTCTATACACCCTTCTGCACTTGCGTCTTCCCCTTGCTCCATCAAAGCCACACACATTGATTTTAAAGCTTAAAATCCCTGGATAGAAAGCATACTGTCCCAGCGTTTCAGAGGAACAGTGATCGGTATCGAGAGTTCTTTCCTCCCGGCACCTGCCGCCTCTCCCCAGACACGCGAGCACGCGTACGGTTTCTTAGGGATCCCACACGAGCACAAACACATACAAATAGGCATCTTACTCCCACACCCAGCTCTGCACGTTGGTCTTTTCCTGAACGTCTGCCTGCCCGCAGACTTCCCCATATCTGCCACCGAGCCTCCTCTTGGCCATTAAAGAGCCGTGTGCTGGTCCCCCGCGCGCACAAGGCAGAGATTCTGGGACTGTGATTTCACACCACAGACACAGCAACGGTGGCTCCCTGGATGTAACTTTGGCAACATGTCACTCCGTGGTACCCGGCTATGCCTGCAGGGCCCAGGCTAGGTGGTGGGGTTGCTGGCAGGGAGGGGAACACTGATGGACAGACAGCGTCCCCCCCCAACCGAGGGTGCCTGTGAGCATTCCCACCAGGGACACGGCAGGGACCTGTGTCTGCACCCGATGGAGGTGCGTTCTAACGGGCGGGGGTATCTCGACTTCTCTCATCGCATGTGAACTCGGGCATCTGGCACGCTTGTCCAGGGCCTTTTGAGTTTCCTTTTTAAAAACTGTCTGTTCATGTTCTCAGCCTTTTTTAAAATTCACTTATCTTTTCTTGACTTCTAGGAGCTCTTTCTAGATTGGTTAAATTAGACCAAACTATGGCTTCTGGGTTGGATCAGGCCCACTGACTTATCATTTTTTGTAAGTAAAATTCTACGGGGGCACAGCCAGGCGCATCGTCTGTGGTTGCCGTGAGCTAGGACAGCAAAGCCGAGCAGGGGCTTGCACTGAGGGCCGGGTGTGTTTACCGTCCGGTCCTTTACAGGAGAGGTTTGCTGACTCCTGTATCCTTTTATTATGTGAGTTGCAAATATTTCCTCCAGTTTGCCATTTACCTTTTGACTTTTTTCTTTTGCTTTAAGTGTATTTTAAAATTTAAGACAGTTGTTTGGACATCTTTTTAAATGACTAAACATAGCTAAAAATGACTTTTGGAGGGCTCTGCTTCTCAAAAATCATGATCTAGTAAGCCATAATGAAAAAGAATATGAAAATGAATACATGAATATATGAAAATGAATCCATGTATGACTGAACTGTTGTGCTGTGCACCAGAAACTGACACAACATTGTGAACTGACTACACTGCAATTTGAAAAACAACATGATTTTTACACATCAGACCCCGTGGTTCCCTGTTACTTACGTTTGACTCCAGATCTAAGAGGAAATGAAGGAAAAAGATTTAGATGAAAACCATCTAGAAATTGCTGGAAGATCTGGCACCTGCACTGTTCCTGCTGAGGGTTAATGGTCTGAGAGGTGAAGACACCAAGCCTGGTAGGGTCTGAGGACCCTGTTTTACAGGCGAGGAAATAGGCTCAGAGGTTGTGCAGCCGGAGACCTGCGTGCACAGCGCCTCCGGAGGGCCCAGGCAGGACCGCCACTCCCACTGGGTGATCTTGGCCTGTCCTGCTGTGAAGCGAGATCCAGGGCAGGAGGGGCTGTCCAAGGTGACCGGGCTCCCCTCTCCGCGCTCGGCCTCGCAGCCCCCGCGGGGTCCCACGTCCTGCGCCCACGTGCGGCCTCCTGGCTACGCCCTCCCCCGCCAACCCCTCACCCCCCGGCTCTGTCCCCGCAGCCGGCGTGCGGCGCGATGCTACGAACGGCCGGCAGGGGGCGGTGTCGCACCGGGCACCGCGCGCTCGGCCCGCCCGGGGCTGCGGGGCTGCAGCGGGCCGGGCAGAACTGGGGGCCACGGACCCAAAGCTTGGAGCCCCGCGCCGGGCAGGCGCGCTGCTGCCCCGTGCAGGAGCGCCGCACTGCTGCGCCTTCCGGCGCCCCCGGCCCGTGTCCCCATCCCAGACAACGGCCTGGGTCTCCACCTCCCGACCCCACCTGCTATCCTATGCGGACCCGGGCCCGCGCCCCTCCCCCGGGCCCCAGGTCCTCCCTCCGACTTCATTCTCTCGCCCGGAGCTGCGGGCTTGGAGCCAGACCCAGGGCAGGAGTGGGGCCGGCCGGCCTTGCTGTGAAACGGAAAGCCCAGCGCTGAGCTCGGCTTGGAACCCTCCCGGGACTCACGTCACCTTAAAATAGAACCCCGACGCCTTGGCTTCCAGGCTGGCAGAGGGCCTGCCTGGCTGACATCGCCTCCTCCGCCGACCTCTCCTGCCGGACCGCACATCGACCTCCCTTCCTCCTGTTCCAGCGCAGCCTGGAGGCACCCCCTAAACCTCGCCCTCGCGGTACCTCCCCAGAGTCAGCACATCCGCGCCCTTCGCAGCACCCCTCCCCCGACCAGTGTCCGCCCTGCCCAGCAGGTCTGACCACCGGGCCTGGAGGAGCCCAGTTCCCACATGCATGTTTCTGTTCTACGCCCCGTTTTATTCCCCTCAACCCCCCCCACGCCACCCCCCCCCACACACACCTAGAAGGCCAGGGCAGCCCCTCCCAGTCTTGGTCTCCACTGGCTGGCTCTCCAAAGCTGACGCGGGTGCTTGGCACCTGGCAGGGCCTCAGTAACTCAGGAGGGAAGGTGACTTCAATCTGGGACTCTGCCCCACAGGCAAGTGGACCCCTGACCAGTGGCCTGGAGCCGGGCCTTCTCTGGAAGCTGGCCTCCAGGCCATGACCTGGCCCCGAGCCTGGGAGAGGACGCAGGCCAGCCCACAGCCCTCTGCCTCACTCACGCTGACCGAGCGCCTCTTGTGTGCCAAGTGCTTTCCTCGACTCATCTGACGGGATCTCGTAATAACCCCGAGTCACCTCTCCATTCTACGGACAGAGAAATGGAGCCTCAGAGAGGTTAAGCCACCTGCCCAAGGTCACACAGCAGAAGCCCAGGTGGCTGAGTTTGAATCCAGAGACAAGCCGCTTCTCTCCTGAGACCATGGTGCCTCAGAGAGCATGCCGATGCCAGCTGCAGCGGGCGGATGGCTCACAGACAGAGACAGCTGCCACTCTGAGCCAAGGGTTCTAGGAAAGAACGACTTCTTAACCATGTCCCTTGGGGACTCTGGGCACGACTAACTGATGGCCCCTGGTGTCCCCTCAGGACACGGCCCTGTACGGGGTCTCTGGCTATGAGGGCCTGTGAAGCCACATTCTGAAAGCCGAAGGTGGGTGTCTGGGGCAGGGACGAGAGCAGGCAGTCGTGGAATCAGGGGGTGAGGCGGGGGGTTGTTATTCCCACAGAGAACCCCTAGTGTGCGTGCCCCTAAGTAAGGGCACAGGGAGAGGCTGGACCACCTGACCTGGGACCCATCTGAACCGCCCATGGACCCAACCAGAGGCCGTCTAGGAGATGACCTCAGATGCTCCGTGGCTGGGTGGGGGGCAAGGCCAAGTATGATGCACTCAGGGTGGGGGCCGCACCAGGCCACAGCATCTCCCCTCCCCGTTCTGAAGGGGGATAATGTGGGCCAGTGGGAATGAGGGGCTTGTGGGGGAGGCTGTGCCCAGGTGAGTGACGTCACTGGTCCATACCACAGCAGAGGAGGGGCTCACAGCAGGCTCTCCCCCACACAAAATCCAAGGTCCCCCACCACAACCACCAGGCCCTACCTGAAGGCACCTGCTGCCCTGGCCAACCTCCTCTCCTTCCGCCTCTCCCTGCCTGCCCAGCTCAGCCGCACTCACACACACAAGGGCTAGCCCTCACGTTCCAGTTAGTCTCTTGGCCTTTGCACCTGCTGTCCCCTCTGCCTCGACCCCCTCCTCCTACACTGTGGTTCCCTCTTGCCTCAGGTCTCAGCTGAGGTGTCACCTGGAGAAGCAGGCCCCCCACATGACGCCCTGGCACTTCAGCCTCTGCCTGGCTCGGACTGCACCCCACCTCTTCCTGTGCCCTACTGTCCCCTGCCCCAGGGGCGTGCGAGTTCCCTCTGGGCCGCACTTTATCTTGTTCAGCCCAGCGTCCTGAGAGCCGAGCTCAGTGCCCTTGGCCACTTCATATAGGTTCTCAATGAATGAATGGATGGATGCATGAATTGGCTCAGGATGCGGGCTGTCCTCCTTCCCTGGGGATCCAATTAGTGGAAAGCCCCGCGTGCCAGCGCAGCAGCCGGCCGGCCTCCCCAGCAGCCGAGGTCCATCTGGAGGCTTTGTTTAAAGCTGCTGAAATTGGCTGCTCAGCTGTGCCACCACAGTGGACACGGCTCTCACGGCGCCGCTGGGTCCAGCAGGGAGAAGCATGGATTTAGGGCTGGCCGGTCTAAGACCAGGTCCATTGACAGATCCTGGGGTCCAGCCTTTCCCTGGAGGCTCAGAGAGGGCAGGAAGCCTGCCCACAGTCACACAGTGAGGCTGGGACCAGGGCTGAGTGAAGAGAGGGGCTAGGACAGGCTCAGGAGGCAAGGTGGGGAGGAGTCTGTGGGGGAGGGGGTCTGGGCTGTGGGGCACAGGAACCTCTGCCCTCTTGGGTGTATGACAGACTGAGCCTTCTTCCTGCCCCAGCTCAGGCCAGGACCCACCTCCCCATCACAGCCGCATCCCTCCAGTCTCCACCCGCAGGGCCACCTGGGGGAGGGCGGTCTCAGTCCTTCAGTGGCCGCTGGAGGTGGGGGCGGGGGATTCAGGACAAAGTCCACGTCCTCAGCCGGGTGATCCAGGCCCCTCGGGCCCTGCAGCATGGCGTCCAAGCCCGCGACGCTCTTGCACGCCAGTCCCACAGGCTCCCTCCTCCCACTCTCCTCCAGACCTGTGCCACTGTGTTTGTGGTGCCCCTGGCCTCTCGGGACTGGGCCAGTACTGCTGGTCAGGGGCCATGCCAGCTCCCCCGCGGTCACTCTGGGCTGCGTCTCAGGGCCCCAGGCTGCTGTGCACGGCAGGGAGAAAGATGGACGGATGGATTGGAAACTCCAAAGACCAGAACTTCAGACAGGCTCACGGGTTCATTGTCTGGCTGAGCCACAGTTTAGTTATCTGTTACCCCACTGTTGAGGCCTGGAGCTTAATTAATGCCGCAGTGAACTCTTCATTTCTCCTCCCACTCCCTCCTCGCCAAAATCAGAAGAGAAACTCAATGTATGGATGAGTGAATGAATGAGGAGATCAGGAACTTACGCCCTGGTGGGGTCTCCCCAGCTCCCGCTTCATCACCCCGCATCTGCCACCTCTGCCTCCCACACTGCAAGCCGGGCCTCTCTCCCCTCCCCACCCTTACCCCCCGCCCACCCCGTCCCTGGGCTTGTCACACGCCCCCCTGCTGCCTCTCCCCGACTGCCCACAGCAGCCAGAGAGGGGGCTCGTGAAGCCCAGAGTCAGACCCGCCCTCCAGGCTCCCCTTCCTCAGAGGAAAAGCCCACGAGATCTGTCCTCCACCTCAGCCCTCACGGCCCAGCTCTCCCCCGGCCTTGCTCACTTCAACCACTCTCACCTCCCTCCCAGTCAGTCCCAGAAAGTGCCGGGCGAGCCTGGCCCCAGGGCCTGGCATGTGCTGCTCCCGGTGCTTGGACGCTGTTCTCTGGGGTCCCCACACTGGAAGCTCCTTAGTTTCCTTTTGGTCTCTGCCCCAAAGTCTCAGAGCCACCTTCCCCACCACCGCCTGCCACGTCCCCTGCCCTTTACCTGGTGGTTTTCTGTCTTTGCGCTGTTACCTACTGTCAGTCTCCCCATCAGGGTGTAAGTTCCCCGAGGGCAGGGCCTTGGTTGCTTTGTTTCCTGTGTTCCCCAGGCCCCGGGACAGCACCCTGCCTGACACACAACACGTGCTCAACAGACACTGTTGGACGGCACACACGTGCCGGAGTGCCACATGCCACCTGCCCAAGCGGGTGAAGCCCAGTCCCCGAGCCAGGTGGCCCTGCGCCTGTGCCTCCTTCAGCCGCAGCAAAGCAGGTGTTTGCTTAGATGGAGTGCATTGCCTCGGCGCTGGAATGAGGCCCCCATGATGGCCGCCCTGGGTGACAGCCGCTGTCCCTGGGTGCAGGAGGGGCCTGTCACAATATTTGCTCAGCAGGCCGCGGCACACTAAGCCAGGCTGCAAACACAGCACTGCCAAGTGGGAGCCTCCAGCTGCCGGGCTCCCTCGCGGTGCTGGGGACTCGCTGCCCTGCTCCAGCGTCTGGCCCGACCGCCTGGGGGCCCCTGCCTCCCTGTCTTCCTTCCAGCCCGAGCCCCTCTGCTCCAGCACCAACTTATGTCTGTGTGAGTCCCTTGGAAAGATTCTGGCCCCCTGGCCCTGGTTCTTCAGGACCTGTGGCAGCACAGGGAGGGCTCCCCGAGCTCCCAGCTCCGGAGAGCCTCAGGGCTGTGCTGGGATCCGGTCACAGACTGGCCCCTTGGGTGCTCCTAGAAACCCCCCTTCTCAGGCTGCTGAGGCCCACCGAGCTCTCCCGGGGCCTGCCCGGAGGACCCCTGCGAGGTGGGGGCTCCTCGTCTGCATCCCAGCTACCGCCCCCACCTGGAGCCCGCCCCCTGCATGGTAGCCCCTCTGGGCCGAGCCCCCTCTCCCAGCCACTCACTTCAGCCTGGCACGGCTCCCCCACCCAACACTCCCGCAGCGCAGCGAGTCTGAAACACACAATTTAGCACTTAATTATACCCTCTGCTCACTAATTATTTTGTGCCTTATCTCCTCGACTCGCATGAGCTCCTGGAGACAGAGCGTACTGGGCTCGCGCAGAGGCCAGGCGGGCTCCTGCCTCCTGGGCCCGGCGGAGGCCACGCCCTCAGCCTGGAGCCCACGGCGTCATGCTGGTGGCCAATGGCACAGGACAGAGGCAGCCTGTCCACCCGCCTTTACGAATGTTCCTCCAGCCCCAAAGGGCAGCGATACAGCGGGGCTCGAAACGCCTCGTCCCCTGCCCCGTGGGCCCCAGGCTCCCCCTTCTGGGCGGGGCTCCTGCAGGGCCAGGGGCTGGGAGGGGTCAGGGTGCGGTGGCCCTGCCACTGGTTCTGGGTGTTTCTGGGCCTGTTGTCTGTGCTGGAATCCCGGGGCCCTGGGAGGCCTGCTCCTCTGTCTGGACCCCACCCTCTGCCGGGCCCACCACCCCACGGCCCCAGGTGACTCACACCAGCTCCCAGTCTCCACCAACCTGCTGTCTCCCCTGGGGTCCCTGCCAGGCCTCCTCCCAGAACCCACACCACTCCCCGGCCTGGGCCCTGCCACAGGCTCCCGCTGCTTTTAGAATAAAGGTGGCGCCCTGTCAGGTTCGCCCTGCCCCCACCTCGGCCCTGACAAGCCTCCCTGTTCACCATACACCGGCTTGCTGGCCTCGGCCCTGGCCCTCGAGCCCCCATTCTCTCCTCCTCAGGACCTCTGCACATGGCTGGAACGCCCCACCTCTGCCGCAGCCACCCCTCAGGGCACCCCAACTGGTAAGGCCTCCTGCTACCAGATGAGGGGTCATTTCCCACTAAACCATTCGCAAGGGCAGGCCAGGCTGCTTCCCTAACTGCAGGGTCTGGGGCACGCGGCCAGGGTTCCCGTGAGGCCCAGGCCGGGTGTGGCGAGAGCTGGGCCAGGCGTCCCCCCGTGAGGGACACGACCGTGGGGCAGGCCCTGGCCTCCAGTGGCAGGTGGCCCCGCAGGTGGAGATAACACCTGGGATCGGGTGTAGCTGGAGGGCAGGACAGTGCACAGGGCTGGAGGTGACCTTTCAGGGCGTCCCTTTTGTGTCTCTGGCCTGGGTCAATCAGCATCCAGGGCCCCTTCCTGCCCCGAGCGCTGGGCTGTGACTGACGGAGAGCCTGGCCTGGCAGCATCCGTGCTGTGTCTGACTCAGCCTGCCTGTCACCACAGCTTGGTGACTGTGCGGGGGTGGGGGTGGGGGGGCGGTGTATTTTGATTGTTTGGGTTTGGTGTGATGGGTATAGGTGTGACCTGGGGGCATGTCTGTGGGGATCTGTGGTGTCTGCCAGGAGTGTGGGTGTGTCCCCAGGGCCTGTGGGGCTGCGTGCAGGTGGCTAGTTGTCTCCGCCTGTGTCTGGATATTCAGGGGTCCCCACTCTGGGGCCCACCGACCCTCCCCTGCTCCCTGCTCATCCCCCACCCCCAGTTCCTGTCACCCTAGCAACTGAAGGACCCAAATGAGTCAGCCAGTGACCTCCAGGACAGACGTGGGTCCCTGTGATGGAAGGGCAGTGCTGGACGGGGAGGGACTCCGGACCCGCTCAGAGCAGAGCTCCGCTCCTGGCCTCGGCCCCATCACTGGCCAGAGCAGTCCTCTGTCCATCCACCCTGCCTTCCCCTGGGGCTGGCGCTCACAGAACATGCTCTGCTCCCACCCAATGCCCCCACCACTGGGGAGGCCTCCGCTGGGCGGGGGTGAGGACAAGGCGGATGTGAAGGCTGGGGCACTGCCTGGTGGGGTTCGCTTCTGCCGACGGAGGCCTGACCCTGAGCAGACTGTCCCCAAGCTGGGCGAGGGGGCACTCAGGTCTGCGCCTCCGGAGTAGGGCTTCCTGCCCCGAAGCAGACCGGGGCACTGACCTGTGCGGGCAGATTTGTGCTTTGCAGTGATGCCTGCCCAGGTGTGGGGTGTGCAAGGTGCCCTCCCTCCCAGCAGGGGAGGGTCTGATGCAGGGAGTCAGGGGCTCACAAAACCACCGGAGGGCTGGGGGAGGCAGGCAGGCAGGCCTCCCTCCGGGGCCGGCAGCGTCCTGACAACTGGGAGGCTGAGACCCAGGCCGGGAAGCGGGTGAGGACTGCCAAAGATGGCTACAGGATGGATGAGTGAGTACTTCCCTGCACTTACAGCAAATGGAACCAATTTCTTCCAATTTAACAGTTACTTATTAGACAGACTGACAAAGTAAGAGACAGCAAAACAGCAACTCCACCGTAACATTCCTTTCACCTAAATGCAAATCTTTGGACTCTGCTGATCAGCATTCTTACAAGTTCGCGTGGATGCAATCAAAGCAAAGAGAACAATTTCACAATTTTATTTTGAAAGAAATGCAGTTCCCAGGGAGCTGCTGTACCTTCTTCCTGTCTCCCCAGAGGTAACATCTTACTGCCGCGTGACATCAGAGCCACACACTGACGCCGCTGTGACGTCTGCATCCAGCCTGCCGTCCCTACCAGGTGCAGACTCCTGTAACCACCACGGTCATCAGGACACAGGCCCTCCCCCACCAGTCACAGTCACAGTGACAGCCGCCCTGCCCCCAGCGCTTCTAGCCCTGGCACCACTGACCTCACATCTGTCCACAGCTTTGTCACTCCGAGTATTTTATATGCGTGGGTCACAGAGCACGCGACCTCCTTCGCCCAGCAGAATGCTCGAGACCCACCCACGCGCTGCAGGTGCGGCAGCTCCTTCCTGGTGCTTGCTGGAGGGGGCGCGCTGCCTCTGCTCAAACGCTCCCCTCAGCAGACAGTGGGGATGTTCCCGGTTTGGACTATTATAAATAAGGCCCTGATGAACAATTAGTGCAGGCTTTTGTGCAGACATAAGAGGTTACTTCTCTGGCACACACGCCCAGGAGTGGGACTGCTGGGTTGTTTGGTAAATGTGCATTTAGTTTTTAAAGAAACTGCCAAACTGCTGTTTCCAGCAACACGGGAGCGCTCCTGGTGTCCACGTCCTCACCAGCGCGCGGTGCTGTCACCGCCTTCTTCCGGCCTCTGCCTCTCCACCTACCTGTATCTTTAGGTTTGGAGTGCGTGTCCTGCAGACAGTGTGTATGTAATTGAGGCGTCTTTTCCTGCTGTGCCCACGTGCTTCTTGATTGATATGTATTAGACTGTTTACATTTAATGTAATTACTGATATGTTAGGGTTTGAGTCTGCCATTTTATTTTCTGGCCTTTTGTTTGCTCTATCTGTTTTAAATTTGTTTTATTTTTTCCTGCCTTCCTGGTGTTACTTGAACCTTAAACAATGTCATTCTGATCTATACAGTGGTTTTGAATGTATCTCTTTGTGTACTTTTTAGTGGTGCTCTGGATGTATATTGTGATTGTACAATTTATCACAGTTTATTGATTTGACATTTCATCAGTTGGGGTGAAATACATAAGTTTAAGTCCCTCAGTGTCCTGTACTCTTCCCATTTATACTATAATTGTCTTAAATGTTTCCTCTGTATACACTGAGAATCACATCAGAGAGTGTTGTAATTTTTGCTTCAATGGTCAAACATAATTTACAAAACTTAGGAGGGGATGAAATCTACTGTATTTACCAGTTTTGGTTTTTTTTTTGTTTTTTGTTTTTGCTGTGTTCTTGCTGTTCCAAGATTCCTTCTTTTGTCATTTTCTTTTTGTTTAGAGAACTTCTTTTAATAATTCCTTTAGGGTAGATCTGATGGTGACAAATTGTCTGTTTTCTTTCTTCGGATAATGTCTTGATTTATTCTTCATTCCTGAAGGATATTTTCACCGGATATAAGAGTTCGGGCTGACATTTCTTCCAGCACTTGAAAAATGTTTGCCATTTCCTGATAGTCTCCACGGCTTCTGAGGAGAGATCGGCTGTCAATCAAATTGGTTTTCTCTTGCACCTAAGATGTCGTTTCTCTTACTACTTTCAAGATTCTTTTCCTTGTCTGGTTTTCAGAAGTTTTGCTATGCTGCATCTCAGCACAGCTTCCTTTGGTTTATCCTTTTTGGGGTTTTCTCAGCTTCCTGAATCTGTCTACTTAGGTCTCTTGCCAAATTTGGGAATTTTTAAGCCAGTGTTTCTTTGAAAACTTTTCCAGTCCCACCTCGTCTTTCTTTCTGGGATTCTGATCACATAAATGATAACTCTTTCTCTGTAGTTCCTCAGGGCCTTGAGATTCTGCTCATTTTTTTAAGTCGGTGTTTTTCTGTTGCTCAGATGAGCAGATTTTTATCGTTTTCTGTTTAAGTTCACAGTTCATTCCTCTGCCCCCTCCTGCTGGTGCTGAGCCCATCCGCTGAGTTTTAATTTCCGGTTGCTGAATTTCTCCACTCTAAAATGTCCTTTTGTTTGTTCTTTACACTTTGTTTCTTTGCTGAGATGCTCCAGTTTCTCATTTCTCTCACTTGTGTCCGTTGTTGGAGGATCTTCGTAATGGGCGCTTTAAAACCTCTGTCAGGTGGTACTAGCTGCCATCGTCTCTGGGCTTGGCTTCTGTTCCCTGCTTTTTCTCTTTCCAGCTGAGATCTTCCCGGACCTTGGCATGAAGAGCGAACTGAAACTTAAACCTGGACTTCTGAGGACTTACGCTAGGAGTTTCTGGGCCTTGTTCAAACTTCCGTCCCAGCTGGCTTCTTGGGATGCTGTCCCGGTGGGGGAGGGGCCACCGCCTCATCACTGCAGGTGCGGGTGCAAGTCTCCGTGCTCCCCAGCTCTCCTCTGACACCGGGAGAGGAGGGGGTTCTCACCACTGCCGGGCAGGGGAGCTTCCTGGCTCCCCACCAGGCTCCACTGCTGTGGCCTTGCTGGGAGGGATCCTCGTTACTGCCCCTCACGGCCTTCACTGCACAGCAGGGTGGGTGCCTGTGGTCACCAGACGGTTGCTCCCAGACGGCCCCCACTGAGGGAGTCTTGAACACCCAGGGGAAGGGAGACTGTACCCCAAAGCAAATAGAACACAACGATTGGATTAAGGAGTTACCATAGAATTAAGAATTTCAAAGCGCCTAGGCTCTGCGGTTTTCAGGGACTTTCCCTTGGGAAACAGAACCGTCAGACACAATGAGACTGCTGGACAAGGGCTCACTTAGGCTTTCATTCTCGTTTCACATACGCAGACGCTGAGGCCCTGGAAGGTGAGAGACTTGCAGCAGCAGGCCAAAATGAGCTCAGGGTGCACACGATGACTCTGCAGGGGCTCACTATCCTGTGGTTCAACATGGCTGCCTTAGCTCCAGCCATCACATCTGCATTCCAGCCAGTGGGAAGGGGAAAGCATGGCCCTTCTTTTTAAGAACACAATTCAAAGTTGCGCACATTATTTCTACTCACGTGGCTATACCCAGTTGCAAGGAATCCTGGGAGATGCAGCCTTTATTCTGGGAGATCCTGGTAAACAGAGACTGGGGACAATGAACAGTTGCTGCTTCATCTGCTAATAAATATGACAAGAGCAGCACTTGGTCCAGGCACACTGAGCACTTAGTCCATTCGAGGCTAGCTGTGGGCCCCATGGGACACAAACATACATGTAAGACCAAATAGCACATACAAGTCAGACAGGGAAAAAATAACGCGACCCTGGGCAGAGCAGTGGCCACTACCAGCTAAGGGCAATTCCCAGGGGCGCAGCCATCAGCTGTCCATCTTCACAACCCCAGCCTCAGGGGAATAAGCAGGCCTAAAGCCGAGACCAGGGCTGCACAGACGTGTCCTACAAGGTGGCATCCTCGAGGTCACAAAGCTGGCTGGTCCAGAGCCGAGATGCCTCAGTTCCCGTTTCTGCTCATGTCCCTGCTACCTCGCAGGGGCCACTGGAGTTGGACGGCACAGCCCAGGGAAGGGCCTGATGAGGTGGGCACTGCTCCTGGGCCCCCAGATGACTCGGCCCTCCCCTCTCCCCATCACTGCTCAGCCTGTCCCACCACCTCCTTCCTGAGCCCTCCAGGTCATTAGGGTCTCAGCTCCAAGTCAGCTTCCCTGACCACCCTGCCACAGCCCCCTCCCTGCCCCGGGCCCGCTCTGTCCAGTCACCCGTTGTGTTTAGGACTCTCTAAAATGATGTTTGATTAGATTACTTGGGTTTCTTCCATCCTCCCCCCGAGCATGACTTCCCTGAGCACGGGCATGTCTCCCGCTCACCGCTGCCCCCCAGTTCCCAGCACACAGCAGGTGCTCAGTCAGTGCCAGCAGGTATCAGAAGGAGCGACTACACAGAGGACAAAGATGCAGATAACCCCCCTCCAGGGCAGACAGAGCTTGGGGCTGCGAGGACTGCCCAGGGCCGGGGGCTCTGGGAAGGCAGCCTTGCCACCTCCTAGGAAAAGTCTAAGTTTTTGTTGGTAAGTGGGGAGACCACGGCGGCCAGGGATGAGCCGACAGGTTCAGATCCTGACTCCCGCCTGCCTCTCCACAAGCCCGCTGAGCCCCGGGCCCCAGGGCCCGCACCTGATGACGAGACCAGCTCCCTGCAGAGCAAACGCGTGCCGGGGGCAGACGGGGGGTAGCCCGCTCAGGCGGCCAGAACAAAGCCCCGAGCCGCGGGCTGTGCCGCTCCAGCAGCAGACACCGACTCTCTCAGCCCTGGAGGCTGGGAGAGGGATGAGGCCTCCCTCCTGGCCTTGCAGGTGGCCGTCTTGTCCTCGTTTCTTCCCATGGCCGCCCCTCAGTGCGTGTCTGTGTCCTAATGTCTTCTTGTAAGAAACGCAGGCAGGTTGATCCTGGCCACACCGGTGACGGCATCTTCACTTAATCACCTCTTTAAAGGCTGCATCTCCAAATAGTCACATCCTGAGGTCTTGGGGTTAGGACTTCCACGTACGAACCTTGGGGGCTGCAATTCAGCTCTTAAGAGGGGAGGATGGCCCCTCTCAGGCTGAGCGAGGCCCTGGGACCTCCAGCTGGGTTTTTTGTTTTTTTTTTTTTTGATCTTGGCACATGAAAAATGGAGACATGTTCGGTAGTTTATATTAGTCTATATTGTAAATGGTTCCTTAACAAATTAGTACTTGAAACACACTTCACACACAACGCACCACAGTTGTGCTAATAACAAGGTAACTGCAATATTACTAATAAAACATTCACATAGTGCAGAAGGGGCTGTCTGGTTGCCTATGGGACGTGATTTTTAAGTTTCGCTACGAGCGGCTTCTTCTTTTAATCTTACGGTGCATCTCCAAATTTATAGGGATAAACAGTCTAAACTTTTGACTCCGTGAGCCTGGGCGGCCTGGCCCTCTGCAATCAGCCCAGCCAGGCACATCCTGGGCCTTACGATGCAGACAGAAAACTTCTCCAGGGCTCTCCCAGGGCCGGGGCTCCCTCCACCACCCCCCTGCAGCCCACAAAGCCTCCGCCTGGGCCATTGGCCCCACGGCCAGGGAAGCCGCTCAGCGAGCGGGAGGGGAGCCAGGCCCCGCTCGGGTAGCATTGTCATGGCAACGTGGAGACCCAGGCCTCTGTGGCCATGGAGACTGGTCCCTCACTGGCACATCTGCATAGCAACCAGAGAGGGTGCCGAGCGCAGCTGGGCCCCGCGTCAGGAGAGCAGGTACACTTGGAGCTTTTATAAATCATGAAGGAGAAGACGGGAGCCCTGATGGGGCGCTGGACAAAGGACGAGACAAAGACGAACCACAAGTGGCCACTAAATACGTGACAAGTGCTCAGCGCCGCCGAGGAGCACAGAGATGCAAATGCAAACAACAATGCGATGCTTTGTGAAAACCCAGAGAGACTGGCAAGAGATGAAGAAAACAAAAGGATAAGACCGGGAGTCGGGTGCGCAGGGGATGCGGGCTTGCGAACCCGCTGCTCTGAGTGCGCGTTTGCAGAGCATTTCTGGGAGGGCAATCTGGTAAAATGCATCAGAAGCCTTTAAAACGTGCGTACCTTTTGAACCAGCAATTCTAGTTCTAGTAATTTATTCCAAGGCAATCATTAAGAGAATAAAGATTTAGCTGCAAGTGTGTTCCCTACAGGGGCAACTATAAAAGCAAAAAATCACAAACAACCACAATCTGGGGGGAGAAAAAGAAAGAGAACTGATTAAATCACCCATTTCCCGGTCACACGATAAAATGCCACGTTGCCACTGAAGAACGCTGTCGGAGACCACGCAGCCACAGAGCACGCTGGGTACAGCCAGGTGTTAAGTGGTGAAGAACAGCCCACACCACAGACGCACAGCGCGGGGTGGTTTGAGAGGGAGGATGATCGGGACCCCCGCCCACACCCTGAGCCCTCGGCACCCTGCCCACAGTCCCGGAGAGAGCTTCCAGAAGCTTCTGTGCACGTGAGAGCATGTTTGGAGGTACGTCATGGAGCAGGCAGCGCGGTGCAGGGGGCGCAGGGACGCAGGAGCCCAGGTGGACCCTGACTCCGCCCCTAACCGTGTGACTCGGGGACAGCCCTTCCTCGAGAGCTCCTCATCTTTGAGAGAGAGGTCGCTGGGACAGTGGCCACCCCATCCCAGGCCATCCGATCCCACATCAGACTCCGTTTGGTCAATGGGATAAGTCATAAAGGGTCAAAACTTATTTTTCAAGACAAATGTCCAGATTTGGGAACCTTGCTCGTATGAGAAAAATTACCTTCAATGGAGGGGAGTAGAAATTTTTTTAGAAGATTTTCATTTGTGGTAAAATACACGTAACACAAAATTTACCAACATAACCATTTTTAAGTGTCTTACGTGACGGGCTTATGTGGCTGAGCTGACTGCTCTCGAGGCCCGGCCGTGCTGCGGCCCGCGTCCCAGTGTCCTTCCTTTCAACAGCGGAATACTCTCCCACTGTGTGGATGGACCACGCTGTCTTTGTCCATCACCTGCTGACGGGCACCTGGGCTGTTCCACCTTTTAGCGACTGTGAGCAGTGCTGCTGTGGACATGGGTGTGCGAGTATCTCTCCAAGACTCACGCAGGGATTGTACATGAAGAGCCGCACCATGGAGTGAAGCTGCAGAGTGACCAGGACGAGCCTTGCTTCTCGTGTGGGGATGCCAGAGGGACGAGGCCAGCCGGACAAACCAGAAGGCCGGTGTGGAGGGAGCAGCAGTCATCCAGGAGGCAGTGCCAGCTCACAGCGAGCCCGGGGGCCTTGAGGCCGGGGAGGAGAGACTCGCGCCCTCCCTCCCTCCCCCTGAAGCGCCCGGCAGCTGCAAAGCCGCAGCAGGACAATCGCAGCAGTAGCCAGAAAAGTGAAGGCAGTGAGAGCCATGCAGCACCAAGGAGGGGAAAGGCTCCCAGAGAACGGCTTTGCCTGGCAGGGAGGAGCCCAGGCGGAAGGCAGGCCCTGCGGAATGAGGGGCCCGGCGCGTGCAGCACCCGGCCAGTGCCCAGGGAGGGAAGTGCTGCCGACTGGCCGCGGGCAGGTTTGGAAGCACAGCACCTGTGGGCACCGGAGAATCTGCGTGGAAGAGGGTCCGGACAGGCGGCAGGGGAGCTCCACCTGAAGCCTCCCACACGGCACTGCCGGTCCGGGTTTGTCCTCCTGTCCAGCTGAGTGTTTGTGGAGTTCTTGTACCTCCTGTGTGACTTTGCACCAGCAGTGACTTCCGCTTCCAAGCAGCCTGGCCTTTACTCTGACCTACATGCTCATACGAGCAGCTCTGGGCTGTGGGCCCTCAGCACAGAGTAGAGGAACAACCATCCGGCCGTTGGGCCAGGAGCATGGCCCGGGATGCCCGAGAGAGGGACACAGGCAGCTGCGGCACCGGTGCAACTGCCCAGGCACAGGACACAGGCTACAGGCCAGCCGGACCCACAGGCTGGCCTCTCCTGCCCCATCTCCGGACCCGCCTGCTGGCCCCTCCTGCAGTGCGTGACCACGGGCCAGCCCGGCCTGGGGCCTCCTCGCCACGTCTGCACAACTACTGCTGTTACCTGCTCCGTAAGCAGCGTCTCTGCTCTGATGCCCGCCTCCCGCAGCCTGGACTCTCCGGACCCCAGGACTCACTCACGTGCCTCCGCACCACCTCCACCAGCACACCCAGGCGGAACCTCAAGTGGCGTGGTGAACTCCTGACCTTCTACCCCCAATCAGCTCCCCCAGCTCCCTCCTTCCCATCTCTGGGGCCACAAATCTTGTTGGCTCAGTTTTCAAAATCTGTCCAGAATTCAGCTGAAATTCTCACTCCACCTGGTCCCAGTAACTGTCAACCCGCCTGGATGTCTGCATAGCCCGTCCCTGCTCCGCCCACCTCCACAGGTGTCCACAGGCCACAGCCAGACGGAGCCTCCAGCAAGCACATCAGATAACCTCTGCCCAAGGCCCCCCACATCTCCCTGTTTCACACATAAGCCCCAAAGGATTTTCAGCAGCTGACAGGGTAGTACTCGGTCTGGACCCCCTGGCCCCGCCCCAGCACCCCGCCTCACTCTGCTCACCATGCTGGCTGCTGTGCTTTTTCTCAGTTGTGCCAAGAACGGGCCTGCCCCAGGACCTTTGCACCTTCCACCTGGCTGCTTTTACCTCCAGCCCCCTGTCTATGCACAGCTGCCTCCTTTTCAGCTCTCAGATCTCTTCCTGACTGTCAACCTCCACCCCAAGTACACTCTCTCCCTTGCCTGCAAGTGCACAGAGCTTGCCTCTGTCTTGCAGGGATTTCAAGGAAGGGAGAGGAAGGAGAACCCTGGAAGACTGGGCACGTCCCCTAGAGAACCCACCTGGAGTTGGAGCTGCAGCCGTGGGAGGACGGGGTGCAGCCGTAGACAGCAGGACGGGGCCGGGCACAAAGGCCCCACCACACACCCCTCCCCACCACTGCTTTCCACTGGCCACACCCAACACAAGGCAGCCTGGGCACGGAGGCCCAAGAGTGACCAAGACGGAGACGGGTGGGAGGTGGACCCAGAGGTGCAAGTGGAGAATACCCTACGGGGTTCACGTCTTGGCTCCATCACTCACAGGCTGTGTGAGCTTGGGGAAGTCTCTCAGCCTCTCTGTGCCTCTGTTTCCGTACCTATGAAATGGGGATCATAAAAGTGCCTACCTCAAAGAGTCGTTCTGAATGTTAATGAGCTAAGACAAGTGAAGCACTTAGAACAGCACCTAAACACGATAAAATACCTTTACGTGGTAGCATCTGCTGTCCTGGAAGAGGCCAAACCAGCACAGAAAGAGCCCTGCAGCCTGGGCCCTGTGGCCTACGTCACGGGGGCACTCCTAGGCCCCAGCGGCCCCACCCCGTCCACCGAGGCACCTGCACCTGGCAGGCCAGACTCGAGCCCTTTGCTTGCTGAGCAGCCTGGAAGACAGACGGCCTTGATTCTCGTCCTGACCCTGAGCAGGTCACAGCCGCTCTCGGACCTCAGCTTCCCTGTCCAGGCCATGGAGGGCCGTGGGCAGGCGGTGTGCCCCCTGTGGACAGCACCAGACGCGGCTGCCTCCCCCACCCAGCAGTCGCCTCCCGTCTCCTTCCCAGGAAGCCTGTGTCTGGTCTCCAAGGCAACGAGGCATCGCAGCCGCAGGGAGCATGCGGAGGGGGCGCATGGGATCCACATCCCATCCTGGCAGCCCTTGGAGACACCTTCCTGCTCCCATGCCCCCCCCACTCCAGCGTGGGGAGCTCTCCTGCCTTCCCTGCTTCCCCATGGCAGGGCAGTCATGGTGGGGGCCGGGGTTGGACGTGGACCCTGCGCTCAGCTCAGCTCTCACCTGCCCAGTGCAGCCCTACGCCCCAAGTCCTGCGGAGACGAGCTGCTGTTTGCAGATGAAGGAACTGAGCACAGAGACCTGCGACTTCAGGGTCCCCAGCTTCCTGCCATCCCTGTGCCTCCCTCTCCGCTGGGTGGCCAGTGGGACCTGGGAAGCAGAGGACTAGGGACGGCGGGTGAGGTCACAGGGAGGGTTTCAGACCTGCACATCCTGGAGGCAGAGCCACACCAGGGACCCGCAGCGGACAACACTGAGGACCCACAGACATCGCTCATCGACCTGACGCCCTCTCCTGTCGAGCCGGGCTCAGCCTCAGAGCCCGCCTCAACTCGGCCCTCCAGCAGCCCCTCCCTGCTGGCTGGCCTGTGGGCACAAGGTGCAGCCCTGCCTCCGGGGTCACAACCACAGGACAAGGGTGAAGAGGGGCGTGGGAGACCATGGAGGTCGTAGGCCAGCCTCCCTGGGCCTGAGCGGGTGACCATGGGGGCTGGGGATGTGGGCTGGACGCGAGGGAGGACTTGTCCCTCCGGCTGGGCCAGGACAGCGCGCTGGGCGTTTCTGGAGCAGAGCCCCCCACGGGGCAGCCTCCCTTCCTGTCATAAGTGCCCAGGAGCTGCATCTGCAGGAGCTGGGGGGCAGGGGAGGCGTGGTGTGACCCTCCAGAGAGGGGCAGTGCCAGGAGGAGGAAGGAGTCCGGCAGCCGGGCCTGCCCTCGCCGGACTCAGCCACGGGCCCTTGGCTACCTGCGGCCCTCCCCTGAGCCTCGGTTTTCCCAGCTGTGAAATGGTACATTTCAGGGATCTAACGAGATTAGGGTAAGAAAGTTGCTTTATCAATGCCACACACCCCACCCGGTGAGGGTCTGGAGGTGTCCCAATGCCCAGGTCCTCTCTCTGCCACAGGGCCTCAGGGCACTGTGCTGGTGGCCTGAGACGTGTGACCTCGCTGCTCTGGCCTCAAGTCCCTCAGCCGCTGGTGCAGGGCCAGGACCAGGGCCCAGGCCGTCCCTTCCCGGCCTTCCTGGTTCCTGCTCCCAGTCGGTGCCCGCCTGTCCGGGGCCTGCCCACCTCCGAGCGTCCTCCCCGTCCAGCCCCGATTCCCGCCTCTCGTGAGGGCAGAGCACCGTGGGAGGAGCGCCAGGGCCGAGTCTGAGCTCTAGATACCACTCAGTGGCTGGAAGGAGTCGGGGGACTCCTTCTGGAAGGGGCCCCAGGTGCCCCAGCTTGTCTGAGCAAACCTGGGGCCAGAACCCAGGGGCCTGCCTCTCTCTGGGACCTGTGGCTGTCGCCTCCCAAGCCTGAGGGTACCTGCCACATGGACGGCTGACGGCCAGTCTCCCACAGCCTGAAATCCCCAGCCCCTCCCCTCCCTTCCTGTCTCCCTGGCACGGGCACCTGCCCCTCCTCAGCCCCAGCCCAGCTCTGAACGTCTCCCGAGTTAGATGCGCATCTTTGCGGGAGGTTAGCCAGGAAACGTCTGGGCGCCAGGGAGCCTCAGGCCCCACCCAGGCCCTCTCAGCCTACCTAGAAAGGTGCTCACAGGACCCCGAGGCCTACACACAGGTGGACGGTCCAACAGACGATGGAAGATGATCCAGCCTCGAAAACGAAGGCCACTCTGACAACATGGGTGGGCCCTGAGGACATCATGCCGCGACATAAGCCCGTCACAAAAAGACAAATACTGCGAGATCCCACGTACAGGAGGCCCGTACAAGCATCGGCTCCACAGAGAAGGTGGGGCCAGGGGCTGGGGCAGGGGGTGGGAGCTGTGTTTAACGGGGACAGTTTCAGTCTGGGAAGATGAGCAAGTCCTGGAGAGGACGGTGAGGAAGGATGGTGGTGACAGCCGCACAGTGACCGTGCACTTAAAAATGGTTAAGATGGTCAGTGTTATGCTGCGTATATTTTACGATAAAAGTGCAGCAAACAAACAAAGAAACACAACAACTCCAGGCAGGAAGGAGGCCAGGATGAGCCTCATGCCCGAGAGAAGTAGGGAGTGTGGAGGCAGGGCTGGGTCCGCGGGTCCAGCCCCGCGAGCAGAGCCCCAGACTGGAAACAGCCCACGTGCCCGTCAGCAGGAAGACTGAGGTGCGAGCCGGTGTATTTGTCCAGCGAAGCAGCTCGCGGCAGTAAACGAGCCCCGGCTGCACAAACGACGCTGAGCGAAAACTGCCAAACACAAAAGGGGACAAACTGTGATTCCACCGTAGTTTTTAAGAACCAGCGAAACGAAGCAATCGTGTTTTGGGGAGGCAAGCTCAGTACAGCAATAAGACTACACAGAGAAGAGGGGCGACTGCCCTGGAAAGTCAGGAAAGGGGCGTTCTGGGGAGGAGGGAAGAGGCAGGGGGGGTGCGCACGGAGGGGCTGCCGGGCGCCCGCAGTGGGAGCGTCTGCCCACTGCTGTGACAGTTCACTGAGACGCACCTTTCTGTTTGGGCCTGTGTTCACAGTTCACAATGAGGACGGGACCTGAACTCCCCGTCTCTCTGGCCCCGATCCGTTCACGCCACACAAACCCTCAGCCCTCAGTCTGTCTCCCCCAGCTTCCTGGGGGTTGTGGCAAACATTAAGGTCCCCGCTGGCAGGTGGCTGCCGCCCCCCTTTCCTGACAAGGAGCTGGGGCGGGGCTGGGCGGGGAGAGGCCACCCCTGTGCCCAGGGGCGGAGCGGAACCAGGATATTCTGTCTTGTCCCATCTCCTACCTTCCCAGTGGCCGTGCTGGGGAGGGGGAAGGTACAAATGACATTTTTTCTTTTTTGTAAATTGATTTCATTTAAAATACACTGGGGAGCCTGCCACTTCGGGAAGCCCCAGGGTGAATTCATTTATTAATTGTCTCAGCAAATATTTATCAAGTGTCTCCTTCACTCACAGAACTGTGAGCCCCTTGGAAACCTAAAACGGTTCTTCATCAAGTGACTAAATGCTCCCTTAATTTACTGGTTGTTCAGCCTGTATTTTCAGATGTTGATGCTTTTTAAACTTTGTTTTTTCCCTTATTCTAAAAGTAGCGCATGTTCCACAAAACTATGGCGAATTTAGAAAACTGGGAAGAACAAAAAGAAGAGACCAAGCCCGCCTGCGCCCCGGCGCCCGGCGCGCCGTGGCCGGCGTCTCGGTGTACGCCCTCCTAACCGTGCTCTCCATGCATGGACACGTGTGCTTGCTTTTTACCAGAACAGCGTCATCTTAGGGTTCTTTTTCACTTTAATTTTCTTTTTTTTTTTTAAACATCTGACTGGAATCTATCCAGGAAACCAGGGAGAAGCACCCAAGTCCGTGAGCACCGTGCGTCCCCACCCGATGGGGAGGACCACAGCGAGGTGTCAGGCGTGGACGCAGGAGCCCCATGTGTGTGCCGGGCTGACGCGGTGGCCCTTCTCCTGGGACACTGCCCGGGGCAGCCTCCTTGCGCACCAGCCCCGATGACCACCCGTCCCCACCACCTGAGCCCCCGCCAGGTCTCTGCTCCCGGGGGCCAGCGCAGCTACAATCAGCAGACGCCCGCGGGGGAGAGAACACGGCGGCTCTCTCCAGGTCACCTCTGCGGGTCCACCCAAAGCCTCCTCTGGCCTGAGGCAAGCATGTTCTCAGCTGCCCCAAGTCCCGCCACCAGAGCTGCAGCACACTCCTCTGACAATCCTCCGGACATACTCTGTTTTATGGAAGAGTGCCCCCCCGCCAGCCCGGGGTGTTGGCAGGACTGCAGTATTTTCCAACGGGCAGAAAGTTCACACAGTCACACTGGCCAGAAAGTGGTGGTCAGGAGCCGCGCAGTCCTCGTTCTCACAGGAGAGTCAGCGGTGGGGACAGGTGTGGACTGAGCGGGACAAAGCGAATACAGGGCACCAGGGCTGATGGCAGGTGACTCCCCCCCGGCTGGGGGCCTGTGGACATCCACAGTTCAGAAGTAAGCCAGTGCCCGCAGAACGAGCACGTGCCACCCCGACACTAGGAGGGGCTAAAGGGACCCTGAGTTTCGTGGATCTAACACCTGGATCGTGGGAGTAACCGCTGGCGGGGAGAGGCTGCCATCACAGAGAACTTCTGACCTGGGAGTGAACACGCAGAAGGTAGGACTCGCCGAGGCACACGCCCGCCTTGAGACAGTTAATCACGATGTAACCGCATCCCCAGGGGCTAGACACCATCCCCTTTGCCGTAACAAGGCTGTTTTATCTTATTCTCACAGCACCAAGACTGACCCACGAGAAAGCATTTTTTTAGGGAACAAAACTATTCCTAAGCAAAGACAAAGTCACGGATTTGTTCAGATGCCAAGTGAATTACAGGCCAGGATTAAAGTCGTCTCAGCCAGTGAACAAGTGACTCCTTCAGTAGTTTGTTTCCTGTTTATAAATCCTTTTAAAGAAAGCTTCCCTCAACTGCACTGGGAAGAGTCAGAGGGACCCAACAGAAGCCCTGCTTTTAGACTGGCCATCAGACCCACTTTTTTGACTCTTGCACACAACCCCCAGGTGGGGCCAGACCGAGAGGACTGGGGAGGGCTGGAGGCATGGCCGGTTCTGCAGCAGGGTTCTGGGAGGGGAGTCCAGAGATGCAGCCCTGAAGGCCACCCTGTGGGTCTTTTTAAGATTCTGTGCGGTGCCCAGTATCCTTTCAACAAGCTCTGGTTCCGAGTAAATCAGCCAAAGCTGGTTTTTGAGCCTTCCAACTACGGAGCCAGATTGCCGGAGTGTGAAAATAGTGACCTGCTATGCGGTGATGAAAACGGCACACATCCCCCTGAAATCTGTGTTTCCCAAAGACCGAGCTGTGAATTTGTCTTGTCACCTTTACCAAACTCGGTGCATAGACTGGATGACCTGGATTGAAAGTACAATCGTTATAAAATTTAAAGATACAAAAAAGACTTTTGAAAACAGCCCCTCTCGCTGAAACCTCTCAGATACAGCAAGAAAATCAGACCTAACCTTGACCAGAACTAGGGTTCAGCTGAAACGTCAAATCAAAACAACAGGCGCAGCATAAAAGAGCAGTGAAACGCGAGCAGGGACGCACGAGAAAACACAGACACGGTGCCCGAAGCCGCAGGCACCAGAAACAGCTGACAAGATGCACACGCCTCAGTGAGGACCACCACCCTTAACCGAAAGACCAGCATCCTTTTCGATGAAAAATATGCATTATCTTCTCTGTGCTCCACATGGGTCTGACAAACAGTGGGCTGACCTCATAAGCAACCCCAGACAAGGGGGAACACGTTTGCAACAAGCCCCGGGCCACATGACCAGCTGACAAAGAGACTCTGCCCTGTGACCAGGCCTCCAGGAGACTGCCCTGCCAGGCGGGGACAGGTCAACACCGCAGCCAGCCCGGGGCGTGACCCTGGCTCTCCTGCACGGACCTGCAGGAAGCAGCTCGTCCCCGAGACACTGCCTTACGCAGAGACGAGTAATCAAAAAGTAACTGAGTAGCAGATGCTTCTAAAGATACGATAGTAAGTGAAACACGAGACATCTCACAGGACAGCAAATGGCAGATGGACCCCATTCACTAGAAAGCACATGACACTGGGCATCAGAATACGGGTCCTGGAATTTGCACCAGAAATGACCAGGACTCTGAGCACACAGTAGGCTTTCTGAGGAGGACGGCGGAGAGCCCTGGGTCCAGCCCAGTGTGTGCTTCAGCTGGGCTTTTTGGTATTTGAGACAACCCATCGTGGCTGACACTCTCATCCATTTGAGTGTGAATCTGTTGTTGGCAAGGGAAGAATTCAGACTAGAGCACAAAGCCAGCCCTGTGTGCAGGGGGCAGAGCTCAGGGCCGCCCCAGGTGCCTCTCCTAAATCCCACCTCCTGGGTCTTTGTTTTCTCCAGAGCCCTGCTCCTGGGCCCCACTTCCCCACCTCTCTCCTTCCCTTCCTCCTGTTTATTCAGTGAATATTTACTGAGCACAATTTAAAACCAGGCACTCGAAGGAGCCTCAGAGAAGGCGGTCAAGCAGTTCTGTGCCCATCTTGGTAAAAAGAGCACAGCAGGGCAGAGGCAGCAGAGGTGCAAAGGCCCTGGGGCAGGTGGGTCTGGCTTGTTGAAGTCCAGGGAGGGGCCACCCTGGCAGACCAGAATGAGCAGGGGAGGCAGTCTGAGAGGTTCCAGGGGAGGGAAGACAGACCTCGGAGGCTGGAGCCCGGAGGTGCCAGGAAGGACTGAGGCCCCAGGGAGAGGAGAGACGGGATGAGGGTCACAGCTTGGCAGCGAACAAAACAAA
This sequence comes from Camelus ferus, assembly GCF_009834535.1. Classification (NCBI taxonomy): domain Eukaryota; kingdom Metazoa; phylum Chordata; class Mammalia; order Artiodactyla; family Camelidae; genus Camelus; species Camelus ferus. The sequence continues at coordinate 30,943,358 of NC_045712.1, forward strand.
CATCTTATTCCTCAGAGGGCTGCATCCCAGTGGGGGAAGACAGAAAGAAATGAATTAAATAAGAGAATGACAGCGTCTGTTAGAAGGTGAAAATCCTGGGAGGGAAAAAGGAGCGGGGACAGGGGTAGGGATGTGCTGATGGGACTGGGCTTCAGTTCACAATCTGACGGTCAGGGAGGGCCTCCTGAGCAAAGACCCCAAGGAAGTGAAAGATGCCCTTGAGGGCCTCCAGGGAGGAGCGCTCGAGAGAGGCCCGTGCAAAGGCCCGGGGCCCTACGTAGAGGCACACCACCCTCGTCTCCCCGATCATCACCCATAAAGCGGGGAGCTCGTGACAAAATGGGAACTAACAGAAAGCACAATTAGTTCTTTCCTTATTCACTCTTGTTAGAGAGCGTCTCCATCCACGGCTGGCTCCGGCCCCACACCACCGCTTAACAAACCACCCAGGACTCGTCCGCCTCCGCCAGCAAACTCTGACTTTCACCCAGGCTTCCGGGGTCAGCAGGGGTGCGGCTGCCCGAGACCCCCTCTGGGGTAGAGCCGCCGTCACAACCATGGCTCTGCCACGCAGTGAAAGCACTAAACGTGCCACGGGGCAGTGAGCCAATGAAGCTTAGTTAAAGACACTGGGGTTTGGATTTCACAAAATCTGCCCCTGCCACAAAATATTACTCCTTTTTTTTGAAAAAATTGTTTCCAACCACTTGGAAAGGTAAAACACATTCTTAGCTGGAGGGCTGCACAAAACTAGGTGGCAGCTGGCCTTTGGCCTGTGGGCCATAATTTGCTGACCCCTGGGCCAGCCCACCCTTCCTCGAGCCTCTGCCCTGCGGCTGGGGCCCACACTCTGCCCAGGGCTGCTCAGGGAGACACCTCCACAGCAGCAGGGAGGAACCCCTGCAGGACTAGGGTGACATGTGCCCCAGGCCTGGGGGTGGGGGGCTTTCTGAAGCGGTTAAGAGCACCTGGGTGAAAGGGCGTCTGTGGTCTCCAGCGACGAGGGGGCCCTGGGGCCAGGGAGTGGGGAGCCCTGGCAGGGTGGGGTGGGACCCGGATGAGGGGACGGGCCGGAAGGGGCTACCTCCGCAGGTGAAACCCTTGACAGGAGTGAGCAGTTATCATTTCTTCAAGTTCTGTTTACTCTTGTCTTCAGTTCCCCCACGTGTGTGTGTGCACGGACTTTCCCACCACAGGGACCCTCAGCGTGAACTTGTCTGCACCTCCTGGGGCTCCCGGAGCTGCGAATGTGTCAGAAAGGGTATCAGTCCAGGTCTGGTTCTCTGTGAGGTCCGTTGTAGATTCCAACCTGGGATCAGAACCCTGGGACACAGCAGCCCCATGTGCCACTGCGTTGGGCTCTCCCTGCTGGTCTCCTGGAGGTGTCTTCCCAGGAGACAATGGATACACGCATGCGCTCCCACAGTGAGGCTGTAGGGAACAGAGTGTGGGGGCTGTGGGGCTGCACCCCGACTCCTGTATCCTGGGATAGGGGCTGGGGTCCGGATGGCACCATCTGCCAATGGATTCTAACAGTTCTGCGGCAGAGCTGGGGTCTGTGACTCACTCCTCCCCTGGGGACCCGAGGGAGCTGTTTAATCATCACAGCAACCCGGCTGTGAGGGCTCTCATCCCCATTCCACAGGTGAGCACACTGAGGCGAAAGGGAGTTAATAACGGTCCAAGATCACCCAGCAAAGGCTTGGTGCCACTGGGAGGTACATGACATCCTGCGACCCCAAAGTCTGCACTTCCTTTCCAGGGACCAGCCCTCCTTCTCAAAGGACCACGATGAAATCTGAGTGTTTCTGTATCAGCTCAAAACCCCTCACCTTCCACGTTCTTCCACTGCTCCGGCTGCCCCATCGGGCTCCCCTCCACACCCAGGTTTTGTTCTTAGGAGGAGGGGCCCGGCTCACTTATGAAGAGGACTTTTCCTTCTGGCTTCTGGGCTGGAGGCAAACCCCTGGGGCAGACGGTCTCCTGCTGGCAGACTGCTGAGGCGGGAGGGTCAGGGCCTGGGGCCTGTCTGGGGAGAGGCACCAGCCAGAGACCAGCCGTGTGCAAAGAGCTCACGGCTCCTGGGGTCCCCAGGGCCCAGACACGCGGCCTCCTCTGCCGGGGTCTCCCCTGTCTCCAGAGACCCTCAGGACCAACTGGGGCAGTGAAGGGGGCTCCCGTGCCCGGGGGACAGGCCCTCAGGTTCACGCAGATAAATCCCACATTTATGGGCAAAATCTGACTCATTCCCTTATTATTTAAAAACAAATTTAGCTGCAACTCGTCTGCCGTTTTTCTTATGAAAGCATTTAAAGCCAAGAAAGAAGGAAAGACGGATGGAGAGAAATCTGGATAACCCGCCCCTGGATTCGAACAGCAGGACAGTTCGGCCAGTTTCTCCATTTGTCCTCCTCTCTTCACGCATTTTGTCTTTGCGGAACTTGACGGTAAGCGACAGACACACGACACCTGAACTGCTGGGATGTGTCCTTGAGAACAGGCTCAGGCAACCAGAGCCTTCGTGACTCCAGATTCACAAACACACGTCCCGGGGCGTCTGTGCTCACCAGCCACACGGCCCGCCGCGGGGGCAGGTGACGCCCGCCGGCCCCTGGGCCCGGCCACGCTCCAGGCCTCTGCGGGGTGTCCCAGGCCGGGCTGCCTGTGTGCTGGGAAGGCAGAGCTCCCGGGCCTCGCTGCAGCCCCAGGTCCCCCAGGTCCCCGCGTCCCCGGGCCCCCAGGTCCGCAGCCCTGACTGAGGCGCTCCCGTCCTGTCGTTTCGCTTAAACAAGTTTGATTTGGGTTCTCGTCCCTTAGAAGTTGTCAGTCACACAATACCAGTGTCGCATCCCCTCATAAAATGTCCTCAGTTACACAAAAACGTCAACGAGGCTGTCAGTTCAATGATCTGCGCGAGCATGTACGGCAGAGGCGGAATTCTGCGTCTACACTGAGAGCCGCCAAGATGGCGGAGCAGGGCCCTGCGCCCCCGCCCCCACCCACCAGCGCCGCCGAACCGCGACCACCTTCGACCCACCTCCGAGGGGAAGGACCGGCACCCACCAGAAGGGGCCTCCCAAAACCAGAGACAAGAGGGAACCAGCACGGGGGCGGCCTCGCGAGACCGCCCGGCCCCACGGCCCCGGCACAAGCCCCGCGCTGCGCGGGCTCCCCGCAGGGGTGCGGGCTCCCAGCCCCACGCCGGGCGGCCCACCCGGGGCCCGGCGCCCAAGACCGGCCCCAGAGCGCGCGGCTTCGAAGGCCAGCGGGGCTGGACCTCGGGGCCCCCACGCCCGGGGGAAGCAGAGACCCCACTCTCCGAGGGCCTCACCAGACCCCACGCGCGCCGGGCCCGGGCAGGAGCCGGGAGGGGGGGCCTACCTGCTGCTGGACTGGGGGCGTCTCACTGGGGGCCTGGACGCTGGCGGCTGTCACCCTCGGGCGCGGCTTCTCCGCGTGGACGCTGTGCGGGGCGGGGCGCCAGCCGGGACCCTCCCTCCGGCTCGTGGGCGCCGACACCTGCCCCTCAGCCTGCAGGCCGCGCTACCTGGGCGGGGACGACCGCAGACAGGCCGCCTGGGGAGCCCCCGAGCCCGCCCCCCACGACGCGGCCCGCCCCGCCCCCCCGGCGCGCAGGCCCCGCCCCTCCCGCCGGGAAGCCCGCACGCGCCGCCAGACCAGCCTCACCCACCAGGCGGCAGGCGCCAGACGCCAGACAACACAACCCGCCCCGCCGGCGGACCCTGCCTGGGACCCGCTGGGACCCGCTGGCCCCGGCCCTGCCCGCTAGCGGCCTGCACGACCGGCGGGACACCAGGGACCCCACCGCCCACTGTCAGGAACCACCCCCGCCCCCCACGACCTGAACCGAGCTCTGCACCCCTGGGCCCTGCAGTCAGCCTCCAGGGACCGGCTCCGCCTGCCAGCGGTCCGGCCCTAACCCCGGGCCTGGCTTCCCCTGCCAGTGGTGGGGGGCAGCCCCGGAGTCCTCGGGACCCCGACTCCACCCGCCGGCGAGCCAGCCCGGCCCCTAGGACTCCGCGACCGCCCCTGGTGACCAGGCCCCGCTAAACACAGCCCGCACTGTCCGCACGAGGCAGGGCCTGGCCCCCAACCCGGCTGGGGGCCAGCCACGCCTCCCCGAGCGCTCGCAGCCCCCATCCCACCAGAGGGACCCACGCAGCCCTCCTGGGGGGCCTAGAGCGCAGAGCTGGGGTGACGCGAGGGGAGTGCGCGGCGGGGACACGCCTCCCACAGAGGTCGCCCCTCAAGGTCGACACACAACTAGCCCACCACGTACGTGAAACGCAACCAGCAACTGAGATAAAACGAGGCGGCAGAGGGACGTGTTCCAGACGAAGGAAGAAGGTAACGTCCCAGAAGGAGAACGAAGCCAAGGGAGACAGGGAGCGCACCCGGGGGAGAGTTCTGGGTCACGGTCGTACAGAGGACCCGGGAGGGGAACGGATGCCCGGAGCGGGAAGTCAGTTTCTAACAAAGAGAATATATAAACACCCACCAGACATGAGTACACCGACTGAAATGAGAAATGCACTGCAAGGAGTCAACAGCAGACTAAACGACACAGAGGAGCAGGGCAGCCGGAAGACAGGGCCGTGGAAGTCACTGCCGCTGGGCGGACGGAAGAAGGAAGAGCGGAAAGCAAAGAGGACAGGCTAAGAGGTGGGACTCAGCAGGTGCACGAGCACCTCACAGGGGTCCCGACGGGGAGAGAGGAAGGGCCGGAGGAAGTACTTGAAGAGGTGAGAGCTGGAAACCTCCCTGACCTGGGAGAGGAAACAGTTGCCCAGGAAGCGCAGAGCCCCACACTGGAGTAACCCAGAGGGGAACATGCCAAGACACTGCACAACGGACTGGGCCATGAAAATAAACTCTCCGCTGGGTGACTGTGGATGACCGTCGTGGCAGCTGCGCTGTGAACTCACCTCCTCTCCATATCTAAGTGATGACTAGTCACTCCGTGCACCTTCCGAGAAAGGCTGAGTGGGCAGTGGGGCCCCTCATGTCCAGGCCTCAGTGACCGAGCAGCGTGTGGGTGGTCAGAGCTGACAGCGGTCCACTCAGACCCTTGAGACCTCTGCCTCCCTGCTTAGAAAGAAGAAAACAATTCCAGAAAGAAATTCATCAGAAAAGAAAATTAAGGAAATTTAGAGCAGAGAAATGGGGTGGGGTGGGGTCCATTCCAGGGGGCACAGAGGGGCCAGGGCTGGGGGCTTCAAGGTCACTCGGCTTGTCTGAGACCACCATTCACCTCGGGGACCCACCGACCCCTTCAGGGCCTCTGGAAGACAGCCCACCCCCAGACGCCTTCAGGTACATCTCCTAAGAATCGGGGTGCTCCCGGCGTGAGGCCACGGCACCTCCCAACCCGTTCTGCAGGCGCCACCGCGGAGGGCCATCTGCTGGGTGTGTCTGTGGAAGCCTCCCCTCCCCGCTGCCCTGCGGAGATTGTGTTTTTCCCGTCTTAATAATCTGCCTGCCTTTAAAAAATTTAAGAGCACTGGATTCGAGGTGGGAAGACTTCACAGGCCCGGAATTTTCCTTGATTAGATTTGCAGGAGGTTTTCCTTTTTTATTAGTTTCTTTTCGAAGAACCGGGTCTGGTACCTATTTATCATTTTCACAGCTTTTATGTTCTCTAATTTATTTATTTGCTTTTATCTCTATTATTTCCTTTCTCCTGTTTCCTTTGGGTTTGTTCTTTTCTTAAAAATCTGAGGTTGAAAGCCTCACGTGTTCAAGCTCTCTTTGTGTGCCAGTGGGTTTGTGGCAAGAAAGGCATTTAAAGTTCTGGGAGCGCCTCGGGGCGGCTGGGCCTGCCCCGAGGCCTTGGTGTGTGGGGCAGTTTCCAGTTTCCTGAGGCGCCTGCGCCTGCGGTGTGCTTCACTTCCTCCTTGACCTAGGTGTTATTTAGACTAGTTTGAAATCTTCAGTTTCCTTTCTATTTTTAGAAAGTATTTATTTCTAGTTTTATTATATTGTGGTCAAGACCGTTGTCTCCAAAAGGTCTGTTCAGATTTTTTTTTTTTAGCATTTTGACTATGACCAGACTGTAGGATCAGCTTTCAAAGTTGTTTCATGGACCCTCAAGGGCCCTCACCCCAGTGGCACGTTCTCTGCTTGTTGGGTGTAAAGACAGGCATTTATGTATTAGTTACATAGGTCGTATCCTCTGTGATTTTTTCCACGTAGTATTTCATAAAGGAGTATTAGTGAATTAAAATGTCCTACCATAATCAAATTTCTCCTTTTATTTCTAACACCAAAACAAGGTGTTTTGGGGGAAGGTGTAGCTTAGTGGTAGAACACATGCTTAGCATGCACAAGGTCCTGCATTCAATCCTCTAAAAATAAAGGAATAAGTAGATAAAGAGCCAACATTAAAAAACAAACAAGGTAATTTTTAAAACTACTCACATTTCAGATGTACAATTTGATGAATTTTGATAGATGTCTACTCCTATGAAACCACTGCCACAATCAAGGTATCAAACATGTCCATCACTCCCCTAGAGGAGCACATTTTGAATTCCCAATTTATCCCTTCCCACCCCCTACCTCTGGTAACCATAGGTTCAAACAAGGCGTTTGTTGCTATTTGGCATATGAAAATGTAAGGAGAAAGGAAAGCCGTGATCGACTGAACCTTTTTTTGCGATGGTCCAAGAGCATGAACTCTGCAGTGGGACGGCTGGGGTTCAAACCAGCTTCCACCCTGTGCTCTCGGGTGACTTCTCGTTTTCTGTCTCTGAACCAGGTTGGAGGATTTCACTGGTGGCGCTGCCGTGGGGAGGGACTGGAGGAGGGCAGGTGAGCACTGGGTATCCGCTGACACCTTACACAGCGAGCCTCTGCCCATGTGCCCGTGGGCTTTGCCTGGTGAGATCCACACCGCCATCCTCGCATCTGCTGTTGGGCCTGCACACACACGCACGGGAGTCAGCCAGCTCAGCGCCCTCCCTGCTCCGCCAACCCCGTCTTACTTTCTGTCCACTTGCAGGGGCAGCCCTGTCCCATCCTTCTGCTCTGAAATCCCTCTCAGAGCTCCTTGGCCTCAGACAGGGAGGCTCTGCCTGGCCCCTGCCCCCGGGCGGCTCCCAGCCTCCCTGGCACGTTGGTCCTCTCTGCTCTCCTCTCCTGCCTGTTTGAGGACGTTCTTCTGCATTGTTGAGATCTCTCCCCTGCCCCATGAGGTTGTGCTGGCATGGGGTGTCTGCCTGCTGCCAAACCTCCAGGGACTTTTCCATCTCAGCAGAGACGGACCCCGATCAAAGCACCCAGGTCGCTCTGATCTTTGCTGAGGAGTCATCCTGGGGCGACGGCGTTCCTGCTGGGTCCACGGAGCCCGCTGGCCTCCTGGACGCCTCAGCTGCCAAAGGGTTTACAGAGGCAGCATCAAACTGATCTGAGAGACAGCCCCTACTGCCCTCCCCTCCCTCTTCCCCTCCTTCCTTCTTCCCTCCCTCCCACTTCCTCCTCCTCTTCTTTGACAAACACTTGTTAACTGTCTACCATGCCGTCAGTATGTAGATGAAGCGTGAGTGAAAGTAAACAAGGTGCACCGAGTGACCACACATACATCCAAGGGCCACACTGCAGGGCAGACCCCGCCAGGGGTGGGAGCGCAGGTCGGTGCACCCACACTGGAAGCTGACCGTCTACTGTCCTCCATCCCACGACCCAGCAGGTCCACACCCAAGTCCACGCGCGGCAGAAACGCCTGGACACGCTCACTAGAAGCCTGGACGGGGATGCGGTGGGCAGAGCTCTCCAGGACAGCCCTGAGCCGGGCAGTGGGCAGTGGGGTGGACAGACTGCCTCGGGCAGACCGCACAGCGGAGCATCGTGCGGCCACGAGAACAAACGCCCTCCAGCCACTCGGCGGTGTGGATCCAGACTCTCTCCGTCGGTTCTGACGGAAAGGCACAGCCTGGGTGACTAAGGACACGGAAGGTTCAAAAGCCAGAGGAGAGCCGCTGGGCTGCTGGACAGCAGGACGGTGGTCACTCTTGGGGGCAAGCGACATCAGAAGCCTCTTGTCGGGTATCACTCCTTATTCAGAGAAGCTGGCAGCTCTGCACTGAAATTACAGCCTCATGCAACTCCAAGAACAGACGGTGGGGCTGTCTGAGACCCTTTCTAATACTCTGGGCTTGGGGTCACGTCAGGGTCACGGCCTTAGGGTCTGAACCCCTAATCATCCTGGGAAGGATCTCACGGGCAACTTGAAAGACAAAGCACTGACTGTGTGGCCCCAACCGTGTCCTGGTCTGGACCCTCTGGACTCTTGACAGAGGCCTGGTTGGACTGGGACAGGCTGGGGTGGGTGCTCCCCGCACTCAGCCTGGCCTGGCCCCTCCGAGGGGTGGGTGGTGGTTGTGACATCCAGGTGTCTCCACCAGCTGGTGCCCGACAGTCAAGGGAAGGTCACACCTGGGGGATCGTGGGCCAGCAGATAAGGGCGCCCGCTGTCTGCGGCCCTCTCCCTGGACCACACAGCTCAGACCTCTGCAGCCAGCCGGGAGGGGACGCTCTCCCCAGACCCCACTGTCTCGAAGGAGCCCTGGGTCCCTCTGTGCACTGCTTCATACCCCACGGTGATGGGGGCTTTCAACACACCCTGAAGCAGGTGGGCGTGACACAGCAAAGTGAATCCCAGGCAAGCTAGGTCCCTCTCCAAAGCGGCCCACCTTCTGGCGGCCTGGGAGCCCAGAGCTGAGTCCATATCCCGAGGGTGGGTGATGGACAACACAGGAAGTGGAAGTTTGCTAGGTGTGCCAGCAGGTGATGCGTGCTCTGGGGGAAACAGCAGGAAGGTGAGCAGAGTGCTAGGTGGGGACGGGTCGGTGAGGGACCCCAAGAGCAGAGACCTCCAGGACGGAGGCCATGGGGTGGCCATGTCTGCAGGAAGACAGAGGGCAGGGGAGGCCCTGGGGGACCTCGCCTGGCAGGCTCCCGCCGGGTACACATCTGGGTGGATGCTGTTGACTCGAGCGCAGAAGGTAGAGGGGACAAGGAGGGCCACTCTGAAACCCCAACCCCCTTTGCGGGGCGAGAATCCGAGGGGCCCTCTCTCTGGATTCTGTTTTCTTGGCTGTGGGGCTGGTGCTGCAGACACGGGGGGTCTGCATGAGCCAAGCTGCCTCCCGCCCCCTCTCCGGCTCCTCCTCGTCTGGGGACCTCAGCCGCCTGGCCGGGCTGATAGGGCACCGGCTCTCCACCTGTCAGGCCGCTCACCGTCTTATCCACGTGGCTAGAACCAGGCATGTTTCTTGGAGAAAAAGTAATTTATTTTCTAATTACAAAGGACGACGCGCTTGAACAAAGGGAAGGCAGCTCGGCGCTCAGTCAGAGGGGACTCTGCGCCGCCCCCCAGCCCCACCCACCCAGGGAGGGAGCCGGTGGCTCTGGGAGAAGCAAGAGACTGGGGTTCAGTCCCTGGTCCTGGCACTGACTTGAGGACTTGGGGCCCGTCTGGGAGCCCAGGTACCCACCTGTGGGATGGGCAGTGCGTCTCTGACTCCAGGGTCCTTCCAGTTGGACAGTCTGTAATTCTGGGTCTTTGTTCTGGGACTCAAGTCACTCTTGCAGACTTGTTTCTCTTTTCCCTGTTACACCTTCATACCAAACACATGCCCCACCCCCGTTCCTCCATCCCTGTCCCCGAGCCGCCCTGGACAAGCACCCTGCCTGGGGCCCCAGACTCCTGCTCTGTAGAATCGAATGAGCAAAACTTCCCTGGGGGGCCAGCTGGGCGTTTGCAGTAATGCAGGCACACAGAAGGAAAGGCTCCTGTTTCTTCCCTCCCCTCCCACCCTCACCTTGAGCCCGGCTGCTGGAAACCACCCTGAGAGCCGAGCCACAGCCAGCATTTCCAGTAACTCTGTTCTCTTCTGTGTGTCCCAGCCTCGTCCTTGCCTGGCTCCCAAAGTCCCTGCCCGACTGACACTCTCCAGCAGGTGCACGTTCAGTGCAAACGGAGTGTGCTGAGCCCGCTGGGAGACGCAAGGGACAGTCTGGTCGGACGCCTGGCCCTGGCCCTGCCCCGAGGGGCTTCTCCCACCTCCATGCCCTAGGAGGGCTGTCAGCAGACAGATCTCAATCCCTCCTGTCCGGTGCCAAGAGCTGCCCAGCCTGAGGTCGCCTTCCCTTGGTGGCCCAGACTCAGCGGCTGATGGGGGTGGGATGAAAGGGCCTGGCCATGTCAGCCAACGCGGGACAACCCTGAAGGGCCACTCTAGCCCCGGGGATGCCCCTGGGGCGGCTGAGGCTGTGGCTCTGCCCTCTGTCCACACTGCTGCCTTCTCCTGCCTTCCACCCTCTGGTCCTCAGGGCCCCTGTCCATGAATGCCCCTCACTGAAATCTCAGAGCCTACTTCCTGGGGAGCCCCGCCAGCTTCAAACACTGATCCCCTGGTCAACATTCTACAGGCTTAGCAACCCCCAGTGACTCCCAGAAAGCAAGGCAAAACCTCACGTTGGATACTCTGCTCCAACTGGCTCTGTCCGGGTTGGCGATCACCCCTGAGCCAATCACAGTGGCCAGGAGGCACTGCACTCTCCCGGGCCAGGCCTGGGCCATCTGCTCAACCTGAGTCAGGGGCAGGGCTCACAGGGGGCAGACTGAGGCGCTGCTTCCAGAAGAGGGATGGAGGCCACAGAACACAGCTGCCCGGCACAGGCCCCGCCCTCAGAGTGCTCAGGCCAAGCACGGAGGCGGAGTGCTGTTCCAGGTGCATAGCGCGGCCAAGCCCTTTGCTCCAGCGCCCTTCCCCGTGGGGTGGCGTCGGGGGAGCATTCTGTGTGTGTTCTGAGCACATCCCAGGTTCTGCCATGGCCCACCTGTCCTCCAGCACCTGGGGCAGCACAACCCACCCGACCCCAGGCCCCGACTCCACTCCACCTGCCCGCAGACCCTGCAGCCGCCCCTTGAGAGCTGCCGCTTCCTCCAACTAGTCACCCAGGTGACACATACCTAATCAGAGCAGACACCCCAAAGGGGCCAGTCAGAGCTCCAGTTGCCCCTCCCTGCCCTGTCGGGGAAGGAAAGCTCGTGTGGGGAACCATTCTCCCCTCATCTCGCAGGCAAGGGGAAGCCCAAAGACACGCGCCAGCTGCTCTCGCAACTGACACCTCCCCTTAGAAATGTTCTGGGAAACACCTGCGGGGACAGGCAGAGTCCGACCCCCTGGCCTGGACGAGGGCCGCGGTGGGAGCAGAGAGGACGGTCTGCACCTATGTCTTTACAGCAGACGCTGCCCTTCTCCTGCCTTGGGCCCTGCTATTCCTTCTTGGGGCCAGACCAGGCCCCCTTCTCCAGAGGTGCGCCTCCCCATCTCTCCTCTCTGCAGCCCCAGTGGGAGCCCAGGCCCCCCAGGCCTGAGACAGGCTCCGTGGGGACAGGACGCCTAGCGAGAGCCTGCCCCCCCCCCCCCGGCACATCTTGGGAGGACGGTGGGCCTCTCCTCTCTCTCCACGCTTCCCCTGAGCTCTAGGCCCGAAGCCCCCCACCAAGTGTCCTGAAGGCACCTCAACCCAGCAGGTCCACACCTGCTCCTCCTGAGCGTCCTAACCTCCGGAAGCCCCAGCTTCCGCCTGGCCCCAGGGAGAGGCTGACACCTGGGGGCCCCTGCCGCCCCTACTCCTCACTCACCTGGTGGTCCCCCTCCCCTGCCTCTTCTGAGGTCCGGTGGCTGCCCCACACTTGAGTTCCACATCTTCCACCAGGACCATGGCCATGGCTCCTGACTGCTCTCCAGACCCCCTGCCCCACAGCTGGCTCCCGGCCAGGCCACCCAACGCTCCTCAGAACCCTACCTGCGGCCCCACTGCCCCTGCTCAAGGCCACCCCGGGCTTCTTCGTCCTGCCCCACCTCCACGTGGGCCCTGCCGGCAACACTCCAGCCAGAGAGGACGCTCTGCCTCCTCCCCAAGCTCTCGAGACCTGGCATGTGCTGTTCTTTCTGCTGGGAATTCCAGCTCCCATGGCCTCCTGGACCCACCCGACCTGCTGGACTGACCCCAGAGGCTCGTGTCTGCTTCTACCTGCCTCCCAGACTTCTGGGGTAGCCTGGGCCCCTTCCCCCGGCCCCCCTTTGGTGGACTCACAGACCTGCGTGGTCATCCGTGGGCCAGCAGAGGAGCGGACTCCCGCCGTAGAGTGAATTCTCCAGAGCGTCCAGCCTCGCCTACCTCCAGGGGCCTGCCGGCAGGTGGGTACCTTCTGGCCTCTGGGCGACCTGGGACCGTGGCCCCAGCAAGCCTGCGGCAGGCTGCGTGTCTCTGCGCCCCTTAACCCTGCTGGCAGCCCCCTCCCCATGCTTCATTAACGCCCGGAGCGGCTGTCTGCTTCTCGCTCCGTCTCATCTCCGACATTTTTCATGTCTAACCCACCGAGGAGATCTCCTGAAGGCTTTGAAGTCTCCGGGAGCACGAATAAAGATGTCACCCAGCACACACAGCGCTTCCTAATGAGGCTGGGTTTGATGTGGAAGCTGCGGGCCCGGAGGGAAGCGGCCAGGCCTGCCTGCAGCAGGCAGGCGGGGGGGCCCAGGCTGGAAGCCAGCGCAGGCTGAGGGGCTCTGAGCGGGCCGGTCCCGGGAGGAAGGGGTAGATGCTGTCTCTCCTCGCCCCTCCAGGTCAGGGACCCCCACGCCCCAAAGCCAGAGACCCAGAACAGACAGAGCGGGCTGAAGAGGGGGTAGGTCAGGGAAGGGTGCAGAGAAGACAGAGCACTGTGCAGGGGACAAAGAGACGGAGACTTGGGGTGGGCGGATGCGGGAGCCAGGGGCGAGACGGAGCCTGCTGGGGCCTGGGGTCGCGTCGGGGCAGCCGAGAGCTTCTGCAGAGGGGTCCTCTTGTTGTAAACTAAGCCTGGGCAGCCCGCTCTGGGGACTGCCCCCTGCCCCACCTCCCTCGAGTCCGAGCTGATGGTGAGCAGAGCACAGACTCGGGCAGGCTCTCGGGGCGGGTCCTGTCTCCCCCGCCTGGGTGAGGACCTGCCCTCTCTGTGCCTCAGTTTCTTCCTCTGGAAGATGGGCTGATACCAGGTTCTGCCTGATATAACTGCTGAGAGGGCCAGTGAGGCCCTCTGTGCACAGGACTAGACGTTCACGCGTGGAACTGTGACCAAAGCCACCGTGTCTCCGTAAGGATGGCGGACACCGGCCTACAGATGCCGGCACTTGTGGCAGTTTGTGGGGTGAAGATGGCAGTGGTGAGGGCCTGGGGGAGGGACATGAAGGGGGTCACGGGCGCGGAGCTTCACCTCACCTGTGATGTTCAGAAGCAGCATGTGGTTACCTGTGTCACGACAACTGAGCTTATACAGAGAAACAGCAGTGGCTGTTGGGGGAGGGGTGGAGACCACGGTCCCGCCGGGGGGGGGGGGGCACAGAATGCACCAGAATCTCCACGAGGAAAGGGCTCGTCTCACAGAGCACTGCTGTGCTACAGAGCCGTGTGACATCGGGAAAATGAAAGGAAATTATTTCTCCTTTGTCTGTAACAGAAACCACAGGAAGCAGAACTACAGTTCTCCAGGCAGCGGCCTTGGATTTAGGACGGCGGCGACGTGACCAGGGCCCGGGCCAGCTTCTCTCGGCGACCCTGTGCTGCTCTGTGCAGGGCGACACCCCCGCTCTGCACTGCAGAAACCCAGGCACCGAGGGGGGGAGTGCGCCGCCCAGGTCACACAGCTGTCACACGAGGCAGCGGGGGATGGAGCAGGGACCCAGACCCCGGCTGGCTGCCTGACCTCCATGTCTGTGCAGCCTGGACCGTCTGCACCAGGAGCCTCCTCTGTCATCGCTCTTAGTAGCAGGCAGACCCCCACTTTCCCCAATACTTACATGTGCAAAGAACCTTATGCACCTCGTCCCACGAATCCCGCAGTGACCCCGGGAGGCGGGCTGTGAGAGATGGATTGCAAAAATGGATCCGATTCCTCGCCCAGCCCTGCAGCCCCACTCCTCTGTGATGCGGTGTGGCCCCCACCAAGAGGTGGAGTCAGTCCCCAGCCCTGCCTCTGGGCAGCCAGACCTCTTTGGTCAGTAGGCGGGAGTGACGGGGATCTGGCTTCCAGTCCAGGTCTCAGGAGACCTGTACTGTCCACGTGGCTCCTGGAACCGCGCCTCTGCCGTGGGGACACGCCGGACTGGCCTGCTGGAGGATGGGCCAGGCGTGCCCAGGCACCCTCGCCCCACCTGACCACGGGACACCAGCCGCGTGACTCCCAGCTCAGGCCAGCCACCCACCGACCGTGACACCACACGCGGCTGTTTGGGGGCCTGTGTCTCGGGGTGCTTGTTACGCAGCAGCACTTGTGAGGGGCGCAGATACTCAGCCCCTCGGATGGGAGGGGGCAACCCCGTCTCAGAGGCATGGCCGCACTCTGAGCTCCCAGCCTGCAGGGGTTCAAAGGCTGTGTCCCCTTCATCTCTAGCCACAGAGAAGGGTCTGTTTCCCTCCCTGCGCGGGTCTCCTGCTGTGCTCGAGGCTCCGAGGATAATTCACCTGTGAAGACACTCCGGGCAGCCCCCCCGCCCCCCCGCCCCTCATTTCCATCTTGGGGAAGAGGCCTGGCTTGATTTGGTTCTGCAGGTCAAGCTGGCCCCAGGGAATCAGGTTGGCGGGAATATGAGACTTCACCAAGTAATTATAGGATTAGGCGTCCCCCTCGAAATTAAATGCTACCTCTCTACCTTCCAGAGAAGACTCCCACCCCCACCCGCTGCCATGTAATTATCTGGTGAATTACTCCACGGAGGTCTCACGGTAATTACGCGAGGAGTCAGAAGCCAGCAGCCTTCCAGTCATTACAACCGCGGAATTAGCTTTCATTGTGTGAGCCTGCCGGGCGGCCCGGTGATGCCTAAGCTCGCAGTTCTCCAGCGCCCGGCGCCTTCCTTCTCGCCGCCCAAGAGTAGGCTCCCTGCAGGAGGGGGCCCGGTCCCAGCCTGAGGCCCTTCCAGACGCCCTCCAGGTGGGACGGGTACTTTGAAGGTTCAGGATCACGTGCTCACATGCCAGCAAGGGCAGCGGGGTGTCAAGAATACAGAGCCTGGGGTCTGGTTTCTCACAGGCTTTGTGCCCCCATCCTGCCTCAGTTTCCCTGCCTGTAAAACGGGGTGGTTGTCAGGATTAAATGAACTAGTAGACGGATGGGCCTGTTACGATTCTGGTACAGGGCGTGTCTGAGGAGGGGTGGGGGCAGAGGCTGGATCCCTGAAATGCTCAGCTAGAGGCAGGTCACCAGGCAGGCTGGGAGGGGTGGCATCCAGAGAGAGGCGACAAACAGGCAAGAGGAAGATCTGGGGCTGAACATGCTGGAGCTGGGGCTTAGGCCTGGGGCGGGCCTGTCCATTCCTCCACGTGGGTGCCTGGCTCATTCAAGGGGACCCGGAGGGCAGGACTGTCCCCCTCCTGCCGCCCCATTTCCCAGCAGAGCCTCTGGCTGAGACCACAAACACTTGGAACCCAGCTTGGCGGGGGGTGGGCAGGGCTCACTCACAGTCAGCGTGACGATGCAGGTCACGGGCGAGGAGGGGCAACAGGAGAGCCTGGGACGTGGTGGAGAGAAAGGCCCACACGCTCCGCTCCCACCCGCCAGCCGGGCTCACCCCACCCCCGGCCAAGTCCCACTTCTGCAGCTGACTTGCTGGTGGCCTTGGGCAAGCTGCTTTGCCTCTCTGAGCTCTGCAACAAAATAGCTTTGAAACAGCTGTGCCCACCTCCGAAGGCTGTTGAGAGCATGCAGTGCTGACACGTGTAACAGGCACACGGAGGAAGTGTGCCGCCAACACTCCGTGAAAACAAAACCAGCCTGATGTCTCCTCCCTCTGTGGCCTTGAGATCTGACTCATCAGACTCTCACATTTCCTCTCCTCCTTGAAGCACCGCTTCTGCCGGTCCCAGCGGAGACCAGCTGGGCACCCCCTTCCCCAAGGAGGGAGCACCAGGGCTGGCAAAGCCAGGCTGGGGAGGGGACTCCAGGAGCCTGTTTCTCTTCGTCCTTTTGGCCACGACCCACCCCCTAAATGGATGTGGGCACGTCTCTGGTGGGGGGCTCAGCCTGCTGCAGAGCTGGGCAAGCCCAGCACAGGGCTGGGTCCCCGAGATGTGCTCCTGAACCAGGAGTGACAAAGGCCTGTCGGTCCATCTAAGATCGGGTTCTGTCCCAAGGCTGAGAATCTTCCAGCCGTGCTGTCAGTGGCACTCAAGGGCTGCAGAGCTTTTTTTCTGGCTTTGTGTCTTACTGGCACTGCCCTCTGATCCCAGCCACTATGCCATTCACATGTCCTCCTCCACACACTCTCCCTCCTGCTGGGCCCGTGGCTCCTGGTGGCCTCACATCCTTCTTGGACCAGTGGCTCCTCCTCTGCCAGGCACTCCTCCGTCTGCCAGCTGCAGGGGCAGGGACCAGCTTTGGGGGGGGGTCCATGGCTGGACTCCAGGCAGGGTCCATCGTGTGTGGGCGGAGCTGATGGGCGGCGAGGAGAGCACTGCGCTGTGCCTCAGCCCCTCCCGCCATGCCCCCCATCTCCTCACCTGTCAGTCTCGCTCCTCTCCTCTCCGAGTTCTGAGCTCGCCTGTGGTCTGAGAACGGCAATCTGAGGTTCCCCGCTGAGCCTGGCTCCTTTCAATCCACTCTCCCTCTGTGGCTTCATCATTCTAGTCAGAATGAGGCTCGAGCTGAATGAGGCAGCCGCTCAATTCAAGCCTGGTACGAAGACTATTTTGATGTTTTCATTTCTTTCTAGTTCAATAATTGGAGAAAACACATAGATTTGGTGCTGGTTCCAACAGGCTCTCTAACTACTTTTTAAAACTTCGTGTTGGTTCAAAAGTGTGAGATGGGGTGTAATTGATGGTAGGCCCCTGGATCGGGGGTGCTGCTCTGCCCAGGGGGTGGCCGACTCCAGCCCTCAGACCCCCTCCTCCTCGCGGCCCTGGCCCGTTTGCTGCTCAGGCAAACGCCCAGACGTTCCAGGCCTGGAGAGCCCTGTCCAGGCTGGAGCTCTGAGCCCCCTGGAGAACAAAGGAGCAAACACAGAGACCCCCCCCACCCCGTCCTCCGGCGCTGCGGCCACGGAGAGCTGTCCGCAGTGCTGAAAGGGCTCGCTGAGCAGGACTCCTCTCCACCCACCCGCCCACGTGGAGCAGGGGATCCTGGCTTAGCTGATGTGCTAACATTCATTCTTTCACCCAGCACGCATCGACTGAGCTCCTAACACAGGCCTTTGTGCTGGGTACTTGGGACCTGTCTTCAAAATAGTGGACTAAGGCCCCTGCTTGCAAAGGGGCCCCAGGCTAGTGTGGACAGGCAGCAAGGCCAGAGCAGCATGAAACAGGCTACAATGGAGGAATGATGGCTAAGGAAGCCAGCATCAGAGAACACCTAGCCAGACTCGCAGGAAGGCGGGTCAGAGAAGGCTTCCTGGAGGTGACATCTCAACTGAGATCTGGTGGTGACAAGCTTTAGCCAAGGGGAGACAAAAACACAGAGAGTTCCAGACAGAGGGGACAGTGCGTTCAAAGGCATAAGAAGGGGGTCAGTGCAGCGGTTCAAAAGCACAGGCGCTGGGACCATCTGCACCACTGACCAGTGACGCACCTTTAGACAAACTACTTTCCTTTCTGGGTTTCAGTTTTCCCACCTACAAAATATAACTAAAAATATTACACAGTTTTATAGGGTTGTGAGGATTACATGCTTTTAATAAATGACACATGGTTAGAACTGTGCCTGGAGTATAGCAAGTATCAACGAAGCCTGCTCTGACTGGGCAAGTCTCAGCGTGGAGGAGACAGGGTGGCCAGGGACACAGGCTGCTTGGCAGTGGGTGGGTGGGGAGCGGTGGGGTCTGAGTCTGCAGGGGTGGCAGGGGGCCATGCTGGGAGCTGGCCTTCACCGTCAGGGCAGTTGGGACCACTGGAGGAGGGGCCGTGGAAAGCAGGCTGGGTGGAGGACCCAGAAGTAAACGCAGCGTGTGTGTGGTGGGGGCAGGGAGGGGGGCACCACACAGACAGGAGCAGGTGTGTGGGTGTGGAGCACCGCTCCGTCCTGTCTGGCTGCGGTGCCAGGTGGTGTGGGAACCTGCCTAACTGCGGTCATACATCTTTTAAAAGGCAGTCTTTATTTTTCACATCCATCTCTTCTAGTTCCCCTTCCCCCACAACAGATTTCTTGGAAGAAAACCCAGGTTAACAACCCAGCATGTATCCTTCTGTATTTTCCCGTGTGTTAATGAAATTCTATGCAGACATACACAGCTATACATACGCACTCACGGAGTATTCTGGCCATTGTCTTATAAAAATGGGAGCGTATTATACACACTTATCTTCAAATTGCTTTTCTCACTCGACAATACCATATAGAAATTCCTTTAAGCTCATTGGTGGAGAGTTAATTAAATTTTTTATAGGTGGCCTAATACTCTGCGGTGTGGCTGCTGCACGGCCTGCCTCCCCTCTCACCGGCAGGCCCACCTCCCAGTTTCTGCTCAGCTCCTGGGGGGCTCCCCAAGCTGGAGCAGGACCCATTTCACACCTGCACGCCTTGGTGCAGCCTGCTCCCTTCTCCCAGCCCCGGGTTCCCTCGGCCACCCCCAGTCATACTCTCAGGATCTGTCTGTGGCCTGATCTCCAGGGGGGCAGGCCAGGGGTGGGTGGCCTCTCAGGGAGCTGAGAGGTCATGGTCATGGCGGGGAGTGGACATGAGGCCTCCTGAGCAGGTGGGGTTTAGTCTTGATCCGAATTGCGGTGGGGGTGGGGTGGGGAGGTACTCCTAAAAGGTCTGAAGCGGGGAAGGCCTTGGGTTGAGGAGCCTTTGCTGGCTGGGTTTGTGAGGCACGGAACCCCGTACCCCCCTTCCGTCTCCCACCTCCGCTCATAGCAGATCCGTGGGCTTCTCCTATGCTGTGGTCAGCATGGGCTCTGGGCCTCCACCGGCCCTGCTCCCAGGCCGCCGTGCCTCACAGCCGCCCTCTATGCGAAGCAGGGGAAGGAGCAGATTCTCCGCTGGGGACTCGCTGGGCCAGTTCTGGGGGCCCATGTCTGTGCTGCCCCTGCTTCCTCTCTGCCGGCCCTGCTGCCCCTGCGCTTTGATCTTAAGGGAGGCACCCCGCCCACTGGGCTTCCGCCCTCCTGGTGCTGAGAGTGGGCAGTGGTGTGGACGGGGTGGTCTCCCCAGGTCCCCAGGCTCCCAGAGGCTACTCCTAGGGCCCTGGGAAGATCCATTTCCACCCATTCCCACCCCCGGGTGGAGGTGACATAGCAGCAGTTCACAGGTGGGCTGTGAGGTGGAACAGGGCCAGACTCTTCATTTCAGTGGTCCTACTGTATTTGCCTCTA
Organism: Camelus ferus; assembly: GCF_009834535.1. Classification (NCBI taxonomy): domain Eukaryota; kingdom Metazoa; phylum Chordata; class Mammalia; order Artiodactyla; family Camelidae; genus Camelus; species Camelus ferus. The sequence goes on from NC_045712.1 coordinate 30,962,735, forward strand.
GGGTCACCTGGCTTCTACACCAGGATACTAAGTTTCTAACCGTAATAGGGATACAGTTTCCTTTTTCAGTGAATTATATACATACATATACATGTATGTGTGTGTATATATATAGTTTCAGTTTTTATTTTGCAGGGGGAGGTAACTAGGTTTACTTATTTAGTTTGTTTTTAATGGAGGTGCTGGGGACTGAACCCAGGACCTCGTGCAGGCTGAGCAGCACTCTACCACGTGAGCTACACCCTCCCCCCTCAATAAATGTTTTTAAGTGCAGAAAAATCTTAAGGAAACATCCACAGAAGGCACCAGTCGGCTGGGGCTGAAATCCGAGGATGCGCACATTAGGACACTCCCAGCTGGGAGAGCGCCAGCAGGTGGCTGGTGGGCCGAACCTTTTCCCCTACGCTGCTTTGAAAAGCTAGTGAATTGTGGGACATTCTCATAAAAATCTGCATTTTCTGGCTTCTTTTGAAAAATCTGAAAACTCAGCAAAGCTGGGCTCGGGCTCCTCTGGGAGGGGCTGCTAGCCGGGAGCAGTGACCTCCAGGCCGCAGGGTGTCCTCTTTTTGTGGGGTCTCTTGTTGCGTCCTCATCCGCTCTTTTCAGGGAGCCATGTTCCTGCCTTGTGTGTAGCAGGGGAGTCCTGGCTGAGGCCAGGTGGCATGAGGAGCGGGGCCTGGGAGGGCATGCTCCTGGGTGGGGTCTGGGCTCGGGCCCCCTCTGGACTCGGGCTGGACCCTGGGGGCACAGCTGGCATCTGCATCATGAGCCCCTAGACTTGGACTTGGTGGTGGCGCTGCACCAGCTCTGCTGTCGGGTCTCAGGGCCTCAGTCTTTCCTGCAGGGCAAGTGGACCCGCAGGGCGCAGGCGGGCCTCCCTCCGGCGAGGCTGAGTGCGCACCGCCGTGCGCCCCTCTGGGGGCGGCAGGGGGCGCCCCCGGCCCATGGGACCACGCTTCGCCGCGGGACAAAGAGGGTGCGCGGCAGCCACGCAAGGCTCTGACCCGCCACGGGCGCGGCCCAGGGAGCGCCACCCAGGTGAGGGCGCCCGGGTGCGCGGGCCCAGCGCAGCCGCAGCCGCAGCCCCTCTCTGGTCTCGGCCTCCCCTCCGTGCCGCGCCCCTCCCCCACCTCCCTGCATCTGTCTCCCCACTCCATCTGTTCTGCACCCCAGTCTCCGGCTAGTTCTGTCTCCCAGTCTCTGCCCGGCTCCTTCTCTTGTCTCTGTGTGCTGACTCTGTCTCTCTGTGACCCAGGGGTCTCTGGTCACCCTCTCTTCCAGGGAGGGGGCCCTGAGGTGTCTTTAGCAGTGGAGGGGCGCATGGGGCCCAGCACAGCAGCAGCCTCACCCACCCTCTCTGTCACCGCCACCTCCTGGAAGTACAGCCTCTGAGCAGCCCTTTAAAGCAACGGGCCTTTCTTGGGTGTTCCCTCTCCCGCCAACCAAGTCCTGGAATCACCTGGGGACAAGGTGAGGGGGTGAGAGGTTGAGCCAGGGCAGGCCTGGATCACTCTTTGCCGAGTTCTAAGCCGCACCACTTGGGGTCCCCATGGCCAAAGGCAGAGCGAGAGCTGCATGGGAATGGAAGCCTGGCTGGGCTGGTGGAGGAGGGGAAGGGACCCTGGCTCTGGCTCCGGCCCCCATGCCACTCCTGCCTGAGGGTCTTCCCTCCCTGTCCCCATTCCTCCTCCTGAATAATCCCAGCACAGGGCTCTACGAGCATCTGGATCCTAATAAAATGAACCTGAAATCCCACACTCAGTTACCACCTTTTTACATCAGGTCCTCTCTCCAGTTCTCAGGATGAGGTGCCAGCAGGCCTGTTTTACAGATGAGGAAGACTGAGGCCAGAGAGCAAGGACAGCCAACTCTACTCAGCCTGGGCATGCTCCCCTGCTGAAGGGCTGGCGGCTCCTGGCCCCAGCCTTCATGGCCCTTCCGCTCCTGGGACCACAGAATTGAGCAGCCACCCTCATCCACGGGGCCCTGCATGGTTCTGTACCTGAGACGTCTTCCTTGCAGTCTGGGTGACAGGCGACATACTGTCAGCTGCGGTCCCTGAAAAGCAGATGTCATGACGGTAGGGTTGGAATTGCAAGGGGTTCACTGCCAGAAACACCTGTGAACATAAAGCAGAGGGCGCCGGGGTGGGTGGGAGAGCCCCAGGCCTTGGTGCAGGTCTGAGCCTGGAGAGAGGCTTGGGTAAGAAGGGCCCCAGCCTACAGCACAGCTCCAGGAAGGTCCAGCTGGCCAAGTGGGGAAATCCTGTAGATTGTCCATGGAGGCCTTGAGCAGAAACAGCCAGGCCTGCCATGGCTCCACGCTCGGTTTTGGCTAATGTAGAGCACGGCCTTGGCCTCCTTGAGTGAACATCAAAGGAGTGGAAAGCATGAGTCGTGCAGGTATTTGGGGGAAAGCACTGCAGACAGAGGCACAGCACATGCAAAGGTCCTGAAGCAGGAGTGTGCCTGGCATCTTCCAGAAACAGCAAGGAGACATTGTGACAGGCAGAGCGAGCGAGGGGAGAGGACTAGGCCATGAGGGCAGAGAGCTGTTGGGGGTCGGGTCACGCAGGATCTTCTGAGTCACAGGAAGACCCCGACTGTTCCTCAGGGTGACACGGGGCTGCTGGGGTTTTAAGTAGAGCGTTGTGCTCTGACTTAAAAGCATGACTGTGGCTACTGTGCTGAGACTGTAGGGGCTTCCAGGGCAGAGCTGGGGGGCGCAGCCAGGGGGCTGTTGCAGTAATGCAGGTGAGAGGAGGTGGGGTTTGTCCAGATGGCAGCAGTGTAGGTGGGCAGAGTGGCCACTGTCAGGATGAGATACGTTAGTCGAACCATGAAGTTTGAAGAGTTAGCTCCTCGCCGGGCGAGGCTGTGACACGTGCCTGCAGTGCTGCTGGACTGCAGTTTGCAGGCGCCTTCTCCACCCCCCACCCCTCGCTGATCCCGTTTCATCTTCATCTTAAGCCATCTCGTTGACGGAAGCCCCAGGAAGGTGTGGCCCTTGTCAGAACTGTTCACAGCTGTGTCCCCAGAGCCTAGATGTAGCCCATTTGCCGAATGACCGAACGGATCACTCCCAAGTTGGAAATGCAGAGAGGGTCCAGCCCCAGGGCTGCCTGGCCAGGGCGTGGTCGAGCCAGGACTTGAACTGAGAGCTGAGTCCAGAGACAGTGCTCCCTCCACTCACAGTGGCTTTCCTCCAAGAGGCTGCAGAGGCACGTCGGGCCGGCCAGGGCTGAAGCCCCCTCAAGCTGCCTCGCCTGCCCAGCCGGGTGCTCCCCACCCCCCGGCTCTGGTCTTGGTTGCCAGCACTTGGCCAGCATCTCACAGCCCGGCTGCCGCAGATGGCTGCTCGGTGGGGCTGTGCCCGCTGTCCTGGTTACCGGGGGACAGATCTCCAGCCTCAGGGAAGGGTCTCTGCAGGCCCCGTGTCCGGGACAAGGCCCCCCGGCAGGCAGCACGTGCAAACACAGCAGCCCTGCAGGGCAGGCAGCGGCCCAGATGGCTCTGCGCGGAGCAGTGCACGGTGGCTTTTGTTCTCGGGATCAACCAGCTGCTGCAAGGAGATGGCGCGAGCCTGCGGGCATCAGCCAGCCTTGAACCCGCGCCTCGGCTTGGGTGACCTTCAGCAAGTCACTTAACCTCTCTGGGCCTCAGTGTTTTCATCTGTGAAATGAGGGAGGGGCTCAGCTTCTGGCTCGGACATCCCGATGCCATCTCTGCACGCACACACCCTGCTTTCAATGGTCCTCTTGAATGTTCGTATAAATATTCCTTTTGCAAACACATCAGAGTGAATATCCACGCTTGGCAGTTAATGCACCCCCCCCAAGACTCAACTCTTAACAAAGTTCCAAGTGCCTGACTTTCATTTTGAATAGGTGGCGGTCAGGAGGAGCTCCGTGGCTCCGAGAGAAGCTTGCCGACATTATAATTAGAGAGACGCCAGTCTGGACGGGTAGCAGGACAGGAGGGGGATGTGACAGTGACAGTGGAGAAGGGAGGGGGGCCCGGGGCCCAGCGGGGTGACAGCACAGCCAGAGAGGTGTTTTATGACTCCCATTTTGCAGGTGGAAAAACTAAGACCAAGAGTCAGAGCCCTTATTTTGGCCACGAACTGATACTCTAGGCCACAGACGGATGATCCCTGCTGACCCAGGCTGAGCCCAGTTAAACTGCAGGGAAGTCCACTGCTTGGGTCTCAGGTGGATGGACTGTGAGCTCGTGGATGACCCAGAGCAGACCGTCCCCCTCTGCTGGCAGTAGAGCTTGGAGCCCCGGGCCACCAGCCACCCAGCCTTAGGGGAGGAGGCCTGTAGGGGAGGGGTGGCTGGGAGGACCCTGCCCCATCCAGGATCAACCCAGGGAGAGGTGTGTGAACTCTGTGCGGAAGAGCTCAGGGACCCCCTTCCTGAGGGGATCCTGGATGGCCAGGCGCTGGGTGGGGCTCTTCCCCGCGGGCACGTGGTCCTCTGCCACCTCGAGGTGGGTCTGGGTGGACCTGCCATCTGCCTGAGCAGCTGGCCTGGACCCGCCCCTGCGCCTCACCCGTACCTCAGGGTTTCTGGACCAGGTGTGGGATCACACGGCCCAGGAGGCGCTCAGCACAGGTGAGCTGCTCCCTCTTCCCTTCGACTCTGGCCTCTGCCATCAGGCTGGTCGGCTCCCCTCCTCCCCCACTGGGGGCTCCCCCTCTGACAGGCAGCTCATTAACAGAATCTCTGTAAATAATGCCAACCAGTTAGAGTTACAACGAGGTAGCTCATTAAAGCCCTCTGCTTGTCTCCCTTCCCAATTAGTGTTTCTGCGGCGAAGCCACCAGGATGGCGCGTGACAGGGTGCCCTTGGTGTGTCGTGGGGCCGGGGCAGCCCCCATCACCCCAGGAGCAGTACTGGCAGCCACCTGCCCCCATCCTGCAGCCTCTGGGAGAACAGGGAGGGAGCGGGCCAGCTGCCCCAGGCACCCGCGGGGGGCCCAGACCGCGGTCTGTTTGGGCTGGAGAGTCTGTCCGCGCACCTGATCCTTCTACGGTCCATTTCCCTGCAGCGTTCTCGGCCCCAGGTTCCCACTCCAGATCGCTGCATTCAAACTCTCCTGTCCTGTGTTCCTTCTCAGTCTTCCTCTTACCTCCTTCCATGGGTGACCTCTAACTTTCCCAGCAGCTCCTGGGGACAGCATTCTTCTCCTTGGGTGCTGAGGTCATCAGTGACAACAGTGGAGGGAACTTCAGGCTAGAGAGGAGGAGGACAGGCCAGAAGAGGCTGGGGTGAGAGGCGGGGGCCTGATACTCCCGGGACAAGCTTTACTTCCTCCACTTTTTTTTTTTTACACACAAAGAAACAGGCTCAGAGAGGTTCAGCCACTTGCCCCAGATCACACAGCTGGTGGTCTGGAGCTTGTCTTGGGAGCGGGGGTCTGACAACCTGAGTGTGGCTTACCTGTGCCTGCAGGTTAATGGCAGCAGAGAGACCCTCCAGGGCCCCCTGCTGCCCCCAGGTGGGTGAGCACAGCTGATCCCTGTTGCATCGTTTCCCCAGAGAGATTTTGCTACACCTGACCACACTTCCTCCACTTTGGGGAGGAAACTGCTCCCACTTTCTTTCCCTCTTGCTGAATCGATAGCTTGGCCAGGCAAGAAAGAAAATGAAATTTACATTTAATGGTTTCCATGGCAACCATGGTGCTGGCCCAGCTTCCCTTGCTCTTGGGGCACCCTGTTCTGAGAAGAGCCAGGTATCAGAGCCTCAGCTCCCCAAGAAGGTGGTGGGGGTTCAACAGAACTGGAAGGCGTCCAGGCCCCCGACCACCCCTCTCTCTGGCTGTATGGGGAAAGGGACCCCTTTTTTCCAACAGAGCAGGGGCAGATCGCTTGCACCCTGACCTCAGCATCGCCATGGCGATGCTCCGTGCCAGGCTCTGAGCTCAGCGCTACCGCATTACTTCCTCCCATCTTCGCTCCAGTCCGAGGAAGATGCTAGTGTTGCCCCGCTTTACAGATGAGGAAGTCAACCCAAGGGAGCCTTATAAACCTTGTTCGGTGGCTCAGAGGGTCAGAGCCTTGGAATGGAACCCACAGTTGCTTGAGCCCTGGACCTGTGGTCGTAAGCGTTCTGCAACAGGAGAATGCGTTCAGAGCTCACACCCGGGGCGCAGCTTCTGCCCCTGCCTCGCCCCACGGTCTACGGAGAGGGCTGGGCACCAGGGCGGAGCGCAGGTGTGCAGCCAGGCAGCCCGGGTGTCCCTGCGCATCTAGTCAGTGCGGGGTTCTCAGCCCTGAACTAGGGATTAATCACGGTGCCCACTTCTTAGTGACCAGACCAAATGAGGTAAACACCCGGGGAGTGTCTGGCCCGCGGTCAGGCCTCAGAGTCAGTAACCGCCACGCTTAGCGCTCGGGTGGGAGTCAGACGGGGGTAGGGGGGCAGCTGTCAGCACACGTCAGGGTCTTCGTGACAGATGCCGGAACCCACGGGAGCCCGGGGGAGGCGGAGGGGCTTCCTGGAGGAGGCATGCTAGGAGGAGAAGCCACTGAGGCAGAGAGGCTGGCAGGGAGAAGTCGGGGCGTGCGGGGCTAGTCATTCTGCCTGCTTGGCGCTGGTTCCTCCTCCGGGTCCCCCAGGGCGCCTTCTTCTCGGTTTCCAGTGGGGGCGGTTCCCAGGGCCTGGCCCCGCCCCCTGGGCCCACACGTGGGCACATGACATGGCCCTAGCCAATGAGAGACCCACATCTCCAGCTATCCTGATTGGTTGGGAGGCAGGCACATGGCTCATACAGAGCCAATCACAGTCAAGGCCATCAGCCCAGATGGTTTTGTGGTGCTTTGGGGAGAAGAGTCCTTCACCTGGAGGTGCTGAGGCGGGAGGGATGTGAGCCCGAAGCTGCGGGGCCAAGTTCCCCACCGAGAGGCGAGAGCCTGCCTGAGAACGGACCCCACTGCACAGCAAAGTGCAGTTCAGAAGTGGCAAGAGACGGACTCCTGAAGTGTTCCTGGATCCAGCTGTGCCTGAAGCCCCAAGGCTCATTTGGCACATGAACCAACCGCTCTTCCCTTGATGTAGGCCTGGGTGGGAAGGGGTCATGCCTTTCACAGTCACAGGATCCCTCCTAATACAGGAGGAGGGACAGCAGCGGGCTGAGGACGGTGGGCACCACTCACAAAGTTCTAAGTGCCTCTCTGGGGAACTCAGACCTGAAGGTGCTGGGAACCCTTGATGGCGAGCAGAATCGATATGATCAGTCCAGGCTCCTTAGAGACGCTGAAGAGTCATCTGGACTTCCATGGTGCTGAGGCTGAGAAACGCTGATCTAACCCGCGAGGGTGCCCTTTGTAGCAGGTGAGACCACAGGACGCACTGCCTGAATGTACTTACACTGACAAAGCACTTGCTCATCTGAAATTCAGATTTAAGTGAGAATCCTGTATTTACCTGGCAGCCTAGCCCACCCCCTACTGACAGGAGACATGGGTTGTTCGGGTCCTTCCGATACAAACAGGGTACAAACAGTGCGTGTCGCTGCAGGTCTCCCTGTGTTCACCTGCAAGCTTGCCTCTAGGGTAAGTCCCCGCAAGCGGAGTTACTAGGTCAGCAAGGGACTTTGTCATTTTGATAGATACTGAACTTCCTTTCATTAGGTGGTGGGAGGGAAACTCCCTCCCACCAGCAACGTGTGGAAGTGCTTGTTTCCCCACAGCTTTGCCAACAGAGTGCATTACCAAACTTTGGGATTCTTGCCATTTTGGTCGGTGGGAAATGTGAATAGAAAACTTGCAAAACATTGTGAGCAAACTCAGGTGGAAAATGCAAATAAGGAAAAATTGTCAGATTCAGCCCCTGGCAAACCAGTTTGCTGTGTCCACTGGTTGCCTGTTACCTCCAACTTTCACTGTAGCTGTGTGAAGTGACACTTCCAGCCCAGAGAGGTTAAGTAACCTGCCCAAGGTCACACAGCTGGGGAGTAGGGAAGTAAGTCCATGATCTTCTAACCAGGCTCCCAGGCAGTCATGCTAAGGTGGTCTAGGACGGGCGTGGCAAGCCCATCCTCTCCTCCCGAGTCTCTCCTGAAAGTCCCCTTGTCACTTAGTTGATCAGCCGTCCAGCTGGGCCACTTGTCTAATGCATGTGGCATTAGCAGCAACTCTGGCCCAAGTGGGAGTGTCGAGGGCCTTGCTGAAGGCTGGACAGTCATGTTTGACTCAGCTAATTGATTAAATGGATTCCTCTACATGTGCAGCGTTGAGCTTTCTGCTTCGATAAGGCAGAATATTAATTTTAATTAAATCTCCGAAGGCTTGGCCAAATATTTCCATTTTCCGAGCATGTCCCTTGATCACAGAGTTTATAGTCCCCTGGGACAAGTCCATGGGGAAGAGCTGCCCTCCCTCTGCCTCCTGCTGTGACTCAGGGAAGTGGAGGAGGGGTCAGAAGGTAAGCGAGAGGAACTCACACCAGCGCAGGACCTACTATGTGCCAGGCACTGCGCTTGGGGCTTTCCACACGTTGTTTACGTATGGAAGAACACAATGGACGTTTACATCCTGTTTTAGAGCTGTGAAAACTGGATCAGAAAATCAAGACGTTTGTTTAGGGTTTCAAAGCTGCTAAGTGTAGGGTCAGGATCTGCCGGACCCCAAAGGTCGTGATGGCGACATCTACAGTTCTGGGCCCACCTCACACCCACTCCTGTCTTCTGGGGACAGCCCATGAGTTCCCTGCAGGGACCACCCCGCCCCACTTAGTGCAGCTCTGGCTGAGGTGACCCAGCACATCACCTTGGCTACAGAGAAGGGACCAGGGAGGGACGTGTGACTCACGTCTGCCCCTGAGATTTAATTCTGGGACCCTGGTTGTGAAAGTGTTGGGGAAAAAAATTGCTCCTCCTACTGAGTCTGGAACTGGCAGAGCCGCCATATGGAGGGTGAAGCTGGCACTGGGGAGACAGAGCCTAGTGATGGGGGAAGTGGGGGGGTGGGGGTGGGGAACACAGGAAATGGAGGCAGGGTGCTCGGATAACCTCGTTTGAGCCCTGAAGGGAGACCACCGTGAACTTCTCAGTTATTTAAACTTCGTGCTGCTCCTCCTCCCCCTCCCCTCCCCCTCCCCCTCCCCCTTCTCTTTCTTGTCACATTAGCCGTTTTGAGGCACTTAAACACATTCCAGCTTCAACTCCAGCTCTCGCTAGAAGAGGTAGAACACAATGACCAAGAGCCTTCTGGTCAGGGGACCGTCCCAGGTCCAGCTTCCTGCCTAACCTGCCCCGGCTGGAGTCTCCCCGAGATGGCTCAGCCCCTGGCGCCTGTGGCCATGGTTCCTGCTGGCTGCTCACCGGCGGGGCAGGAGCTGTGGGGAGAGCCCAGACCCCGCCCAGGGAGGGTCCGGCTGCCCAGAGCCCCCGACAGTGGACCAGCTCCAGCCCTCACACAGGGGCGGGCGTGCGAGCGCACAGACACACACACACACACACACACACACACACACACACACGCCCCCTCGTACCTGTTCGTGTGTGTGGCTGTGGGGAGGTGTCTGGGGGTCACACTCGGAGAGACGACGGTGACGTTGCTCTGGGGGTGTGCCTTTGCTTGTAGAATATCTTCCCGAATTACCTGAGTCTCCTAAAATGAGCACATTGGAAAAAAATGTATTCATCGTTTTGTTTACAAATTAATAGTAAGTGTAATGCCTGTGAACAGCTGCCAAAGAAATGATAAAACATTTTGAACAAAACATAATCAATATTCCCCAAGCGAATGGGAGCGCTGGTCTCCCAGCCTTGCCAAATCCACCCGATGGACAAAACCTGGAATTAGACTTTTTATCTGATTTGCAGTTTCCTGATTTGTGGGACCAAGCTTCTTCTCGCCTGTTTCTGGGTGTGTGTTTCCGCTGCCTGTGACTTTCCTGTTTATTCTCCGCTGGGCTGTCTGTCATCTGCTTGCCGTGCGGGGCTCCTTGCCTCTGATGGGCGTCAGTGGTGTCCTGCAGTGCGTGCAGTCAGCGTCCCCTCCCGGCTGCTGGCTGTGTCTGAGGTCTGCTGATGGCGTCGTTTCCCACGCAGACCTTCCTGCTGGACGTGCTCAAAGGCGTCCTGGCCTTTGGTTTCACTTAGAAGGGTTTTTCCCCCCAAGTTCAGACAGTCTGGCCGCGTTTTCCCTCTGCTTTTATAGATTCTTTATGTTCAGAATGTTGATCTGCCTGAAACGTGCTGCTGTGAATGCTGCCAGGGGAGCGCCAGTTTACTGTGCTCGGGTGCCCGCGTGGCCACAGCCTGTTTCTGGCACGTCTGTGCTGTCCGTCGCCACCACTGCTGCTGTCACGCGCCTGTCCTCATAACTAACCTGGAGGCCCTCCTCGTGCCGCGTGAGGGTGCAGAGTCAGTCTATCAAGGTCTTCAAAAAAAACTGTTGGATTTTGGTTGCTGTTACACTGAATTACTTTGTTAATGACTATATTAACTGGAACCAGAGGTGAGACGTTGAGGTAATTACTCCTCCTCATTTCATGGCATGTCTTTTTCTTTTTCTTGGTGGGGGGGGGCAATGGTTAGGTATTTATTTATTTACTTGCTTATTTTAATGGAGGCACTGGGGATGGAACCCAGGACCTCATGGGATTTCTAACCTTACATCCAGCCCCCACTCCTGTGCAGACCCCTCCTACCCTGTTCGACAGGCGTCTCTGCAGAGCTACTAATTCTTACCAAACACTTAGCACTGTTTGTGTCAAAGACCATAGACGTTTCTGCTCGTCTCCATGTTTAGAACACGTGCGCACAAACGTCTGTGCGTCCCATGCGCTGCTTCCGGCCGCGGCGCGGCGTTTCGCCAGCAGCGTCCATCAGGGTCTTCTTCCACGGCCCCCGGCGACGGGGACGGGTCCCCGGAGGCCCCCAGGCCCGGCGTCCGCGAGCCGCGCCCGGCTGCGCCTCCCGGCAAGTGCGCTCCGAGCCGCCCCGCCGTTTCCCCTGCGCGCGGTCCGGCCGCTCGGGGCCTGGCCGCGCCCGGCTTCGTTCCCACCCAGGGCCGGGTCCCCGGGTGCCCGGCACCTTCGCCAGCGCGGGGTGTTTCCTGCCTTCCCGGAGTTTGCTCCGACGGGTGACTGTTCGCACGTGCGCTTCCTGACAGCACCTCGCCTGTCCCTGCGCGCCACCCGGCTGCCTCTGCGCGACCACATCCTCCAGCGGCCGGGTGGGCTACCTCGCGGTCTGTGCGCGGCGCCTCGCAGGCTCTCGGGTCTCAGACGCTCCTCAGTCTGTCCCTTGGCTGCGTCCTGGACGACGCGCCTTTATCGAACAAAGTGCTTCCCTCGTGATGGAGTCGAACCTCAGTCTTCCAGGCTAAGATCTGTGCTTCACGTCTTCTTGGAGACCTCTTCACCCTGAGACCGCAGCCGCAGTCTCTCACCTGCTCTTCCTACTAGCTTTACACCTTCACCTTTCGTCTTCAGGGTCACTTCAGTAAGCGGCCAGTTTGTGCCCCAGATACGCAGCCCCTAGTCTGTGGCCAGAGGTGGGACGCGTGCCTGTTCTGCCACATGGGACAGCCACTTCCCCGGGCGGTCTTCACTGCTGTGTGGGACGGGGGTGCGTGTCAGCGTCCTGGGCTGGGTGGCCCTCAAGCGAACACATGGAACACGTCTGTGTGCGGGGCGGTGGCCTGAGGGTCTGCGTGTGCGCCTTTTGTCGAGTTGAGGCGGTGCCCACCTGTTCCCGCTTTTCCTGGAGTCCTCGTCATGCGAAATAGGTACTGAACAGTTAATAAACGCCGTTTCTGTGTCTACTGAGATAATCATGTGACTCTCCCCTCAGGCCTTGGTAGATCTTCTGACATTGAGCCGTCATTTCATTCCTTGTATAAATCCTGTTAGGGGTGTCATTGTCTTAACTCACTGAGGTGTGACCTGCACACAGAAGACAGACTGACAAGTCTGCACAATTCCTGGTCAGGAAGCAGAGCAAACCCAGCTTCCCAGGAGCCCCTCCTGCCCAAGGGTAACCACCGTCCTGATCTTTGACACCGCTGATTAGTTTTGCCTGCTTTAAAATTTTATGAAAATGGAAACATAGTTGAGATTAAAGTACTTTTAAAAATTGAATTAAATTATGCATGTAATTAAAATACATTACCAAACACACTGCTGCGTCTGAGCAGCAACATCAGGTTTAGAACCTTGCATCTGTGGTCGGCGGTGGCACAGGTCCTGGGACCCTCTTCTGGTCCTTCCCTTGTGTGGCTCTGGAACCACTATGATTCTCCCCGTGAAAAATGAGTAGGGCGGCTTTCTCTCCTTAATTTTGGGAACAATTTGCCTATTACTGGGGTCTTCTGTTCCTTGAAAACTTGGTTGAACTCGCTTGTAAGACGATTTTGGCCAGAGGCTTTGGGGAAAGTAGGTTCTTGGTACTATTTTAGCTTCTTTAATGGTTATTGATCTATTTAAGTCTTCTATTTCTTCTTGCTCTGATATTGGCATTTATACTTTGCCAGAATTTTGTCTATTCTGTCCAGGTTTTCAAATTTGTTAGACACACTGCTGTTCACCATACTCATTTGCTTTGTAATTTTTCGTATTTCTTTAGTTATTTTCTCTTTTTTGCTCTGTATTTTATTCATTTGCGATTTTCTTCTCTTTTCAGAGGTGTGGGAACTTTTAGAAGTCATCTTTTTGTTCCTGACTTTATTTTATTACGTTGCAGTTAGAACGGTTCATATGATACTGATTTTTTTTTTAATTTAGGGAGGCTTCATTGGCACTTTACTACCATTTTTGTGAATGTTCCATATGTGCTCAGAAATCACACATTTCCTCTTTGTTGGGTGGGAAGTTCCATATCCATATTAGCTCGTGCTTGTTTTGGCTGCTCTGTCTGCGCTTGTGAGAGATGTGTTGAAATCGTCAACCTCAGTTTTGGACTCGTCTCTATTTCTCCAGAGTGCCTTCAGTTAGTTGTTATATATTTTGAGGCTGTATTTTAGGTGAACATATGCTCATTATTAGTATATATTCTCAATCCATTGTTTGTTTTGTTTTTAAGAAAACAGTGTCCTTTTTTGTCCCTTAGGAAGTTTTTGCCTTGAAACTGGTCTCTTTCCCCCGCTAATATTAAACTTCTGTGCTGGCTTTCATTCTTTGCCTGTTTCTTTTCATCACCTCTTTTATTTCCATCTCTTTAAGTGCATCTCTAGTAGAATCTACATTACTTGATTCCTTTAAAAGAAATTCTTCTAAGATCCCCTGTCTTCTGCTTGGTGCAATTATCTCGTTTATATTTAGTGTGTTCAGAGCTCTTTCTCCCCAACTATCTTCTGTCTTCTATTTATCCCATTTCCTTCATTTTTAAAACTTTGCCATATGTCAACAGAGAGACCGTATTTTCTGCTGTTGATCTGAAAGCTGGCCATTCCGTTCTCCTTTTTAAGTGCTTCCTCCCAGCGTACAGACGTTTACACAGGAGTGTTTGTACCCAGTGCACATTATCAGTCAGTGCAGCTTGTGCTCCTGGAGGGGAAAACAAACTCCGGGGGGAGAAGGCCCCATCGTGGGGACCCGAGGACCAGGGTGGGTGAACCGATGGCTGCCAGCAAGTCCTTCTCTGCCGAACCTGCCGGCATCTCCTCGCAGTACCTAAGTGAGGCCAGTCCCCTCCCTCTCAATCCTGAGCTACAATCTATTAACATTTTATTTAGGTGTTTGGAAAATTTTTAATGTGTGATATGGGTTTACATTTTCTACTTTTTAAACATCCTTGCCTGGTTCTAAAGAGGTGCAAAGTTTTCCATCTACCTCTGTGCTCTGTAACCTATAAATTGGAATTTTAAAGACATTCTTTTATAAACAACTTTTGAGTTAAAAGGTAAATCAAAACAAGTAAAAATTACTTAAAAATAAACACGGGGAATAAAATACATCAAAATTTATGAGATGTGGAGAATCAAAGCATATGTTTATTTGAAAATAAAAATGCATTCACTTGGAAACAAAAATGGCTGAAAGTAACTAAAAGTTAGTGGAGAGTTCTTCAAGACCACTTCAAATCAGAAGTAAAGGTTTTAAACTCTAGGGGTGAATATATAAATATGTACGTAAATTTTAAAAATAGGCCTGAAAAATACACCCCAGACTCTTCGTGAAGGTTAGCTCTAAGCAGGAAAACGCAGTTGGACAGAAAGAGAATAATGACAAAGGAAAACCCTTTTTTATCTTTGATTCTATAAACTTCTGTGTTGACTGACTCTCTCACAGGGAGGAGATATTTCTATACTGCCTTTGCTTTTTAAGACCTATTTTTTAAAATTAAAAAGATCACGCCAAGCACATTTTCCAAACACAGTGCAACTAAAGCTGGGGATTAACAAGAGGACAACGTCCCTAAGTCCGTCCGCTTGGAAACCTAAAAACACATCTAAATAATGTGAATTAAACAATGAGTCAAAACTGAATTACCAACTACTTAGAAGCGAACGGTAATAGAGGCACTACGTACAAAAGCCCCAGGGTGCTGCCCAGACGTGTGCTGGAGGAACGTGAATGCCTCAGTGCCGTCAGTAGACAGGAGGACAGACTGGAAGGGCAACTGAGAGCTTACTCAGTAAGCTAGCAGGTGAACAGAAAACAAATGTAAAGAAAGCCGATGGAAACTAGTGAGGCAAAGGAGCAGAAATTAATGAAACAGAATAAAACAAGAGTAGATGTGAGCCACAAAAACGAAAAACCATTCTTTGCAAAAGCTGAAAAGCTAGACAAAATCAGCAAGCCTGGCTAAGAGGGCACACCAGCCCCCACGGAAACGAAGCAGGCGCGTCCCAGGGGCACAGGTGAGCTGGACGACAGGGAAGTGCGAGATTTCGGCCAGTAACTTTGACAGTCTAATGTGAAGTGGGCAAGTTTTAGAAGAAAGGATGTCACACAAAATGGCAGATTCCGCCCCCTGCCCAGCCGCCTCGCTCCCTCCAGAGGGAAGTTCCGGAGACGCGCTTCCAGCGGCCCTTGCAGCCTGGGCTGCGCTCCCTCTGGGCCGCCGGCAGTGGACCCAGCAGGACTGCGGGCGGGCCGTGCGGGAAGCAGGGGGGGCGGACCAGCTTCCGAGACCAGCCCTGGAGTTCCCCGGGGGTCTGGGGAGGGGGGCTGTGCAGAGGTGCCTGGTGGCAGGTGGCGAGGCAGTGGGGTCTCTGCTGGGACAGTCTCCTAGACGGGATGGGACTTTCTCCTCGCTCCTGTCTATGTCCCTCACCCTCCCAGAATCCCAGAAGCGCTCCAAACGCTGTAATATGCAGTTTTCTGCCTAAATGAGCCAGTTGTGGTCTGTGATCAGATACTCTGACTAATGCACCAAAATTGATTCAAAAGAAGAGGGAAGGGAAAAAAATAGGTAGGCACCAGGTCCAGACAGTTTTACGGGGAAGTTCTACCAAACCATCAAAGCACAGACGAGTTCTGGTGGGAAATCGTGACTGGTACGTTCAGTCTCCCAACTTTTATGTCTTGTAATGAACCCACGCTGACAGTCCAGCTGCAGTCCAGCCCAGCGTAGGCCGAACAAAGCAGGCTTCAGGACTGGATGTTGCTTGTGGGGCTGCTGGTTTGCCGTTCTGATATGGTCCAGACCCTCATGGTGAGGACGGGAAAACGGAGCCCAGAAGACAGACATCCCCTCGTTTGTTCGCCGAGCTCTCCCAGGCGCTGGAGCTGCTCTAGGCTTGGAGGACGCAGCAGTGAGGAAGCAGAGCTGCAGTCACAGAATCTGGGCGGGAGGGGCTCTCCTAAGGCAAGAAATGGCAGGTGCAAAGGCCCTGAGGCAGGAGCGGGCCAGCCGGTCCAGGAGGCTGCAGTCAGGTGTGGGGCGAAGAGTCAGAGGAACTAGATCAGCCCTGAGGGCTGGTGGAGGCCACTCAGGGGCCCGGCTTTTCCTCTGAGGTGCGGAGTCCAGATGGGAGGTTCTGGCCAGGTGGTGGCTGTGGTGTGTCAAGGGGTCTCACCAGCTGTTTAGAGGTAGAGCCGACAGCAGACACTTGCCCATGGGTCCCCCGGGGCGGTCAAGACAGACACGCCAAGGACGGTGCCCAGGAGACGTGTGCCAGGTACCGCGCATGTCCTTGGAGGCCCAGTGTTTCCCGGGCCAGGACTGAGGGTGTGTGTTTGGGGTGGGGAGCCGGGCCACAGGGCCCAGGGCAGAAGGGGACAGTGTGTGGGGAGGGGGAGGTGATGGGCCAGTGGCAGAACTGGGACGGTTCCCGACCCTTATCTTGCCTCTCACTGCATTTCTAAGCACATTTTTTTTTTTTTAATTCCCGTGCTCGGAAGTGCAATTTTGCTGCTGTTGAAATACAATGTGACTTCTCTTTCTCGGTCTCTCTGCTTTAACTGTGTACCCCCGGCTCTGTGCCTCCGTGCTGGCCGGCTTGGAGATGCATAATTTCAGGCTGACACCATAGTAACCACTTAGTCTGATTCAAGATTCCAGTGTCATCCCTGGCCGCGCCTGGATAGCGTGGCGGTGGGGGCAGCATCTGAAGACAGCCCCTCACGCAACAGCAATGACTTCTTTGTCCCCAGGGAAAATGTACACGGAGGGTCGGTGTTGGCCTGGGATCTTAGTTTCCCTCCCTTTGTGGCGACAGGCTGATCTGGGGAACGTGGGTCTGTTCGTTATTTCCCCTCCTGGTTCCCCTCCCCCACGCTGCTGGTGGCAGAGGTGGGGCCGGGCTCCTGCCAGCTGCCGGTGTCTCCCCGGCCATGGGCTCCCGGGGCCCGAGGCTAGCTGGCACTCAGGGAGTGGCCTCGGGCCGGCCCTGCCTCCCCGCTGCCCAGCAGAGGCCTGGAGCTGCCCCCTCGCCCCACATCCCAGACCCCTCCTTCCTGAGCTTGTGTGGCCCAGCAGGTGAGATTCTAAGGACCACGAGCCCAGCTGGCCAGCATCATCCACTGGGGGCAGGGGGCAGCACCCCACCTTTCCTCCCGCAGCCCAGCTATGGAAGCAGGCCGCCCGGGCACCAAGACGCTCTCCCTGACCCGCACAGCCGCTGCTTCTCTGCTACGTGGCTGGTCGGGAACCACACGGTCACGGGGCCCCCTCCCCGGACTCAGCATCCTGGGTCTCCTGGGACATCCGTGTCCGTGGGGCGAGGCCTCTCTCGCTGTGACTGGCAGAGCAGGGGGGCGGCCAGTCCAGGCAGGTGACCACAGCAGCGCCTCCTCACGCGCCCCGCTTTGTCTCCTGATCGGCCGCCGGCCGCTTCCTCCTGTGAGTTTCAGGAGGGGACGAGGCCGCTGGCTGTTGCAGATTTACTTCCTGCCAGTTTAGCAGAAGGAAACCTTCTCCGGCTTAGCAGGCAGGTGGGTCCCAGGGAGGGTTCTGAGCTGCCCACACTCCTGTCTCCCCCGGCTCGTTACCCCCGACCGGTCACTGTTTCCGGGGTGGTAATCCGCGGTTGGCCTGTCGCAGGTGGCCCGGCTCTGCCAGGGGCTGGGGTTGCGTGTGCACACGTGTGCGTGAGTGCACACACCTGGATGGCTCCCCAGTGCTGCCGACGGAGGAGGATCTCCCTCGATGAGGGAGGTGGTGTTACCACAGAAGGAGGCAGACAAGCGCCGCCTGTCCTGCTGTGGGGGCGGTTGGTCCTGGCCACCCCAAGCCCTCAAGGCTGTTCCCCACACGGGGCACCAGCACAAACTCCCTGAAACAAAGAGCAACCGTGTCACCCATGTGCCCCCAGTCTACCTGCACAGGAGGCTTCCTGGAGCTCCTCCTCCTCTCCCACCCCGGGGCCCTCCTTTCCATCTTCAGCAAAGGCCTGCAGACACCCACTGTGTGCTGGCACGCCGCACCAGCCCCCAGCCCCTGTGTTCTCGGCACTTCCGGGCTGGTGTGGGGGAGAGAGACAGCAAACCAATGATCACACAGTTCTAGGATCACCAACTTCTAGGAAGAGGAAAGGAACTGGGAGAGCACCCCTCAGGGCCTGCAATCAGGGAAGCTCCCTGGAGGAGGAGACACTAACTGAGCTCCTGGATGAGCGAGAGGGCTCTGCAGGGGCAGCAGGGATGTGGGACCACTCCAGGCACATGGCCCGTGTGAGTGCGGTGACAGGGAACAGGCAGCGGTGGTGGGTGCAGGCCAGTGAGGCCAGGGCCAGGCCTCTGTCCAGCTGCTGCTGTGGCTTCAGAAGGTGCCTAAGGTTCCGCCTCCTCCAGGAAGCCCGTGGTGACTCCCAGCCCTTGCTCTCTGAGCATTTATAGGCTGAGTTGCATGTAGTTGTGCACACGTCCATTTCCTTCTTTAGGCTTTGAGCTCTTTGAGGGAGGTGCAGTGTGAGTCCTCACACACAGTGGGGCTCAGGAGATGTTCGGGGAGGTCTGGAAAGGTCTTGTTCAAATGGCACCAGCGTCCTAGGGCTCAGCCAGAAAGACAGGAAGCGCAGCATGGTCCTGCTGGTCCAGGGACGTGGTTTACGTCCCACCACTTCCTGAAGGTCAGGTCACTGGGGCCCAGATTTTATGTCCAGGTTAGGGAACCAGAGTCACGATTTCACTGAAATGGTCATGAAGGTGCAATTCAAAAATATTGTGTGTCCAAAAACTACTAAAGATAAAAGCATTTGGCAAGGTAGCAGGATAAAAGATTAACATACAAAACTCAGTTGCATTTCTTTACACCAATAATGAAATAGCAGGAAAAGAAAGTAAAGAAACAATCCCTCTTAAAGTCGCATCCAAAACAATAAAGTACTTAGGAATAAACCTGACCAAGGAGGTGAAAGGCTTATACATGGAGAACTACAAAGCACTGATTAAGGAAATTAAAGATGATGTCAAGAAAAGGAAAGATATCCCATGCTCCTGGATTGGAAGAATCAGTATTGTTAAAATGGCCACACTGCCCAAGGCAATCTACAGATTTAATGCGATCCCTATCAGATTACCCAGGACATTTTTCACAGAACTAGATCAAAGAACCCTAAAATTTATATGGAACCATAAAAGACCCAGAATTGCCAAAGCAACACTGAAGAAAAAGAAATAAGCTGGAGGCATTGCCGCCCAGACTTCAGACAATACTACAGAGCTACAGTCATCAAAATGGCATCGTACTGGCACAAGAACAGACACACGGATCAATGGGAACAGAATAGAGAGCCCAGAAATAAACCCACACACCTACAGTCAATTAATCTTCAGAGGAGGCAGGAATATACAATGTAGAAAGGACAGTCTCTTCAGCAAGTGGTGCTGGGAAAGCTGGACAGCAGCATAGAAATCAGTGAAGTTAGAACCCTCCCTCACACCACACAGAAATAAACTCAGAACACAGAGGTACCTTATGATCCAGCAATCCCACTGTTGGGCATATATCCGGAGGGAACGCTAATGCGAAACAACACATGCACCCAATGTTCACAGCAGCACTATTTACAATAGCTGAGACATGGAAGCAACCTAAGTGTCCATCAACTGATGACCGGATAAAGAAGCTGGGGAATATTTACACAATGGAGTACTACTCGGCCATAAAAAGGAATGAAATAATGCTATTTGCAGCAACATGGATGGAGCTGGAGATTGTCATTCTAAGTGAAGTAAGCCAGAAAGAGAAAGAAAAATATCATAAATCTTAAAAAAAAGATACAAATGAACTTATTTACAAAACAGAAATAGACTCACAGACATAGAAAACAAACTTATGGTTACTAGGGGGAGAGGGATGGGGGCAGGTTAAATTAGGAGTTTGGGATTAGCAGATACACACGACTACCCATAAAGCAGATGAACAACAAGGACCTACTGCACAGCACAGGGAACTATATTCAAAATCCTGTAGTAAAACATAATGGAAAAGAATATGGAAAAGAATATGTATGTCTAACTGAATCACTGTGCTGTACACCAGAAACACACAACACTGTAAATCAACTACATGTCAATAAAAAAAATTAAAAACAAACAAAAACCCAAATACTGTGTGTCACTTGCCTCCAATCTCGACACACTGTGTTGAGCTGGGAAGAATGACCGGGAAGCCGCGACTTCCACATCTGGGTGAGTTGCGGACACGTGTGATCTCGGCTTCCAGATGCTGAAGGAGGCGCACTGATGGGGCTCCTCTAAGGGAAAAAGCCCACTTTATTATCTTTTGATTCTATTAAAAAATTGACCCCCTCATTAGAGAATATTAGGAAACACTCAAACGTAGAGATGGTAGGGAGGACGGCGGGGGGCGGGGCAGGAATCTGTCCCCGTTTCACTACTGGCAGAATCAGTGAGCCCAGAAGGGCGAGGCTCGTCACCTGCCAGCTTTGGGGCTCCCCTCTCTGAGCGCAGTTCCTGTCTGTGAAATGGGCGCAGGACGGCCATGTGGGGCCTGGCTCAGGAGGGGCTCTGGGAGCAACAGCTGTGAGTGCTCAGCTCTCTCCATGTTGCTAGAAACACTTTTTAACCACATTTTTAAAAGCCTTTCTACGGTGGAGGTTCTGAGACCCAAAAAGAGCCACCTTCTACTGCTGCTTTGAGGCCGGCTGAGTGGCTGCACCCTTGGTGACCTGGGTGCCCTCGGCTCCCCAGATCCCCACTCCTGGCCAAGGGCAGGACAGCCCCGGGATCTGGGCTGCGCTGTGGGCTCTCCCGCCCCCACCTCTGGAGGAGAGAGCTGGCCTCCTGCAGACAGAGGTGTGGGGGGGGGGACGGTTGTGGCAGGATGCACTTGGCCTGTTTCCTAGGAAACCCAGCCGGGAGGACGGAGGCGCTGTTGGCTGCTCCTGGGCGGCTCGGGCACAGGAGGGGGCCGGCAGCTGGCCTTGAGCTGCTGCTGCTGCTCCCGCTGTGGCTCCTTCTCCACGCCTCCCGCTAGGTGAAGGAAGGAGGGGCCGCGGGGCTGTGATTCCTGAACACCGCGTGGGCTCCGCCTGGGCCCCGTCCTGAGCCTCCCTGGGCACTGCCCCGCCAGCCTCCTCCCTGCGGGCCAGCCCCTCCCTCGGGTGGGCTGGCTGTCCTTGCCCCTGGTGGCTCCTCAGACACAGCCCGCATCAGCTTCTGCCCCAGCGAGAGTCCCTGGCTCTCCTGCTTCCTTCCTTCCCCGACCCCGGGACACCCCCAGAGGCCTGGGCAGCCCCCTGCAGGGCCAGTACTGGGGAGTCACTGTCTGTTTCACCTCAGCGGTGCTCGATGTCCCGCGTCGCCCGGGGCAGCAGCGCTCCTCTGTCCGCCCGCTCCTGGCAATAAGGGCAGCGTAGGTGCTGTTTCCACGCTCCTGGTTTGTGGCACGTGCGTCTCTGCCCATCACCTCCGACCTCCACAGCAACTGGGCGTGATGCCCATCGTGCAGAGGGTGAAACTGAGGCGGGGAGCCCACGACTCCACAGCAGGCAGAGCCGGGCTGCTGGCCAAGCTGCTTGTTTTTGGACGAGACCCCACAGATACCAAGGTCAGTCCACAAGAACAGGGCGCCATGGGGCTGGGGTGTACTGGGTCCGGCAGCACAGCTCTTCCACATCTTGACCTTCGACTCTCAGCTCTGGTCCCGGGAGAGACCGCGGGAGAACCCGGATCCGCTCCGGGGAGAAGTAAACCGCAGGTTGTCAGCTGCGATTACTGAAAGCCGCCGCCTCGTGCGGGCTGCTATTTTTGGTGATCTCTGTGACCAGCTCTGCAGAGAAGGCACTATAAGTCTCTGTTTGAAGGAATTGTCATGACTTGTATAAATGTGCATTAATGAGCTATGTCCTGGCCAAGACACGGGTTTCTCCTTAATGTTGAGCTGATTTGCAGGAAGCACCTGCATACTGGAAGCAGAGGGACCTCGGGGCCCGGGTTTGGTTCACGCACAGCTGCTCCTGCTTGGGTGGGAAGGCTGGGGCGTCTTGCCATCGTGCACTGCCCTGGCCGCGGTCAGAGCCCGCCCCTCCTGCCCGCCCTTCGCCTCCCGCAGGGGCCCACGGAGCCTGGGCCGCCAGGGCCTGGCAGAACCAACTGCTTGGGTGTGAGTTCCACAGCAACCTGGGAGCATGTGGCTGTGCACAAGCGGCTTCAGTTCTGGAGTCTCAGTTTCCCCACCTGTTAAATGGAGCCACGTGTGAGCCCAGAGCCGGCGAGCTGCGTGACCACTGGGGCAGGGACCCCGCGGGATGGGTGGGACTTAGGACCGGCTCCCCCACCCCTGCCCCGGCTCCGGGCGCAGTGTCAGGATGTTTACAGCTTTTACTTTGGCTACCATCCTCTCCCAGCTTCCCCTCCGTGGGGATTCTGGCATTTTCCCTGGGGAGCACTCTCCGGGACCCTGAGCAAGTGGCCTGGAGTGTGTACTTGGAGAAAAGCACCGCAAGGAATTCTGACACGTTTCCTCCCGTACTGAGAGCCACTGACACGGAAAAAAACTGACGAGAGAGAAAAAGCATCTGCAGAGACGTCGGATGCAAACATGGCCTGAAGTCTTAGCTTTTGCAGGAGGCTCAGACTCTGGGGACAGGAGGGGCGGGGAGGGAGGGGGCAGCCCCGGGCCTGCTCGGCCGAGGCTGGGGATGCACAACACCGCTCACGCAGCCCCCAGGCTTGGAGCCAAGGGCCCAGATCAGAAGCCGGGTCCGGCCCCTGGCTTCGGAAGAAGGGCCCCTGGGATGCTCCCTTAGACCCCCTCAGACCGGGGCTTGATGCCTGGCCCCGAGTGTGGGTGCTGCTCCAGCTCTGTCCCCCGAGCCCCACCTGGGGGCCACACTGGGGGAGACCCTGCAGGCAGTGAGGGGTCTTCGTAACAATCCACATGAGAGATGTGGCCTGAAGGGGGAGGCAGCGGGCATGGGGAGGATGGCCTGGCTGGAATGAGATTCACCCACTTGTGAAGGATGTGGGCAAAGGTTTGCAGGGGGCTCCGATCATTAACCGGGGCCCCTGGGCCATTCACTGAGGAGTTCCCAGGGCTTCACAGTTTCCATGGGGCTGGGGTGGGGGACGGCTGGGGGCCCAGCCCGTACACTCTGTACCATCTGGATGCTTCCCCTTCATCGGGAAGGGGGGGGCGGGCGGGGCGGCCCTCTCAGCCCAAGCCTTGCTCTTAATTCTCTATCCATCCTCCAGACCCAGCCCCTGCTCCTCCAGGGCCCCGGTGCTTCCCCGCCCCCAGCCCAGCCCCGCACAGAGATCAGCCTCTTGACAAGCGTTAGCTCCGCCAGAGTGGAGGGAATTTATCTGCTTGGCTGGCCCTGCTCCCGGCCCCGGAGGACCATGGCGCCTTCAATTACTCCAGGTGCAAATTCATTTCATCCAGATTCTCGGGACGGCTGTAGACAGCTGTGCTCTGGCTTTATTGCAAAATGCATTATTTTCCCTCCTCTCTCAAAAATATTTATCTATGCTAATTTAGCACAGGAGCCAGCTAAGTTCTGCATGGGGAATTGCCCTATTAATTCTGCCGCCTGGAAACACTGCACCCGGCTGCAGAGACGTCTCCCTCCACTGCCCCTGGCTGCAGGGCGAGGCCAGGCGGCCTCCTCCCTCAGACTGGACCCAGGGCTGGAGTGGGAGCCGCTGCCTGGCTGGCCACTGGAGCGGGGCCGGGGGCCTGTGTCGCACATGTCTCCTTGACAGATGGAAGAAAAACAACCCTTTGTGTTTGGGAGACCTGGTGGGAAGGGCTAAGACTTTCAAGGTGACAGACCTGGATTCCCTTCCGATGCAAGCACCACCATCACCCGCTGGGTGGCCTTGGGCAAAGGATGAACCTCTCTGAGCCCCAGTTTCCGCATCTATGGAATGACGCCGGTGGCCTTGCAGGGAGGCTGTCAGCGTCACTCACGTGATGCTCGCAGAGCCGCAGGCACGAGGCAGGTGCGTCACGGATTCATTGCTGATACTGCTGGTTTGCACAGCCACGCCGTCTAGAGACGGCTTTCACCGTTTGCCCGAGTTAGGCGTTCTGTTTCCCACCTTGCGGATGAGCAAACTGCCTGCCTGACACCCCAGGTGGGTTCTCAGCCGCCCCCGTCCAGCAGACCTGACGTGCAGCCCTGGTCCCAGCCCGTCAGGGACCACTGTGCGGGCGGCAGTGCACACCCCCAACCCCAGGTTCGCAGACTGGAGCCCCAAAGGTGGTCCTGGATGCCTCCTTCCCCCACCATCCGGCCAACCCCCACCCCCTCCCCCGCATCTTTCTTTTCACGACGTCTCCCGCCTGGGAGACTGCGGTCATCCCGACTTCCATTTTTGCTGCCCTCCAGCCTATTTTCCATGCAGCTGTGATCCTCTTAAAATATAACCGGGGTCATGTCATCAGCTGTGCAAGCCTTCGGTGGCCTTCGTGGCACTGACAGGGAAGCCGGGCTGCCCCTCGGCTGCGTCTGGCTGGTGGCCGCTCTGCCCTGAGGTTCCTCCGTCAGCCCGGGTCCTTTCCCCGACCCTGCCTCTGCTGGGCTCCACCCACGTCAGGACCAGTCCCGACCCCGCCTTCCACAGCGCACACCTGGCCCTGACACCTGTCACCAACTCCTTTGTTTCTGTCTCGTCCAGTAGCAGCCGCCTAACACCCGCTCTCCCCGCCTCTCTTCCTAACAAGGCCGCGTAGGGTTCAAGTACCTGTCCTCCAGCCCTGGGAGCGGTGGGTCTAAACCCATCGCCGTGACCCGAGTCCTCAGGCCACTGACTGCTTTAGGAACCCAGGAGACCCCAGCCCACCAAGGAGATGCGAGGCCGCTTCTGGAAGGTTGTAGCACTCGTACTTCCCCCCTTGTCGAGGTGTAACTCACTCGCACAGACTCCAACCACCCTTCTAAGGGGGCAGCTGGGGGAGCTTTGGCAGAGTCATCGGCCGCGGAACCAGCACTACGCACACGCTGCAGGACGGGGCGGCGGCCGCCCCAGACTTCCCGGGGCCTCAGCGCTCAGCATCCCGCACAGCTCCCGGCCACCCCTGAGCTGGTTTCTTTTCTGACAGCCGTGTCAGTGGCATCTCACAGTATGCAACCCAGCTTCCTTCTTTGCAAACTGAGATTCTGCCTCATCGGCTCAGGATGTCCTAACGTCTGCTTATTCATCTTCCAGTCGAGGGACTTCTGGGCTGTCTCCAGTTTTTGGTGACTAAGAATAAAACTTCCACAGACGTTCCTGTAGGTCTGTGGACGTGTGTTCCCGCCACCCTGGTGAACACCTAGGAGGGGACTGCCAGGTCACCCGTAGACAGGAGGGCCTCTCACGTCCTGCTGGGTCACCCGTAGACAGGAGGGCCTCTCACGTCCTGGGAAGTTGCCAGCTCTTCTCCAGAGGGGCCGCTCTACTGCGCCCGTGCCCAGCGGCGTCTCAGTGTAGCCGCTCCACATCCTTGCGAGCCCTCGGTGTTGGGAGTTCTGTTTCGGTAAATCCCAGCTGCTCTAATAAGTGTATAGCATTGTCACCTTGTGGTTTTAATTTACACGTCCTTAGAGACAAATGAGTTTGGGCATCTTCTCAGGTGTTACTAGTGTCTGCTCAAATCTTGTGGCCGTTTTTAAAGTGGGTTATTATCTTTCTTATTGTTGAGTTTTGACTGTTCTTTATATATTCTGGACCCAGGCTCCTATCAGGTACATGATTTCTGTCAGTCTTTGCATCCTCCTACCTTTCAAAGAGCAGAGGTTCCTAATGTTGATTAAATCCATTCTTTTACAAAAGGAACTGTGATTTTGGCTTTGACTCTACGGAATCTTTCCTTAACTGAAATTCACGAAGATTTCTCCCTTTTCTTCTAGAGGTTTCACTGTTTTAGGCTTGCATTTAGGCCCACGTTCCATTCTGAGTTAAGTTTTCAGAGAGTTCAAGGTATGGACTGAAGTCATTGTCATTCTTTCTTCTTCTTTTTTTTTTTTTTTCACATGTGATGTATAACCGTTCCCGTCCCATTTGCTGAAAAGACTATCCTTTCTCCACTGAATTGCCTCTGCTCCTTTGTTAAAAATCAATTGACCATAAGTGTGTGGGTCTATTTCTAGACGCTCTGTTCTGATCCACTGATCTGTGTGTCTGTCCCTTTTCCAGTACCACACTTCTTGGTAACAGTAGCTGTATAATAAGCCTTGAAGCCAAGTAGCATGAGTCTTCCAACTTGTTCCTCTGTTAAAAAATTGCTTTAAACATCCCAGTTTCCTTGCCTTTCCGTATCAATTTCAGAACCAGGTTGCAGATTTCCACAAAAATGCCACTGGGATTTTATTGCAGTGCGTGCATAGCTCAGTCAAAGGAGAACTGACATTTTAATGACAGTGAGTCCTCCAATCCAGAAATACACAGCTTTCTACTTTTTCAGGTCTTTGATTTCTTTCATCAGTGTTTTTAGTTTTCAGCATGCAGATTTGCAACAGTATTTTGTAAGATTTATGCCTAAGTGTTTCATAATGTTTGATGCCATTGTAAATGGCATTTTTTAGTATCAATTTCGAATTGCTCAGCTGTAGCATATAAAAACATAGCCCCCGCATGCTGGCCTTGTGTCCTACAATGTCGCGGAGCGCAATCACTAGCTCTAACAACGCCCGTTTAGATTCTTCAGGACTTTCTACGTTGACAGTTACATCACCTGCATCCTTTGAACCTGTGTGCCTTTTCCTTCTGCTTCTTGCTTTACTGCATCGGCTAGGAGCTCAGGACGATGCTGAATGGAGGCAGTGAGGGGACATCCTTGCCTTGTTCCTCGTCTTAGGGGAGAGCACTCAGTGTTTCACCAGCAAGTATGATGTTAGATGGAGGTTTTTCGAAGACTCCCTTTTATCAGATTGAGGAAGGTTGTAGTCGTGCATGGATGTTTTACTATTCTAAAAGGAGCCAGAAGGCAGGAACTCCTTTTTCCTTCTGAACATTTTTGTATCTGGTTATGATGTCTGGAACTGTGGCAGTCATTTTGTGACCATGAGGAGAGCGAGCCCGAGGAGCCAAGGTAACCAACTGATGATGGAAGAGTGAAAAGACAGCAAGGACCAGGGTCCTTTCCATCGCTGGCTCACTGAATTGACAAGTCCCAGACCCTCTTCTACAGACAGAATTCTTATTATGTAGGAAAACAGGAAATCAAATAGCCTTATTATCTAAGCCTTGGAGTGCTGGGGTTTTGTTCCTTGCAGTCAGCAGCCACTGATTCATACCAACACTTGAGGGAAAGTCAGCAGGATGGTCTGGGTTCAAAATCAGGCTTCTGTCTTGGAGTGAGAATACAGAAAAGCAGAGGAGGAACAGCCCAGAGCCGGGGAGGCTGGGGGAGCCTCGCTCACAGCCCCCACGGGTCCAAAGCCCAGTCTCTGCTGCAGGAGTGACCTCTTTTCCTACCTCGGGTAGCAACCTGCGAGACCGGTTCTTTAGTCATCAACCCCGTTTCAGAAGATCAACCACAGAGACTGCGACAGGGAATGAGAACACACAACGCGTGCAAAACCCCGGGCGAATCTGCTCTGTGCCTAGGAATGAAGCTCCTTTGCAGTCGGGTGTTTCAGTGGGAGAGCACGTCAAGTGAGGTGCTGGCGTTCAGGCTGGGGGGTGGCAAGCGGAGTCAGCACACCCCTGCACCTTGTGGAGCTGCCCGGTGGAGCCAGCAGTGGGGCGGGGAGGGGGCGGGCAGACCCTCGCCATCACCCCTCCCCACCCCGCACGAGAGCACGTGAACCCCCCACCTGTAGTCCTCACGCCTCTTCGGCTCCCGTGGCTGGACGGCCTCTCAGACTCTCCAGGTCTGTTCCTGACCCTGACCGCTTTGAGGAGCCGGTCAGGAATCCACGGAAGCTCCGATTTCGGGAGGACGAGCACGAGGTGCACTCTTCTCGTCCCGTCTCTTCAAGGCTCCCGGCTGTCAACCATCACTGACGGCGACCTTGACCGCCCGGCTGAGGCCACGCGGGTTTCTCATTTACGAAGTTGTTCTTTCTCCTCCTGAGCTCTCTGCAACGAAGGACAAACGTATTTTTATGCCCATTTTATGGAGGGGAGACCGGCGCTCGGCCCTGGAGGTTCTGGCCCCGCGGCCAAGCTGGCATTCAAGCCACACGGTTTGATGGAGTCTTTCTGAAAACAGCCACACAGTGGCCTCTTGAAGGCACTGAAGGGCGCTCAGCGGGCAGGGCAGGCCCTGGAGGCGGGGGCGGGGCGGCGCCCAGGAAGCCCCGCTGCCTGCGAAGCCTGCGCACAGGCCGCCTTCACCCGGGACGGGTGCTTCACGGGTAAGTAACTTCCTCCTGGGTTTGGCGCTGCCTGTGCTGTTCTCCTACATGGGACACAGCTCCTGATCTCCCCGGGGTGGAGGGGCGCCCTCCCGTTGAGAAGTCGGCGTAGTGGGGCCCTCAGTCGGCCACAGGTGGACGTGAGGCTCCAGCCCGCTCCCTGGGGGCTCAGGGGCGCCCCCCACCCGCTGTGCTCCCACTAGAGGGACGTTTCCAGGGGAGGAAAGGGGGCCCCTCCCTCTCGCTGTGGCGGTTCCCACGTCGGAGCTCTGGCTGTGGTCTCCTTGCTGGCAGCCCAGCCCCACTGGCAGCAGCCTCTCATCCCAGGGCCTCTCTGGTCCCAGAAGTGGCGGCAGCTCCCCTGGGCTCATCTTGGGCACGTGGGCTCCTCAGGGGCCCTCCAGCTGCAGAGCCACCCCCTTGTGAAATGCCGTCTGTTGGAAGGACCTGGAGTGGTTTCTGCCTTCAGGAGCGATGCACATGGCGCCCGGCTGGATGGATGCTTCCAGACACGCACAGTTCCCACGGCCTCAGTGTCCACCTCCCCGAGGCCTGGCCGTCCAGCTCCTCTAGAGCCTTTTCTTGGGTTCTTTCTGGCTCTGATTTCTGTTTCTGTCTCTTGAGGCCAAAGGATTGCAACTTACATGAGAAGTTTTTCCATTTGGAGCATGGTCTCTGAATAACTGGCGAAAAATGACATTTTCCTGGTGAAAATGCAACCACAAGGCTATTTGCCTCTCACCTGCCTTCTCTCCCCAGGCCCTCCCCAGAGTCACAGCATCACTCTTGCTCTGTAAGTGCTGCGGTGGTTTTGGTTTGGTCCCAAACATCGTGGACGTGGGGGGGTGGGAGCCCCGCGAGCCACTTGCATATCTGGGAAAACAGACACACGAGACGCCGAGGCTGGGGTCTGTCGCCTCCTGGGGGCAGGAGCTTGGACACCCCGGGAGCTGGGAGATGAGCCAGGAGGGTCCTGCACCAGCTCCATCAGAGAGGGGGCCGCGCCCCGCCAGACCGTGGCACAGGGGCCGGGAGACTTTTAGCAGCGATGGGACAGCGGAGCAGGTCAGTCCCCGGAGGCGAGGTTGCACAGGCCAAGTTGGACCCTGCCTCCACGACTTCCCGGAACCTTGGGCAGGTTCCTCTGAGCTGCAGGGAGGTACCATTAAAATGCAAACGAGAGTGATAAAGACCGCCCCCCGCAGGGCTTCGAGAGGGCTCTGTGAGAGGGCACTTCAAAGCTCAGCTCGGCTTGGTCGGAAGCGGGCACCTTTTTTTTCATTAACGGTGGCACTGCCGGTTTGGTATTAACTGTAGAGCCAGGCCACCAACCATCAATACACACACCTGACCCATGCGAGCCCCCACCCCCGCTGCAACCCCTCAGGCTGAGGGGATCCCCACCAAAGGCAAAAAGACCCACCGATGAGGAGGTCTTTCTGAGTCCTGGAATCGGTGAGGGACGCAAGGCAGTCGCTCTGCAGCCAGCCAGA
The DNA here is from genome assembly GCF_009834535.1 of Camelus ferus. Taxonomy (NCBI): domain Eukaryota; kingdom Metazoa; phylum Chordata; class Mammalia; order Artiodactyla; family Camelidae; genus Camelus; species Camelus ferus. The sequence continues at coordinate 30,992,384 of NC_045712.1, forward strand.
GGGGGCTGGGGGCCGGGCGTCTGGGAAGCTGGTTCCTTCGCTCAGAGACACTGGCTGGTGAGCGTGGAGCCAGGATCCAGCCCAGAGACCATGCCCTCAGTGACAGACGCCCACAGGACGTGGAGGGGGAGGGCGTCCCGCCCAGCCGCGAGAGGCCAGGCTCTGGTGCCCGGGACAGCGGCGCTCCCTCCTTCCCCCGGGGATGGGCGACCCCAGCTGAGCCCGCGCTGCTCCAGCCTTCTGGGAGCTGCCCACTGGGCTTCCCAGGCCTCCCTTCCCTTCCCTGAGCCTCCACCGTTACTTCTCTGGGGATCTTGACAGTAGATGAAGTGACAAGTCTTTGTGCTTAATTAAGACACATTGTCCCACCAATTGGGATGCGGGAAATGGCTGGGCTGTTTTACAAATAGAAACAATTCTTGTTCATTATCCCTTAATTGAGGCAACAAAGGGCTCTGGAAAACATCCATCAGAAACACATTCATGTTCCTCATCAGAGAGGATTGGGTTTAGGGCCACACAAAGGCAACAGCAAACGTTCCAATCAGGAGTCACACAGACAGAGGGAACAAAGGCCCGGGAGCACCAGCGCTGCAGCATTAGCCCCATTACACAGCTGATGGGGCGGGAGCAAGCTTTCTGGCCTCCGGCCAGCTGTTCTCTTAGCCTCTTCTTACCCCTTCCACTTCCCAGTACCAGAGGGGGAGGGGCAAGAAAGGAAACTTTCAGACCCCCTGGAAACGTGGCCAGAGTGGGGTAGGGACGGCCTGGTGGAATGTCTTCGGGGTCGAGAGTTACAATCCGGATTCCAGATGTGGCCTGCCTATAACAGTCACCTCCCTCTTTTCGGTCACTATGCTTCTTGTGATATAATTTAAGGTGCAAGGCAGCCCTGTCTCAGTGTCAGTTTATGGCTGGCCAAAGCCCCTGGACTGTTTTTATAGGACTTTTTTTCAGGCTGGGTTGTCTTCTTACAGCTGCACAACTGAATTTTGGGGTCCAAGTTAGGAGCCTGCATTTGTCCCATTGGTCCCCGCCTTACTGTCCTGTCACTCAGTGGAGCTGGCGAAGGTGGCCGCTGAGACCACATCAAGGCTGCTGGGCCCACTGACGTCCTTCAGAGTCCAGTGACCCCCATTGCTGGGCTCTCAGACTGTCTGCCTGTGATCCCTCAACAGATAAAGGACACTCTTTACTGGGCATGTTTCCCCTAACACACTAATGCCCCCAGGGAATGCTCAGGCTGGCTTGTTTCAGCCCACCTTATCAGAGTCATAAACCCCACCGCCCTGCACAGACCCTAAACTTCTTACGTCACCTGCAACCAAGCAGAGACTTGTGCACAAGCCGAGCAGGCACCTTGTGACTGAGCTTATAAAACACCCCAACAACGGGCCCTCGGCGCTCCCACAGGCACCACTCGCCTGTGTGGCTCGCTGTTGCCTATGACAATGTACCCTAATAAACTCCTATTCTTATGTTTAACCTCTGGTAAATTCTTTTACCGACCTGCACATCGCCATGTTACCAACGGGCCACCCTGTTGTCGCCCACAACACAGGCTGCTCCTGGTGGGGACCGGCCGGCCTCTCACCTCCCCTGGGGGCTGAGAGGAAGAGAGACTGGGGCATTCACGGCAGGAAGGGCTGTTCCTCCTTTTAGTTTTATTTCCCTCTCTGGTCAGGACATTGCTGGCCATTGTACAAAACCTGGAAGCCACCAGAAAGCACAAAAAGCAGCAGTGAGTGAATTAATCCCACTGGACCCGTCAATTTCTATGAACGTTCTGTCTGCTTCCTTCCAGCCTTTCTGGGACCTCAACTTTACCGTGTCTTTTTTCCCCCAGCACTTCCGTTCACATGATTGAAATCTCTCCCGATTCATCCTCCTAACGACTGCACAACGTCCCCTCACACGGGTGCGCTGTAAGTTCTGCCATGATTATCACCGAACATTCGGATTGTTTCCGATTCCCCACTGTTACGAATGAGTCTGTCCCGACCGTCTCTGTGCACAGAGCCCCCAGGTTTAGTTTTCAGTGACTTCCTTAAGATCGATCCCAGAGGTGAGATTTCAGGAATGACCCCACAACGCCTTCAAGGTGACCTCCAGGTACTGCCAGGTTCCTGTCCAAAAAGGCTGCAGGTTATTATGGTGGCTGGTCCAGGGTTAGGGTTTCTTTGGGAGAAAGAAGTCTTTGCTTTGGAATCAGCAGCGTGTGTGTGCACGTATGTGCACACCGTGCATGTGTGGGCATCTGCGCAGGTGTGTGCGCGTGTGTGTGTCGGGGCGTGGAGGGGAGGAGTTACCACATACCCAACACGTTCATCTAGCTTTGAGGAGGGGCAACGTCCCCACGTGCTCCGCCCCCGCCTGGTCAGCTTACTTAAAGTTCAGCTCAGGCAAGGCTGTGTGATCAGATGTCGGCCGCCTGCTTCCCCCCACCCCCACCCCCCAGCACCTTCTGCACCCCTCAGCCCTCTGGTTACGCTCAGCTCGGACCTCAGTCCCTCCCCTCCTGACAGCCCAGCCCTGGCTCCTCCTGTATGTGTCAGCATCCAACTGCCCACGCCCCTCGAGGGTCTCTTGCTCCACAGCCATCCCAGCTGGGCTCCAATCCTGGCTCTCAGACACGGAAACAACCTAAGTGCACATTGGGAATGAATAGATTTATATTTAGTGGAATATTATTCAGCCTTAAAAAGTGAGGAAATCCTACCGCTGGGACAGCATGGATGGACCTGAAGGGCATTATGCTACGTGACAGAGAAAGACAAATGCATATCTCATTTCTATGTGGAATCTAGAAAATCTGCCAAACTCACAGAAAAAGAGATCAGACATGTGGTTAACAGAGGTGGGGTGGGGGAAGGGGGAAAGGGAGGGAAGCGGCCGAAAGGTAGAGACATTCCAGTTACAGGAGAGCTAAGTCCGGGGATATCGCGTCTGGCTCGGTGACCGCAGTTACCTGCTGCCGTACGACCTACAGGAGGTTTGTTAGCAGGGTCGGTCCTAAGACTTCTCATCACAAGGGGAGATCTCTGTCCTTCTATTGCATACGAGCTAACGGACGCTAGCCGAACCCGTCACAGTAACCATTTCACAGCATGCTGCACGCCTCTAATGTACACGGTGATGTTTATTTCCCAATAAGCCCGGGAAAAGGTGCCGGCCCCCCCGCCCCCTGTGTGAGCTGGGCCAGCTGCCCCACCCACTGTGCCTCAGCCTCCTCATCTGTACATGGGGTAAAAATCGTGCCTGCCTCACGGCTGTCAACAGCATCACACGAATGAAATGCAGGTACAGGGCCCAGCTCCAAGCCTGGCGCACGCTAGATGCTAATTTCTCTTCAAGCCACCCCTGACATGGAGGGAATTCTGTGAGTTTATGAAAGTTCCGGGTCCTCCTGGGGAGCTGGTGGGCTCCCCCCGTCCCCACTGCGTTTCCAGAGACGCAGCCCCCTTTCCGCATGACTCAGATTCTGATGTGCAGATGGGGGCCACCAAGTGCTCTGCTACCTCCTGCCCCTCTGAGCACAGAGCCACCCCTCAGCCTCGCCTGGTCGGGCTTCGGGGACATGGTGGGCAAAGATGTGCTGGCAGGTGGATTCCCAGTGTAGCTGGCTCCTGCCTCCCCAGGCAGAGAGGAGACACCCCCATCAGATGTGACGACTGCCCCGGGGAGGTGCCACGGACCCTCCCGGCTGGGACGCTGCTGCCCTGGCCTCGGCTGGACCAACTGGGTCTGTCTAGGGAATCAGGCACGCAGGGGATGGGGGCTCACAGGTGAGCCACCCCCTAAACCTTTCTGATGTCCAGGACAAAGCCACCCCACACTGCTCCCTTGAATCTCACCTGGAGTCTAACTCCCACCGGTCAGGGTTGCCACTCTCTCTGTCTGAGCAGAAAGAATCCCCTCCAGGGGTCTGAGTGACCACAGACCCGCTGGCAGGGCAGGGGGCAGCTCTCTGCTGGACCTTCAGGGGGGACCCACGTCCTTACTCCAGAACTGCCCCTGTGCGGTTCCAGGTCCCCCTGCGTGAGAATGGGTCAGACACTAACCCCGGAGGGTGGCTCTCAGGACCACGGGCTCCTGCTGGCCAGCTCCAGCAGCCCCGCTCCACCCCGCTGAGCCCCGGCCACAAGCACCCGTGACCTGCAGGACACAAGCAGGGCTGGCAGGCATGCGAGAGGGCCCCCTCCCCACCCTCCCCGCCCACCCCACCCTCCTCAGCTGGGCCTGGTTGAGCCTTGCGAGGGTGGCACTTGGTGGGCAAGGTGGGGTAGGCCTCGGCGGGTCCACACCAAGCACCCCTCCCTTCTCCTCCCATAGAGTGTTTTTCCCACAGCCAGGTCCCCCACACTCTTACCTTCCAGTGTCAATGCTTTTGAAACTATTTCTTCCAAACAGAGACAGTGCCTTTCCCAAGAAGTGTTTTAGGATGAAAAGATTTTCCATCTCATTACAGGTCTAATTGCTCTCTCCTCCTTTTGTTTGCAAGCAATAGAAACTTACACAGACCGGCTTAGGCAAGGAAAGGAATTCACTGGTTCATGAAGCTAAAAAGTCCGGTGTGGACGTTAGGCGTGGCTGGATCCAGGTGTTCAGCGAAGTCACCAGCTCTCTCTTTTTCTTGTTCCTCTCCTTCCTCTGTGTTTGAGCTACTGCTGGTTTGGACTGCTGCCACAAAAGTGCCTAGACTGGGTGGCTTAAACAACAGGTGTGGGTTTCTCACAGCTCCGGAGGCTGGGAGCCAAGGTCTAGGCAGATCGGTGTCTGGTTTGTGGAGCCAGTCTTCTCCCATGTCCTCACCTGGCGTGGGGCGGAGGACAAGCCAGCTCTCCGGTCTCTTCTCATCAGGCACTGGTCCCATCACCAGGGTGCCACTCTTGTCACCTGGTCATGACATTCCCGAAGCCCCACCTCCTGATGCCGTCAGGCCCGCACGGTGCCAGAACTCCCTCTTCCTGACACCTTTGCTTCCTCTGCTCCGGCCATCACACAGCCCTTGGGATGCTCTTTCTAAAATGTGGGTGTGACCTCATTCCAGGCACAAAACTCCCTGTTGCTGCAGGCCAGCTCCTAGGCTTGGCCCTCTATTCTAAATTCACCCCTGGGACACCGGCCAGTCGCTGGGCATACAGCCGGCCGGGCCGTCCTGCCCCTGGGCCTTTGCACATCCTGCCCCTGCACCTGGGAGCCCCTGGCAGGGCCTCCCCTCCGCCTCCCTGGTCTGTTCTTGCACAGCATTGGCCCCCATTCTGTTCTGGAATCGCCTTCTCCTTGTCTGTCTGACCCTCTCTCGGTGGCGGTGTTCTAGGTACTACCGCTGGGTGACAGAACACTCCCAAATCAGTGTCTCATGACAACGGTGGTCACCATATTATCTCTCATGGGAAGTGCCTGGCCGGGCAGTGCTGTTGGACGCTTCTCACGTGGCTGCTGTCAGATGGAGAAGCAGGAGCGGGGCTGGGGGGTGGGAGCCGGAGCAGTGGCCCGTGTCTCTCCCTGTGTGGCCTCAGGGCCCTTGCCTGTGTCTCTGTGCCTGGCTGGCGGGGCTTCCTCTCAGCGAGGCGGCCTGGGAACGGTCCGCCCACCTGGTGGGTCAGGGCTGCTGGGAGGGAGGGGAGGATGCAGCACCTCCTGCGATCTCGATCTCGCCTCGGAAGCCGAGCATCACCTCTGCCTCAAGTGTTGGCTGAAACAGCTGCAGAAAACCCGAATCACAGTCCCTGGAGGAAGAGCACGTGGGGCAAGAGGTCTCTTGGGGCCCATCTGCACAGGGCGACGGTGGGGACCCACCTCGGGCCCCAGCAGCACCGAGCAGGGTCAGGCCCAGGCACGCCCGGGGGAGCCTGCTTTTCCCTGAGGAAATCACAACGCCACCTCAGTGAAAGGTAATTCTGACCCTCACAGCATCTCAAGGTCAAGGGTGCCTTCTGAGAACCCTCCTGGTCCGCCCTGGCCACGCCCCCGCCCCGCCCCGCCCCGCCCCGCCCCCTGGTCCGCGCCAGGCTGGCTCCCGCCCCACCTCCCCCGGCCCTGGAGAGCTGGGCTGGCTGCAGGCTCCGGAGAGTCCCTCCTCCTGCCCCAGGAGCTGCCGGGAGGGCCGCGCGGCCCCGAGAGCGGTGGGAGGGGCACAGAGGACCCGGCCTTGCCCAGAGTGGATCTCGGCCCCACTGCTTTCGAGCCGGGAGCCCCCGACACACGGCTTAACCCGAGTCTCCGTCTCCTCACTTGCAAAACGGAGATAACAATCCCCTCCCCCGGAGCGCGGCCAGGATCGATGCGGATAATAGATGAGAAAGTGCGGGGACTGAGGAGTTCTCACCCGGCGCCCCCGGCCCCACGCGGGATTTAATGAGAGCTGGCTGCTCCCTGGGATCTTTAATTAATTGTCCCAGCCCCACAGCCCCCGTGCCAGGAGATTAAGCAGGGCCGCGGCAGGAAGCAGGCTTTGGATGCAAATGCCTGGAGCGAGGATTTCTGCGGGTGAAACGGCTGACAGGGTGGTTTCAGAGCAGCTGCGTCCACGCTGCCCGGGGATCAGCCTCTGCACCCTTGGCAGAACCAGCGCAGCGGGACGGGCCAGCCCTCGGAGACCCATCCCGGGTTCTGGGGGTGGGGGGTCAGCCACCTGCCAGCCCCAGACCGGGGCAGGAGAAAGCAGTGGCTGGGCCCAGCCTTCCTGGCCAGGCCTGTAGCCAGCCAGCACCCCCAGGGCCCCTCCAGCGACCCTCAGGCAACCTCCAGATACACCTTCAGGCAACTTCTGGGCGCTGTCCACAGTCCCTGGCTGCTTTGTTCCTGAGGACAGAGGCCTGGCCCTCCTGCCCCTGTCAGTTCCTGCCACTGTGCTGCGCCCTCTCCGTGATACCCTCCCCTGGCTGTCCCAGCAGGACTGTCTGGGCCTCAGCTCAGCTGTTTTCCCTCCAGAGCCTCCCTTGCCCGGCTACCCGGCCCTGGTGCTGGGGTGCCGCCCTCCACGGCCTCTGTGTGGGGAGGTGTCCTTCACCTGCTTTCGCCAGTCTGCTAGGCCCGTGGGGGTGTGGCCGGCCGTGGCCCCCACGGAGCACCCATCAGGACCCTAGGAGAGCCCTGGCCCAGGTCCGCAGCAGGAGCGGGTGGAAGGTGGCGCTGAGCCGCTCCGGACCTGGAGGCAGAGTGTCCCCAGAGCCGCCCTGAGTCAGGGAGGTGGCCAGGCCTTGACGCAGCCCTCATGGTCAGTGACAGGACGTGGGCCGGGAGGGCAGGCCTGGAGGCGGCGTCTGCAGTGGACACCGAGGGCACCTGCTGACGGCCCCCAGCTGGCTGAGACAGCCAGGAGGGGTCTGGGCACACACTTGAGGCCACCACGGAAGGGTGGCACCTTGACCTCTGAGAGAACGCAGTGCTGTAACCTGGTGGGAGCTCAGCAACCACGTGGCAAATAAATGACCGAATAGACGTGGGTCCTACGTAGCACTCCAACTCTGAAACCCCCTTGTAGCCCGTGTCCAAGTGCCTGCCCCATGGGAAGAGACCAGCACATCATGAAGCCAGGACCCTCGCTAAGAGCTTGTCCCCGCAGCCTTGCCGGCCGGCCCTCTGCTCTGTGCTGTGGGTGAAGGGGTGAAGCCTCGGGCCCAGGACAGCTGCTGGCGCCACCCTCCTCCTCCACGGTGCTGGGATTTGGACCCTGGCCCGAGGTCTGGGCTGGACCTTTGGTCTGGCACCGACAAACCTGGCCTGTGCTCAGCCCGACACCCCTGGGGCCACCGTCTCTCCAGGACCCTGGGCCAATGCCCTTGGCCTCAGTGACTGTGCAAACCTCCAGAGACCCCCATGTCCCCCTGTGTCCCATGAGTCCCAGCCACGTGAAGACGCCAGTGTCAGGAACAGCCCACACAGGTGCTGAGCACGTCCTGCGTGCTGGCCAAGGTCTTTATGGGCCTCACCAGGGCCTTGGGGTGCTGGCCCCGGCTGTGTTCTTCATCCGTCACCCCAAAGCTGATGAGGGACCCTGGCCTGGCCCTTATCCCACAACAGCAAGAGTACCCGGCACTTCAGACCCCGAATCACCATCACTCCTCAGAGCCCCTCCCGACTCCAGCCCTGCACCCCTCCACGCCATCTTGGGGCCCCTGCTGTGCCAAGTGCCAGACCTCCAGCCAGCAGGTGAGTGCAAAGTCCCCATCCTGGGGTGTCGCAGCCTGGGGGGGTCGGAGACGCCCCTTTAGAATAACCCTCTGGGCTACGTGGAGAGCGTGGAGCTGCGGGAGTGGGCAGGCTGCCTGGGGAGGCTGAGTCTCAGGGGAGGGAGGCCAGGCTGCTGACGGGTGCCTTTGGCACCTGGGCCGGGTGGAGCCCGGTGGGGTGGGCAGCACCCACCTAAACCAGGCCTCCCAGAGCCTCCTGAGTCCTCCTGGGGTCTGAGGAGGTCGTTCAAGTTGGTCCGGCCCCTCGGCCCCCTAGGGCTCCCCCATGTTGCGTGCTGGTGGCACGGTTCCAGATGGCAGAGAAGAGGGGGTCCAGGGAGAGTCCCACTGCCCATGGGAGCGAGGACAAGGTGAAGGGGACGCGGATCCAACAGGAAGCCAGCCAGAGGCGAGTGGCCTGCAGACAGCCTGGTGGACACCACTGCAGACGGACACGCCCCAGGCCCTGGTGCCATGGTGCTGGAGGGCGGGACTCCTGACCCGAGGGACCAGACAGGACCGCGCGGGACCCGCCGGCCGGCTGGCCGGCCGCTCAGTCGGGGGACTCTTGACAGCCTGCGGTGGGGCTGTTCAGGCATCTTTTTCCCTTTATTTTTTTTTACACTGAGAAGCGCAGTGACAGATTCACTGACGTGCTGCTGGGGATTTAAACAACCGAGCAGTCCCAGCGCTCTGTTCTCACAGCGCCGAGGAGGCCATTCCGAGACATCTTCTATCCGAGTCAAGCTTCTCCGTCTGCAGGTGAGTCTTTTACCAATCTGAGGACAACCCTGCCATATTAGGTCCTGCCTCACAAGCACAATACTTCAACTGAGGTAGGATTCACACGCCTCCTTAGAAAGCATACAATGCCGTGTTTTTTGCAACCATCACCGAAAATCTAATCCCAGAACATTCTGTCATCCCCAAGAAAAGCCCTGACTGCCGGCAGTCACCCCTCCCCCGCCCAGCCCGGGCACCACCCATCTGCTGTCTCCGCGGATTTGCTGTTCTGGGTGCATCACGTAAGTGGGGCTCGTTCCATATGCCATGCGGCCCCACAGGGGTGTCAAACTGGCGCACACAGTTCTCCAGGTGCCCCCACGCCACAGCCCGCACTGGCACCCCACAGCAGTCCACCGTGTGGACAGGCCACCCTGAGGTCAGCCATTCATCAGTGATGGACACTGGGGTCATCTCCACCGTTTCCACTTACATGTTGTTACCAGCTTTTTGATGAGTCTTTGCTCGGCAGGTTTTCTAATGCTTCCCATTTGGAATGCTGTGCGACGTGTGTGTGCCCCTATACACAGACAGGCCGTATCTGCACGGAGACGTTCTACAGCCGTCCATCTGTCCATCTCTCTGTAATCTCTACACGAGCTGACTTTTATGTGCCTTTTAGCACAAGCTCCTGGGGCTTGTGAACGCACACCTTAGCGAGGAACTATTGCTACACGACCCAGGATTTGCCACAGGAGGGGGGCCTCCCGCAGCCCCCGACCAGCTCCTCCGCCAGCTCTCACTCTGCCTCCCCGGGAGTCTGGGTCCCGCCCTCACGCGGCACCTGCTGCCTCTTGGTGAAAGGCGGAGAGGCTGGTGAGCAGCCGCTGTGGGGCGGGGCGCTGTGCCCCTCAGGCTGGGGCTCTCGGGGCGGCTGCGGTCACACTGCCAACATCCCTAAGGCACAGGGATGTTGATGCCACTTTGCAGCTGGGGAAACTGTGACCAAGGCAGGTCCAGAGCCAGCAAGAGGCAGGGCCGAGATGCACCCCCAGGACGGCCTCCTGCAAAGTCCCACAGCCAGGCCCTGGTGGGCAGGTTATAAACGGACCCTCGGCTGTGAGGGGGGATGGGCCGATTAGCACCCTCCTCCTCTCCCCTGCCCCTCCCCTCCCCCCGTCACTATGGGAGGAGACTTCTACTCAGCCTTGAGACGAAGAGGCAACTTAACTCTGGCTGGTAAAGAGCTTTTAGCTTATAAAGCAAAACTCACCAGCATCCCTGTGGGGAACCCTCTTCCCCGATTCACCCCATCTCCGTGGTCAGGGGGTGCTGAGGAGTGTGTGTTTGGGGGGCGGGGAGCAGGATCCAGTCACCGCCTTCCCGGAGACTTTGCGGCCTGGGAGCCGGGTACGACTTGGACCAGATGGATGGGAGAAGAGGTGTGGTCACCACCGACACCAACACCACCACCACCATCAAAATGAATCAGGAAAGTTCTCCGAGGCCCGGGACTAGGACCCGGTCCCTAGACTCACAGGCCGGTGCTCAGAGGAGCAGACGGAAGGGCCTTCCTTCGTCCAGACCGACTCAGGACTTACCAAGACCAGGGGTCGTGCTGGGGACCCATGAGATGCAGCCTTGGCCCAGACGTCTGGGCTGTTTCTGGGGGTCGGACAGGTGGGCCTTGGAAAGTGCAGACAAGCAGTCACCCGCTGTCAGGGCCGGGAGGGCAGTCTGCTCCCAGCCCGGCCCTGGCCCGCTGGGGCCAGGAAGGACAGGCCCAGGGAGGGCGCTGCGGGACAGCGGTCACAGCTGCCCTGGCTTCGTCTGAATGTTTGGCTCGGGCTTTGCAAAGGTCCTTTGAAAACTGGTCACATGGAAATGTCCTCACGTTTCCTATGAAACAGTGTCAAAGGTTCCGTCCTCCGTGTCGCACGTAAGAAACGGCCGTTAATTTACCGAGAGGAAAGAGGCTATGACTGCCAAGGAGGTTCCACGCCTTCCTGCCCGCAAGCGCCGACCGTGCGGCCTGACAGGGCCCCGCCAAGAGCGCCGCTCCCGGACACTCGTGGAGGGCGGCGGGGGCCGTGTGCAGGACCCCGGCCGGCTCTGCCCCCCCGGGGAGGGTCAATCCAGCCTCCCTCTGCACCCTGGCTGCAGCTCAAGTCTGTGACCTTCAGGATGGAAACGTGCCCCCTCGTGTCTCCTCATTCCCATTTCTCTTTCCATCCTGCTCTGTGCACATCCCGAATTATCCACTGTCGTAACGTGTTTTTAATATGGGGATAAAAACGAAAAGCCACAGATGGCAGATTAAAGACGCAGCCCACCCCTCCTGCCGCAGATCCCTGGAAGTGACAAGGCAGCTTTCTCTTTGTCTCCAGAGTCTGGAGCAACTCCAGAAAGCAGTGGCGAAGCGTCACGCTCCCAGGGGGCAGGCCAGGAGCAGCCCACCTTCAGAGGGAGAGGGTGGGGTCACAGTGCATGAGAAGGAGCCACTGCAGGTCCTGGAAACAGCCACTGAGACGGAATCTCAGAGGACGGCCAGACCTGCAGCGACTCAGAGCAGGAGCGGGGATGGCAGGGCCTGGGCGGGGTGGGCGGGCGGGGGACGGGGGTGCTGTGCCGGCTCCTTGTTCTAAGTGCGCCCGAGTGTGTGTGGGGGCAGGATGTGCTCGGGGGCTACACTCACGATGAAGGGGCAGCAGGTCAGATGGGGAGTCATTTCTAGAACCCCCTTAGAGGACTGTGCCTCACCCGGGGACCCAGGATTCGGAGCTGCAGGAAACACCTGGACATGACTTCGGCTTGTCTCCCTCTGGGGAGAGGAGGAGGCTTTGGACTGTGTGGACAGTTTGGGATTTTCTGTGCGGTCAGAAGCATGTGTTCTGAGCTGCCGAGGGTGGACGGTGGTGAGCAGTGACTTCTGTTCCCCCCTCAGGGTGCTCGCCACCTCTCTCCCTGGTGGAGATAGCAGCTCTTGCCACGGGAACTCTTCCCCGACTCCACATGGCCCCGAGGAGCCTGGCGGTCAAGGCCCACCCCCTCCCCACCACACACGTGCGCACACACGCGTGCACACACACGGTCCCTGAGGGCGTCCCGCGGCCGTGGCTGGAATGCTGGTGACAGCCCACAACTTGGTGCACGACCACCCAGCAGCCAGGGGTTCAGCTCAGCGTGCCACCACACTTCTCTGGAAATACAGCGTGAACGAGAGGCGAGAAGCCCTCCTCCTGCCGGGACGTGCGTCTGCAATGTCTGGTTTCCCCAATACCTGTAAAACTCCTGTCTGCAGAACAGAGCGAGGCAGAGCCAGGCAGAGGTGCGGATGCCCAGGAAAATGGAAAGTCCGGCGTCCCTGGAGGCCCTGGGGCTGACTGTGCTGAAGCTGGAGCCACCCGCACACTGTCTGGCGAGTGAGGAAAACCGCAGCGAGTCTGGTGACCCTGGTGCCCGACCGCTACACCCTGGCTCACATGGGGTCCTGGAGAACCACGCTGCAGTTCTGCGTCATTTCACACCTGGAGAGCTGTCTGGATTTCCTTCGGCGTTTGTATCAGATGCAAAGACTTGCAGGTTTATCCTTTCCTCTCCAATACTGACGCCTCATGCCTCTCCGTTTTGTTTTGTTGCCGTGTTTATAATCCCCAGGACAATGTGGAATAGTAATTGGACAGTGGGTATCTTTGATTTGTTTCCATTGTTCATTCATTTATTACTTATTCAACACTTGCTGTGTGCAGGAAATCCCTCGGGCCCTGGAAAGGCAGAAGTGACCAGTGCACAAAGTCAGTCAGAAAGTTTTGAAGAGAAACTAGGGAGCAGTGACGCGCACAGGCAGGGAATGAGACGCAGCTCTTCCCCAGGGAACAGGAGAGCCTTCCCTGAGAACTTCCCGAACAAGACACGCCTGGCCTTTCAACACGAAATCTGATTTTTGCTGTTTTGTTTCTGATAAACAGTCTGTCAGAAGAAAGTCTCCTTGTATACTTTGTTTATTGAAAGCTATCTTTCAGAAATCGGGAATGGATGTTGAATATCACTAAATTCCTTTCTAGCCCCACGGACATAACCAAAGATCTCCCCTTGTAGAGCACTCGTGTTGTGGACGGCACCAGCAGCACCAACACTGAGCCAGCCTTGCATTCCGGTATTCTTGCAGTATGTTGGCACTGATTCTCTTCCTGGCCTACTGGATTTATTCTGCTAATATTATGCTCAGGATTTTGGTTATCTTCTTATAACCAAAAATTCATTTCATGTGTGTGTTTGGGCTGAGGTTGTTTCCTTCCCTCGACCTCTGAAACAGCTCAGGTAACATGGTGTCCCCTGCTTCGCTCCCAGACCCTTGGGGCGTCCTGGAGGGCGTGGCGTGCATTTTCCTGCTTCACTCTCAGCTCTGAGCTTCTGCTGCAACTGCAGTGGTTCTGTTTTTGGATCGTCGCTCTCACCCATATGGGCTGCCTGTTCCGCTTTCTGTGGCTTCTGACGTACGACACATTCTCTTTTCTGTACACCAGGCAGATGGGTGTGCTACAAAACTGGCTGAAGATTTATGGAGCTGGAGGAGGGGTATGTCACAGTAGCTCCCAGCCAATAGCCCAAAGGAGACATCCCATCCTGGGACTCCTCTAGGCTCCCCTCATAGGGCCCCCACAGTGCTGCCCAGACTCCCCCTCCCCACAGACTGGCCACAGCTCTTTTCTGGGACCCCTTCCATCAGGCTCACCCAATTCATTAGGCAGGCGGATTCAGCCTCCCTCTCTTTTCAGCCCAGATCTACCTTTGCAGATTCACAGACCTACCACGTGCTTTGCTAAACCGGGGCTGCTGACTCCAGATCCTCATTTTTAAACAAATTTTTCCATCAAACGAAGGGCACAGGGAAAGACATTCATCCTCTCACCAGTTTTGGATTGTGCCACATAATCTGGAAGGCAGAAGTGGCTCTAGTCACGGCAGACTTTGATTTAATCAGGTATCAGTTTACTGGCTTCTCCAGCCCCTGGGCTAGTTCACTCATCAAGGAGGTCGGAGGCAGGGAGGCGGCAAGTGGCCAATGCAGGGTGCAGCCTTCCTGTGGTTCTGGCTTGTCCTGCTTCCCTTGTTTCTTACCCACCTATTCTGACTGCCGTGGCGTTCGGCAGTCCCCTGGGGTCGGTCTCACAACAATGCTGCTGTGAACATTCTGGCACACTTCCTTGGGGAACACGCGTGCCTTTCAACTGGGTATAAATGGGAAGTGGAACTGCTTGGTCACGGGGGCTCAGTTGTTCAGCTTTAATAGAAGCTGCAGATCTGTTTTCCTAAGTGGTTCCACCAGTTGACTTCCACCAGTACAGTATGTTCCAATGTCTCCAACACATGGTGTATTTCTGTCCCTTTCATTATAACCATTCTGGAAGGTGGGCAGCAGTAGCTTGCTGGGGCTTTAAGTCAGATTTCTCTGATGACTAATGAAGTCAAGCACCATCTCACGTGTGTCCTGGCCATCTGGATTTCCTGCACTGAAGGCCTGTCCTGGTCTTGCCCAGTTTTCTACTGAGTGCTGTGTCTTCTTCTTATGGCTCTGCAGTGAGTCTTTCTATCCTGGAGGTGGGTCCTTTGGCAGATGTATGCACTGAGGTATTCTTTATTTATTTCTTAGTTAATCGTCCTTCATACCAAATGTCAGCAGAGACTATATGAAGGCAGAGATGTTTTTTGTTGCCCACTGCTTTATCCTCAGGGCCTAGAACAGTGTCTGGCACACAGTAGGAGCTCACTCCATATGTGCTACATTAATGAATAAATGATCTTATTTAGTCCTCCTCACTGCCCTGTGAAGGAAAGGCTTACCACCGGTGTCCTTTGAGTCCTAGGCACACCCCTCTTTAAAATGCAAAATCTTATCAGTCACTTACACTTCAGTATAAATAAATATATATATTTTTACTGTGCTTTTCCTTGGTGACGTTTTGCCGGTGAGGGCACTGAGGATCAGGGAATCCAACTCAAGAACATTCTGGGGACCCATTTTTTGTGTCAGGCTCTGTGCTTGAATCTGGAGGTATAAAGTGAATAAAACAGTGGCTTCTGCAGCCATTTTGGGGGCAAGTGACAGCATTGACTAAGCATTGAACTCAGGACCTACTCTAAAACCCACATTCTCTCTATTCAGATGTGCAGGGACACTGAGGGAGAGGCAGTGGGGCTTTTCTGAGTGGGGGAATCTTGAGTGTATTTGCAGGCTCTGGGGTAGTGCCAGAGAGAGATTAAAGGTAAAGAAAGGCTACCTCAGCACTAGGCAGCCGATCCCTTCCTCTGGGTGCCTTCTGGGTCTCTCTTTACCTCCAGGCCTTAAGAGTCCAGTGATCTCAGCTGTGTCCAGGGTGACCTCAGCTTCTAGAAGTGACACCCAGACTTGTCCTTGGCTCCATAATTATCCTTCACCATCACCCTTTCCCTAACACACTTCCCTTTTCTGCTCAAGCCTCCCCTCAAGGAAAGGATGGGCAAAACTCATTTATACTAAAGTGTAAACGACTATCTAGACACTGTTTTATTGTGCTTAGCAGGGATTTGAAATGGGTAGCATTGTCATTGGAGGGATGACTTGATCATGGTGTGAATTCTGTTGTAGATGAGATACTTGGGGAAACTTTCTCTATTCAAAACCCAGCAAAGGCACCGACTCCTGTTATGCCTAATTATATCCTGCCTCCATATTAGCAGAACATGTTCTGATTTGCCAAGTACTTTCATCTCACCCAGGTGGTTCTGAGGAAATGAGGGGAGTTCAAGGTATCCTCAAAGGGACAGGGCAAAACCCAAGCTTCTTCTGCCTGTCCACACTGCCAGGAGCATGGCCAAGGGGAGGCCTGGCAGCTGCACCCCACACCCCCTCTTAAGAGTCCTGCTCATGGGCCCTCAACAGGCAATGCTGACAAGCCCTGTTCAGGGTGAGCAGGGGAGTCCAGCCCTCTTGTTCTCTCGTCTGCTGTGGTATCTTCTGCTGCCATGAATTTGGCCCCAGGATGCTGGGGGTGAGGGGAGAAGGGGTGGCAGGTCTGAAAGCGTCCCTCCGGGGTCTGCATAAGGGTGATGCTTGTCCGCAGGAAGCCAGGGTCAGCCATGTGGGGTTGAACAACGAGGCAGTTTTGTGGACCCACTCCCCGCCCCTGTGACCTGTCCGGGGCCCCGGCAGGGCCCACTCCCCACCCTTGGTCTGCACAGATTGCCTATGCGGCCTCGGCCAGGCCTGGTCTCTCTGGGGCTGCAGTCGCCCCATCCGTGCAGTATGTTTGGGATCAGTGATCCCTGAAGCCTAGGAACAGTCTGGAAACCACAAGTGCTTGGAGCCCGGGGCGGGGTGACCTGTCCCCTTGGTGGACCTGGCTGGACCACCTGGGAGATAACAGTCAGGATTATAATACAGGGCAGCTCAGGGCTCAGGAGGTAGACGGGTCGGGCTCACATCCCTGCTGTGACCTCTGCGGGCTGAGCTGCGGGAGTCTGAACACATCACTCAACCGCCCCAAGACTTCACCTGCAGGAGGGGACTGATGGGGGTGGCCGGTATTGAAGAGAACTCGGGGTCTCTGGCAGCCCCAGTTTGAGGAAGAGGGGATGTTTTACAACTGAAAACCTGTCCATATTGCTATCCTGCTTGGAAACCCTTCTCGGTGCCCCAGACCCTCACCTGGACCACGGTCTCCCCGAGGCCTGTCCCTGTGGCCCTTCCCCCACCCCCGTTCCCTCCGGCCTCCGAGGCCTCCCGACCCCCGAGCAGCCATCCTTCTCCCCTTTCACTCTCCTCGGTCAACTCCTTTCCGTCCGTCAGGTCAGATTTCCTCAAAGAGGCCTTTCCCCATCTGACCGAGTGCCCCGTTACGACCTCACGGCACCGCTGTAACAGGGCCGCGGCTGAACAGCAGGACAGTTTCCTTTTCTCTCTTGCAACTGACGCTCAAGATAAGCAGCCCCGGACGCCTGTGTGACTCCACCTGGGAACTCTGGCTTTGTCTATCCTGCTCTACGGTTCTCAACGTGCGGCAAATCCCCCACAGACCAAGAAGACTGCCCCAGCCCCGGCCATCACGCCTCCATTCCAATGAGGAGGGAGGAAGAGCAAGGAAAGGCTCACCTCTCTGACCACAAGGTGCTTCTAAGGAAGTCGCACACTTACATCTGCCCACACCCCCACTAGCAGGAACTGTGTCATGTGGCCACTGTGGCTATAGAGGGGACCGAGGAAGTGCATGTGGCCATGGACCCCGCTGAGGACAGAGAACACATGAGCGCTCAGAGTCAGTGTGTGCCAAGACCCCGTGCCTTTCCTGCAGTCTGTAGTCACTGCTCATTTAGGGGGTGACCTGATGAACGTGCTCACCCCCAGTGGAAGCCTTCAGGCAGTGGGGAGCCTTGCTCACTCTCAGACCCTAGGCCCAGCACAGGGTCTGGCAGACGGTCAGGAAGGTGTGTCAAACGGGGGAAGAAACTTATCCTGGACGCCCCCCTTTGTTCTCTGTGATGGAAAGCCCCTGCGCGACACGCCCATCGCCCCTCATCTCCGGGGAAGGTTCTGGGGGCCGCCTGCGCCCTGGCTGTGCCGTGACTGGACTGCGGGCCCGGCCCCCGCCCCGCAGGCTGCGCAGGATCCTGTAAAGAGCCTGATGTGAGACGCTGGTGGCGGGAGGCGCGTCTGAATTGGAGCTGACAGGCTCCTGGGCGGAGGCCCCACAGCCCGCAGCAGCAGCAGCCTAATTGGCAGCTGGAACATCAGTGCTTCTGGGGCACTGTTGGGCCCGTGAATCACCTGGGAACTTGTTAAAAACACAAAACTTCTGAGTCAGTAGGTTTGGGGTGATATATCTGGCTGCAAGTGACAGAAAGCCAACTGGCTCAGGCAAGAGGGGGATTGACTGTGAGGCCGGGGTGGGGTGGGCTGGCGGCCAGGCAGGTGAGGGCCCAGAGCACTGCCTCGCCGCGGGGAGACGCTCGCCCTCCGGGGTCCCAGCAACAGTCCTGGGCAGGTGTCAGCCAGCAACGGTGGCCACGGCCTGCAACGGGCTGTTCCTGGAGTGGGGGCGCAGGGTTCTCACGTGTGGCCAGGCATGCTCCCCTCCCAGAAGCCCTGGTGTCGCACCCTAGGGTCCCAGTCGTCGGGGGGGGGGAGGGGCATGAGCGGTGCAGAGGGAGGGTCTGTGGAAACTTCCGTGAGGGTCGGAGCCACCAAGCACCAGGGGTCAGCGCGGGGGCCGCGGGGTGGCCGGGTGCTTGCTGGCCGGCAGCGGGGAGCCAGGGCTCGTGGGGCCGAGGGGCAGGACACCAGCTCCGCCCCGTCTGGGGCTTCCCTGTGGGGTGTGCGGTGCACCTGCAGGGTCACCTGGGAGGCTTCTGAAGTGACACTCCAGGCTCCCCCTTTGTGTCACTGTTTCCAATCAGGTAGCCACTCACCCATTTACCCATTTTACAGGTGAGGAAGCTGAGGCCCAGGTGCCTAAATGACCTGCGTTTGGATCAAGGTTTGTTCTGCTTCCTTTGAGGGGGAGGGGGACCCCGGCTGTGCCCTTGCCCTCTGACCTCTGGCCTTAGCATCTTTTCCCCTCCTGTGGTCGGGCCCCTGCCTGTTGAGAGCCCAGGGGCCTTGGGCTTAAGTGAGGTGGGGTGCAGGGCCTGAGCTGAGGTGAGGGGTCAGATGTGGGGCCAAGGGCACAGGGGCCTCCTGGCCCCCTCCCCACCTGGCTGCATGTCAGCCTCTGCCCTGACCCCAGTCCTTAGCCCGGAGGGGGCCTCCTGGGGCCCTCTTTCCTCTTGTCTGCCAGGGTGTCTAGAATTCCAGCCTTAGCCCCTCCAGCAAAGTCACTCTCACTGTTAGGAAGGTGTAATGGGGCCAGGGAGGGACGGGTGACGCCACTGTGGCCCCAGGCCAGGCTGTGACGAAGCATTGACAAAGGCCAGAGGGACAACGGCATGTGGGTACCTGGGTACTGGGGAGCTGCCTGGGTGAGGCCGGAGCCTGGTGGGGGGGTGGGAACAGGGGAGGGGGAGAGGAAGGGGGAGAGGGCAGAGAATAGCAAAGGGGGAAGGGGGAGAGAGAGGAAGATGAGGAGGGGGAGGGGAGGCGGGAGAGGAGGAAGGAGGGAGGACACACCCGGTTGGGCTGGGGGGCCCCTGGAAGGCTGGAGGTGGGGGGGCGCTGAGCTCAGGACCAGGGGTCCCTCTGCCGCCTCCCCTCTCCTGTTGCCCCCCTCCTTCGGTCTCCACGCCCCCCTTTCTCTCCCCTTCCCGCCCCCCGCCCCCGCCCAGCCCTGCACCTCTGTCCCCCCTTCCTGCCTCCTTTCCTTCTTTGTGTGTGTGTCTCTCTGCTGTCTCTATGGATGAGTCCCTTCCTACCTGTCTCTGCCTGTCGCTCTCCCTGCCGCCTGTCTCGTCTTTCTGTCTGAAGCTCTGGCGTCCCTGGCCCCCACGTCTCCCTGGATGTCTTTGTCTCTTCGTGCTGGGTCTTTCTCCTTGTCTCTGCCTCTGCCTCTCCCTGTCCATCCCCGTGTCCCTGTGTCTGTGTCTGCCCTGGGTGTCTGCCTGTCCATCCGTCCGTGGGTCTCAGGCAACTGAAAACACCCCCGTGCCCCATTTCCTGTGCAGTTGTGAGGCTCCCTTTGAATACTGGAGAAGCAGCGAGTTGACGGTTGCCAAGGGAACGGGTCAGGAGAAGTGGGGGGACGGGGGCCGGGAGCCAGGTGGGGGGTGGGGGTGTGGGTACGCTTTTCTGTTTTCATCTTCCTTGGAGCTTTCCTTTTCCAAAGCATAAAAAAGGGCGACAATTTAAAATGACTTTTCAAGAATCAACACGACAGAAATAATGGGTCCTAACTGTGTTGGACTGAAAGGCAGGTGGGGGCTGCAGCTGCCCCCAGTGCCTGGAGGGAGTTAATGGCCAGATTCTGGGGGTGGGCGATTAGGGGCCTGGAGCCGTCAGCCAGCACGGAGCTGGCATTGCCCGCGGCCAGCTCAGGCCGCTTCACCCTCAGGGAGATTCCTGGCCCCCTCAGCCTAAAGCATCACAACCGGGCACAGAGTGAGCCTTTGTGGCCACACACGGGGACGTCGGGCTGCGTGCCGGCCGTTTAGCTGGGCGGGGGGCCGGGGCAAGAGATGGACAGAAGAGGCCAAGCTCTGGCCACTCAGACCCTGGCACGCAGCCCGGCTCTCCCCAGGCAGAAGCACCCCTGCGCTCTCTGTCTGGCCCGGATCTGGTTGTCTTGGGGATAACAGAGGTGGTACCCGCACGGCACCCGCCGCCAGGGGAGAGACCTGTGCGTCTGGACCGGACTGGACCGCCTGCTTCTGGGGTTGCCCTCCTGCGAACACGCGGTCACTCGCGCAGCACAAGCACATCGGGCTGGCACGGGGACGCGGACGCCCGCGAGCAGTGGGCGCGGCCCCTTATCAGCCACGCAAGCGGGCACCTCTACCAGCATGGAGCCAGGCTCCCGGCGCCGCGCTCCCTGAACTCCTTACCTGCCTCTGTCCGCTCCGCGCCTTTGGGGGGGGGCGGGAACCGTCACTGATCGCATTTTACAGACGAGAACATGGAGGAATTCAGCAACTACAACACAGAATGAAAGTGCCTGGACCAGGGAACTCGGGCACCAGACACACAGAAACAGCGCAGGGACGGGAGGCGGAGCAGGGCTGTGGTGAGGACAAGGGGTCCCCAGCTGAGCGGGCACGTAGGGGTGGCTGGGAGCGGAGGGCAGGCCAGGCCACAGGCTGGTGCTTGGGGCCGGGGAGCGGCAGCCTCGTGCTGATGAGGGTGGGGGAGCTCCTGAGAGGTTTAAGGGGGGCAGCTTGGAGCCCCGTAACCCGCACCCCACCCCACTGCTCAGACTTAGAGATTTCTGGCCCCGCCCCAGCCATCTGCTTCCACAAAGGCTGCAGGAAGCCAGCTCTTCGGATCCCACGTGGGTTTTACACAGGGCTTCCTCCGCCCCCTCTCTGCTGCCCTCCTCCTCTCCGCCACCCCAGGCCGGTCCTCCGCCCTCTTCTCCCCCTCAGGCTTGGCCCATGGCCAGTGCGAGCAGGTGCCCGTGGGTGGGGACAGTGCCCTGCTGGGTCAGGAGTCTCTGTCCAGCCCCACGTGGTCTCTCTGTCCCCAGGTGGAAGGGCCTCTCCGCCCAACAACCCCTGGCCCCCAGCAGCTCCGAGGACGGGTTGGATCTTTCCCACAGTGTGCCAGGCTGGACCCACGGGGCCGGGTCACTGTCCAGTAGGTCCAAAGGGAGAGGTGGTCCTGGCCCCGAAGAGCCACGGTCTGGGGTGGGTGGGAGTCAGGACTGGAGACAGAGTGGGCCAGGGCTGGGCCCTCTGTGGTGGCTGCAGCTGGGAGGGGAGGGGGCAGTGTGGGCCGCGTGGGGGCCCCGGGGAGGCCACGGAAGGGGTGGGGGGAGCTGACCACTTCCAGATGCCCTCTGGCAACTGCGTCCTGGGCCCCAGGCATGAGGGGGCAGCCTTAGTGGTAGAGAGATGCCTTTGCACAGATTCTGTGTTCCAGATGACAACAGCTAAGTCCCCGTCCACTGCCACCACGCCCCTTCCAACGCGAGCCGGTTCCAGCCCGTGGTGACCACGTTTTCCCATTTCTGCGTTTTCTGGTTTGACCTCTGGGCTTTCCTGACCCCTGAGGGACCTGCCCTCCTGAGGCTCCCCAGTTCCCAGAGGCACAGAAGGGCTCCCCTGCCGGTGTACCTGTTCTGTGCCGACCAGCCCGTCCTGGGCCCGCCCTCGGCCTCTCTACGGGGCCACTGCCCCTGCTCTTCCCCCCCGGGGCCAGCATGACAGCCTGCAGCAGCTCCGACACCCCAGAGCCAGTGTTCAAACCAGCCAGTCCCAAGCCACTCCCCTTGCCCCACTGCCCCTTTCTGAGGAAACCACAGCAAAGGCTCACAGTCCACCAACCTGCCGGCCGCCGGGTGCTTGCCTGGGGGGCCTGGGCGGCGTGCCTGGCCCGTTTCCAGGGGTCTGAGAGTAACAGCGATCTTTCCAACCACAGTCATCTCCTCACCGTGCTGGTTCCTCCCCACGCCCCCCTGCAGACCCGCATCTGCAGGCTGGAGGCACCCAGGAGACCAGAGTAGGGGAGGCGGCGAGGCGGGGGATCTCGTCCCTGTGTCCCCCCCATTGCTGGGCAGTGGGTTCTCTGATTTCCCCGCCCCAACACGGTCCTTTCTCTGGATTCTGGAATTTGCTTTCTCCACCTGCCCCTCAGGCCCGGGCAGGGGAAGGGTTAGGGTCTGAGTGAGGGTCTGAGGGTTCGGGTCCCCACTACTCCCAGTCTGACCTGCCCACGTCATGTCAGCAGTCCTGGCGAAACGCCCCCCCGTCCCCGTCGGAGCAGCCCTGTGTCTGGCAGGGCCGGGCAGTGCGCCCCTGCCTGTCCTCTCTGGAGGATCCTCCACTGCTATTTCCGTGAAACTGTCCCAGGACAAACCACCAAAACGCTAAATTATCTGGATCAGATGGGAGAAAAGAGACAACCTCAGTTCACCTTCTTGAGCTGTTTTTTTTCCCTCTTTAGAGACAGATATAACTGGGACTAAACATTTCTCAAAACGCATTCATTCTGTTCCCACCTCCACAATTTTTGCCGTATCTGCATACCACCTGTGTGATTATTTATCTAATAATTTTCTTTCAGTCAGCTCACTTTCTGAAAGTCAGGTGTATATAATTTACATAATTGGAAATATAATTTACCTACAGTAAAATATACCTCCTTTAACGGTGCAGTTCCATGAGTTTTGACAAATGCAGGCAGTCCTGTAACGGCCAAAGCAACCGAGACGCAGAGTAGCGCCCTCACCCCAAGATGCCCCCGTGCCCCTCTGCCCCTGATCCTGGCCGCCACCCCCGGCCCCGGGGACTAAGCCGATTCCTGCTCCCATGACTTTGCCTTTTCCAGGACGTCACGGAAACCAGATCACGCAGTACGTGGGCTTTTGCGTTAGGCGTCTTCCTCTTAGCATGACGCTACCTTTTTTTTTTTTAACAAGCTTAAACCAAAACCCACAACTAACTCATTGTCCTGTCCATTTTTCGTCTTGTATATACAGTGTTTGCATGTAGTGATTCAACAGATCACTGGCCTCAGTCTTATTTTAGAGTGTTTGTTAGAAAGTCAGGTTTACTGAGGTCGAATTTCCGTGCAGGAGAATTCGTCTGCCCTTTTTAGCGTGCGGTCCTAGGAGTTTTGACAAGTGCCTACATTTGCATGACCAGCATCACAATCAAGACTCAGAACAGGGATGTCGGCCCAGAACTCCCCCTGAGCCCCATCCCATTTGACCAGCTCCCCCACCCCCAGCGCCTGCCTCTTCCTCTTTCACGTAAATGGACTTGCACGAAGCAGCCTCTGGAGTCTGGCGTCTTTGAAGCAAGTGTTAATACTTGCCGAGCCCCTCTCTGTTGCACAGACGTGCGTGCACTGCTTCTTAATCCAGGCACCAGCCGATGGACCCTCGGCTTGCTTCCGGTGTGGGCCTACACCCAGGTCGTGGCCGTGTGTATCCACCTCTCTCACGCAGGAGTGGAACTGCTGGGCGGCCCGGTGAATGGACCGTAACTGCACAAGAAACCGCCAAGCCCTTTTCTGGCGAGGCTGAACAATTCTGCACCCCACCAGCCACCTGTGAGCGCCCCGGCTGCTCCGGGTCCTCGCCAACACGTGCTATCGTGAGCTTTTACGCTGCAGCCAGTGTGGTGAACATGACGTGGCAGCTCGTCATGATTTTAACTGGCATCTCCCGGGTGACTGATGACACTGAGCATCGCTCCAGAGCCTATCTGCCGCCTGTATCTTTCCTTGAAGTACCTGTTTCAGTCGTTTGCCCGGTCTGGGGCGGCTGTCTGCCTTGTCACGGACGGGCAGAGTTCCCGGTGCACTCTGGGTATCAGGCTTCTGTCAGAAGTAGGCTTGGCAAATATTTTTTTCCAGTCCTTGATGCCTTTTTGTTCTTTTTGTTCTTTTCCTTTTTTTTCTTTGCAGGGGGGAGGTAATTAGGTTTATTTATTTATTTGATTTTCCAGGGGAGGTGCTAGGGACTGAACCCAGGGCCTCAGGCACGCGAGGCAGGTGCTCTGCCACTTGAGCTACAGAGCTACACCCTCTCCCCCGACTCTTTTTATTCTCTTAACAGTGTCTTTCAAAAAGCAAGAGTGTTTAATTTTGATAAACTCATTTTTAAAACTTTAAAAAGTGGTTTTATAGCTTTAAATGGAAACCCATATTACTCCCCATCAATCGATGTGTTGGAAATGCTTTTGGCAGAAAGTAACAGCAAGCCAAACTTGCAAATGCTCCAGGAACTATCTCAGTAAACACGTGACTAGCCCACATGGCAAGGAATCTTGAAAAGGCAGCCTTCCCAGATCCAGGTGCTCAATCTTGGTGCCTCGCGTCACCAGCAAGCTGCCTGGCTCTGGGCATCACGCCACAGTTCAGAGCACCGGGCAGAGAGAGCAGGGCTGGGACTAGGACCAAGCAAGAGAGGTGCCCACATTTAAGGGGGCACTTGCTCTCAGATGCTGCACGTGCCCTTGTGTGGCCCTGAGAGGCAGTGCCCCCTTAAATCTGGCACCCGGGCACCCTCTTGTCTTGCCCTAGTCCGAGCCCTGCCCAGAGCTGGAAATCTCACTTGAGACGACACCTGTCCACGAAGCTCCCCGACAGATGTCGGCTGACGTCTCGTGGCTGTAACTCAGGCCATCTCGTGACCATTCCTGACAGTCAAGGAGGCTGAGAGTCTCAAGGAGAAGTGCAGAAAGGGAACTTCGGTGTGGGAACGAAGAACATTTTTACGCGTCTGGAATGCAGACAAGTTGCATCTGTCAAAAGGCCCTGACCTGGAGTGCCGTTTTGAAACCAGGTGGTTTTGCACACTTCTCAGTCCTGTCTGGCTCCGCACGCACTGGAGTGTGAGAACGTCACTAACAGCCGTGGATGTAGGAATTACAGGGGACACAGAACAGCCAAGACAATCTCGAGAAAGAACAAAGCTGGAGGACAATGCTTCTCGATCTCAGAGCTCACTGCAAGGCCACCGTCATCAGGGCTGTGTGGTCCCCGTGGGGGCAGATTCCGAGGTCAGAGGACCAGGACCGAGAGCCCAGACACGGCTCATAGTCAGTCGGTTTTCTCCATTCTTTTTTGTTTTTGGAGATGTTCTTAGAAAGGGTTGTGAGCCTTTCTTTCTTCATTTTTTTCTTTCATTGAAGTACCGTCAGTTACAATGTGTCCGTCTCTGGTGTGCAACACAGTGTCCCAGTCATACAGATACACACATATATTCGTTTTCATATTCTTTTTCATTAAAGGTTATTACGAGATAATGAATATAGAGAAGAAATTCGTTTTTTTAGTCTCTATATATAGTAGTTAACATTTGCAAATCTCGAACTCCCAAATTTATCCCTAATTGGTCTTCTTTCTTTCTTTCTTTTCTTTTGAGTTAAAACAGACTTATTGAGAGAGATGTATGAGATGGGGGTGGTCACAGTAAAGGTTAAAGGCAGACACACACTCCATAGACAGGGTGCGAGCCGTCCTAGAAGGCGGGAGAGAGCCTACGCCCAGCTGGTCTTCAGCAGGTGTGCGGAGACTCCCCAGAGCAGGAGGAAGGTCTTTTCATGGATGGAGCCCGGGAACCTGACTATTCACGCGCAAAAGAATGAATGTGGACCCCCACTCACACCGTATACAAAACTTAACTCAAAATGAATCAAAGACCTAAATGTAAGTGCTAAAACTATAAAAGCCTCAGGGAAAAAACTGTGGAAAGTCTGCATGACCTTGGATTAGGCAACGGTTTCTTAGTGTGACACCAGAAGCACAAGCAATCAAAGGAAAAACAGATAAATTGGATCTTCACCAAAAGGAAAGACGTCTGTGCATCAAAGGCCACTACCAAGAAAAGTGAAAAAAACCCACAAAGCAGAGAAAATTTTCAGGGCATGTGTCTGACACGGGTCTGGCATCCAGGACACACAGAACTCTGACAACTCAACCGTGAAAGATGAAGAACCCAATTAAAAAATGGACAAAGGATTCAAGGAAGTTACACAGATGAGCAATAAGCACATGAGAAGACACTCAGGGTCGTTAGTTATTAAGGAAACACAAATCAAAACCGCAGGAGACATGACTGCACACCCATCGGAAAAAAAGCAGGGAGAGAGCAAACGTCGGCAAAGACACGAAAAGTCAGACTCCTGGTGCCTCCCTGGTGGGACGGAAATGGTGCAGCCGCCGTGGCAAACTGTTCGTTAGCTCCTCCAAAAGCTAAACGGAATTAGCACCTGGCCCAGCAGCTCCATTCCTGAGTCTACACCCAAGAAAACGCGAAGCACGTACGGACACAGAACTGGTCTCCAACCACGTTGCGCGTAGTGGCCCCAAGTGGAAACAGCCCACGTGCACAGCCAGCCGGTGAATGAAGACACAGAACGCATTTTATCCATACGACGGGCTATCCTTTACCTTTAAAGAGGAATGAGGGACCGACTGGCTCAGGCTGCAACCTGGGCGAGCCCTGACAACATTAGGGCGAGTGAAAGCAGCAGTCACAAAGGTGCGCACGTCCTATGATCTCATTTATATGAAACGCCCGGAAGAGGCAGGTCCACAGAGACAGGAGCGAGTGGAAGTGACCGGCTCACCTCAGTGAGCGCTGAGGTGTGGGGCCTCCTTCTGGGGCAGTGACAATGGTCTGGGCCTAGATGGTGGTGACGTCTGCCCAGTGAGAAGACACAGCGTGATTCCCTGAGAACCACTGAAGTGTCCGTTTGTAAGTGGTGGATTTTATCTTATGTGATTACATCTCAGTTAAAAAATAATAAATTAGAGTCACGCACCTGCTGCAGCTCCAGACACCTGCAGCGGCTGAGCAGGGCGGCTGTGCCACCTGGGGGCACAGCACCTTCCTGCTCAAAGGGACACCTGTGGCGGCCCAGGGACGGGAGGGGACGGGGCAGGGCAGCCCCTCAGCCTGGGAGGGAGCCCGCTGCCTTGGGAGGGCGGCAGAGGCTGCTCTGGCCACGGAAAGCTGCTGCAGGCCCGGGCTCTGGGCCGGGCACCCCAGCCACCAAGACAAGCATCACCTGGGGACGTCCCAAGCCAGCTGGGCGCAGCGACTCTCGAAAATGTGCGCGCAGCCTCAGAGACACCTGGGGTGCCAACTTCTGGGCCGCCGCCCCGAGAGGCAGACAACCTGCGTCTCCTCCCTCTGTTTGCACAGCCTGGCTTCATTAGTGGGGAGGTGACGATCTAATTGCCTCCAAACAAATGTTTGGGTGTGGAGCTTCCTTAACAACGAGCAGCGCAGACGGTGAGAAGCCTGCTCGCCCCTCCTGGGGGTGGGGTGGGGTGGGGGGAGCCCGGCCTGCCTGCCAGCACGGGGAGCTCTGTCAAGCTCTGTCAGGCTTCCTGACGCCCTGGGCGGGGACACAGGAAGCAGGCAGTGCTGGCCCATCTGCACTGGGGTGAACACCTGGTGGTCAGGCAGCCCCCCGCCAGCTTGCGGTCGGAGAGCCTGGATCCTCGCACTCTGTGAGTGACCTGGGTGACGCACTTCACCTACTGTGCCTCGACGTCGGGCTCAGAGAGCAGGATGTGCATTAAGGAAGGCCCTGGGGGTCAGCACAAGGAGGGAGAAAGTAGGAGCAGGCAGAGGGGGATCTCAGGTTGAGTGCAGGCGCCATGGCAGCCTTGCTGAGCCTAGGGGCATCGGAGCTGGAGTGGCCCCAGAGCTGCCCCGAGCTGGGGAGGGGACCAGGCCATGATGAACCTGCATGGGTGCCCCTCCTGAGGCGGCGGCATCTGCAACTGGGGGGGCCCCTGAGGAGGCTGACAGCTGAGGTCTTTCTGCCCCAGCACTGCTCACAGCTGAGGGTCTGGACGTGTGTCATGGTGGCCATCACTCTAAAATCATCATCTCTAAAATCAGCTGTTGAACTTCGAAGGTCCCAGGGAGGAGCTAAACATGCCTTGCATTCCTAATAGCCTGCTCTGAGTGATGCTGTGATGGGGTGAGGGGCAGGGAGAGGCAGGCAGGGAACACAGTCCCCAGGCTGAGCCTCCACCTGGTCCTCAGTCACCAGCTGTAGGGGCATTGCAGTGTGATGCTGCTGTCAAGAAAGCAACAGGGCATCTGGGAGAGAATGAGGGGTGGGCCAGCCCACTGGTCAGGGAAGGCATCCTGGAGGAGGTGGCTTTAAAGGAAAGTCAGCTTGGGAAGGGCCAGAGACAGGGCGTGCCAAGCAGAGGGAAGGCCGTGTCAGGTGCTGAGGCGCTCAGAGCTGGGTGTGCTCTAGGACTGGCAGGGGTGACAGGGACCGTGCAGTCGGGGTACGGGGGAACAGAGCCGGGGAGGGGCAGTGGCGCCCAGGGCCAGACAGCGCTGGGCCAGCACAGCAACGTCAGTGTGCTCTTCCCCGGGTCAGCACGGTCACCTCCAGCCCCTCTGACGGCTGCATATGCTCCACACCAGAGACGTGCTCACCTGACCACAGTGGACTGTCCAGTCTCCTCGTGGCGTGGGCCCTGGAATTTTGTGTGTGCACAGATTTTACTGTTGCAGACAAGGCTGCGATGGACACCCCTGCACACGCATCTCAGTGTGCCTGTGAGACACCCCCCCAGGACACGAATGGCCAGGTGCCACCACATGGCCTTCCAGAACAGTCTCCCCTCACACCGGCTCCCCCAGCAGCTGGCGGTCAGCCGCTTCCACTTTTCCAAGAGGAGGTGAATACGATGGCACAGTCTGGGCTTGCTTTGCGTCTCTCACCAGCAGTGAGACTGGGCTTCCTTCTGTGTGTCTCCTGGGGTGGGGGGAGCACGAGGGCTCCGCTTCCACGTCCGCCTGCTCGCCCGCTCGGCCCGTTCTTCCGACGTGCTGCGATTTCTCCTCCACGGTTTGTGAGAGCGTGTTACGTAGTTTACACAGTGGGGAAATCTGACCTTTGCTTTCGGGTGGCAAACAATTGTTCCCGGTCGCCGTGTTCCTTCGGGGGGGGGGGGCGTTTTGCTGAACAGAAGTCTCACCTCCTTACCCCGTCCGATCTGTCCGCCTTCTCCATGCTGGCTTCTGGGTTTTATGAGACGCTCAGAAAGAGGCTGACACAGAAAAATCACCCACGTCTTCTCTTCCGTTTTTAGATTCATTTTTAACATTTGAATTTTGATGTTTTGGAATATGTTTTTTTAGTAATAGAAGTGAAGTAGAGATTCAGCTTTTTATTTTCCAAATGGCTACTCGCTCATCCCAGTTCCACGTATTAGACAATCCACCACTTCCTCCATCTTCTTGCCGTTTTTATCAGCTCAACGCTCATCTCTTCCGGGTCTATTTCTGGGTTCTCTATTCCCTTCCATCGATGTATCTGTTCATATTTTGAATACTTTTGTCAAGTTCAATTGAGTCTTTTTGTCAAAAAGTTCAGTTAGAATTTTGATGCAGAGAGGACTGACGTCGTCACAACCTCCAGTCCTCCTAGTTAATCAAAGGCACGGCTCCCACTTACCCACCTCAGTTCCACGTCGTTCGTGGGGCCTTCAGTGTCTCCCTGTGAGCCCTCCGCCTTTCCTAACTGTTTTAGGCAGTTCATGTTTTCGGTTGCTATTGAAGATGAGTTTTTTTTCTTTCATTATACTTTTAGCTGTTTGTGTTTTACATAAAAAGAAGTATTGATTTTGATACGTTAACTTTATAACTGACCACCTTGGTGAATTCACGGCCTGTTTCCCATATTTCTGCTTCTTCTGTGGCTGACACGGAGCTGCCGTGCTCAGGGATGGGTTTTCTCCCATCTGCGTGCCCCTGATTTTGTGCACAGTGTTTAACTGCACCGGCTCTTCAGAGGGATGGGGGCTCAGTGGCTGTTTGCTCCAGGACGCTGGTGGCTGCGCGCCAGGCGAGGGGGGACGTGGGAGGCCCGCCGGGCGCTGTCCCAGCGGAGGGGACACGGGCCTGTGTGGGCTGCTCCTGCACTTCGGTCCTCTCTCCCTCCAGCTGTGGTTTGGGTTCACTGCCCAAGATACTCGGATTCAGCTCTACACTGTCGGACACAGACGCCCTCGCCACCCGTGGTGGTCCGAATCCGAGTCCAAGTTAATCACAGTGGAACAGTTAAAATTCAGCTCCTCGGCTGCACTGCTCACGTTTCAAGGGCTCCGTGGCCGCAGGTGGCTCGCGGCCCCTGCACTAGACAGGACAGGCCTGGGGCGCTTCTGTTACGGCAGAGTGCTCTGGAGAGCAAGGCTGCAGACCCTGTCCACACTCGCAACAGCCCAGTCCTGCCTCCAGGTTTTCCACATCACTTACCTGAGCTGGGGGAGAAAGGTTCTCAGAGTTCTTAGAAGCACCTCCATGACCCCCCACCCAGAGCTGCCCCCCCCTTCAACCAGCAGACGGGAAAGTGTGAGTGAGCTGTGGTTTTTCAGCGTCCTTCCCTTCCCATCTCCCCACTTCTCCTCTTTCCCAGGAGGAAGGTGGTGTCTCCACAGTGGCACTTCCTGTCCCATGGGTCCCTGTAGAGCCGTGACCCTGCCCCGCACGTGGTGGCGTCTAATCTCCCTCCTCTGTGACAGTAGAGCATGGCTGTAGGTAGGACTGGAGGCCGGGTCTGCAAGGGGCGTCTCCCCGGACCCAGGCCACTCTGGCAGCCCCTCATCCACCTAGGGAGACCTCCTGGGGCCCCTGAGGCCACGCAGCAAAGTTCCCAGCCCGCCAACGACCGTAACACCAGGACCTCCTGCATGCCTGACCCACCACGGTGTGAGAGGAAAACAATGGCTGTTGTCTTAAGCCACAAAAGTTTGGGGGCTGGAGCAGAAGGCAGGTGCGTGTGCGTGTGTGTGCACGCATGTGTGTGTGTCTGTGTGTGTGTCTGTGTGTGTCTATGTGTGTCTGTGTGTGTGTGTCTGTGTCTGTGTGTGTCTG
The DNA here is from genome assembly GCF_009834535.1 of Camelus ferus. Lineage (NCBI taxonomy): Eukaryota > Metazoa > Chordata > Mammalia > Artiodactyla > Camelidae > Camelus > Camelus ferus. Next base: position 31,023,267 of record NC_045712.1, read on the forward strand.
TGTCTGTGTGTCTGTGTGTATGTGTCTGTGTGTGTGTCTGTGTGTGCACGCATGTGTGTCTGTGTGTGTGTGTCTGTGTGTCTGTGTGTGTCTGTGTGTGTCTTTGTGTGTGTCTGTGTGTGTGTCTGTGTCTGTGTCTGTGTGTCTGTGTGTGTGTCTGTGTGTCTGTGTGTATGTGTGTCTCTGTGTGTGTGTCTGTGTGTGTGTCTGTGTGTGTGTCTGTGTGTGTCTGTGTGTGTGTCTGTGTGTGTCTGTGTCTGTGTGTGTCTGTGTGTATGTCTGTGTCTGTGTGTCTGTGTGTGTGTCTGTGTGTCTGTGTGTATGTGTCTGTGTCTCTGTGTGTGTGTCTGTGTGTGTCTGTGTGTGTGTGTATGTCTGTGTGTGTGTGTGTCTGTGTGTTTGTGTGTCTGTGTGTCTGTGTCTGTGTGTGTGTCTGTGTGTATGTCTGTGTGCATGCATGTGTGTGTGTATGTCTGTGTGTCTGTGTCTGTGTGTATATCTGTGTGTCTGTGTGTATGTGTGTGTGTATGTGTGTGTGTGTGTGTCTGTGTGTGTCTGTGTCTGTGTGTGTGTCTGTCTGTGTCTGTATGTGTGTGCACGCATGTGTGTGTGTCTGTGTGTCTGTGTGTATGTGTCTGTGTGTGTGCACGCATGTGTGTGTCTGTGTGTATGTGTGTGTGTCTGTGTGTGTGCACGCATGTGTGTGTGTCTGTGTGTCTGTGTGTATGTCTGTGTGTGTGTGTCTGTGTGTGTGTCTGTGTCTGTGTGTCTGTGTGTATGTGTGTGTGTATGTGTCTGTGTGTCTGTGTGTATCTGTCTGTGTGTCTGTGTGTGCATGCATGTGTGTGTGTGTGTGTGTGTGTCTGTGTGTGGCGGCGGCATTGGGGGAGCAGGGTGTCAGTTCCCAGCGGGGTCCAGCTGCACTGCCCGGGGGAGCACTCTGGACGCCATGCTGTGACCGGTGCTGGCTCCCCACCGTTCACGTGGCTCCGACCCCGCTCCTGGCGGGCAGTGGCCAAGGTGCTTGGTCTGAAGGAGCAGGGGGCTCCTGCCTGTCTCCACGCTGCTGTGACTGGCATCCCTGTCATCCAGGAGCCCAGGTGGATTCTTCAGATCCCCCAAATCTCTCACCATCTCACTGAGTCTCAGCTGTTACATCCACAGGTCTTCTCCATCCTTTTATGATTTCAAGAAGAAAATCCCTTAGCCCTTCTGCCTAGGCTATTTGGATTGATATCAAAACCACATTTGATTTAAATTCTGCTACCAAGGCCTACGTTTTGTAAAGACCAACACTCCTTCCCTGCAGCTGCCGTCAGAGGCACAAAATCTGCGTCTTGGTCTCTCCTGTGCCATCGGAGGTGGGGGCTCCCCGGGGATGGCGCAGACAGCGGCCCCGCTCCCAGTGCTGCCCACCCTCTCAGCGCCCCATGGCTCAGCACTGGCGGGGCCCTGCCCCCGCCTCCGGCAGAGGTGGGCATGGAGGCAAAGGGGAGAGACACCCTGGGAGCCTCAGAAGAGGCTGGAAAGACAACAGACGTCGGGACTGGAATGGGCTGGACGTGGGAATGCCAACTGGTGCAGCCACGATGGAAAATGAAAAGAACAGAACCACCAGCGGGTCCAGCAGCTCCACTCCTGGGTGTGTGTTTGAAGGAATCAAAATCACTAACTCCAGAGACACCTGCACACCCGTGTTCACTGCAGCATTGTTTACAGCAGGCAAGATACAGAAACACCTAGATGCCCACTGACGGATGAATGGGTAAAGAGAACGTGGTATCTGTTTACAACAGCCAGGACATGGAAGCAACCTACATGGCCACCAACAGACGGCTGGATGAAGAAGTTGTGGTACGTCTGTACGATGGAATACTACTCAGCCATAAAAAGAATAAGATAATGAGAACTATTTCATCCAATTCATCCAAATGCCAAATAAACTTGCGCTCTAGGGGGGAAGAACAATGAAGCAACGCCATTTGCAGCAACATGCACGGACCGGGGGATTGCTGCACTAAGCGAAGTGGGTCGGACAGAGAAAGCAGGCGCCACACGCGGGAGCGGAAAGATGACACAGATGAACCTGCTTACAAAACAGACACAGACTCACAGTACAGAAGACAAAGGGGGGCGAGGGGAGCAGACCCAACGACCACACACGAAACAAACAGCAGGACCTACCACGCAGCGCAGGGAACCGCATTCAAGATCTTGTAATAACCCACATTGAAAACAGTACGAAAATAACGTGTACACACGTATAAATGAGCCACTAGGCTGCACACTGGAGGCTAACACAACGCTGTACGTCCAGTGTCCTTCAACGAAAGAAAAGCAAACGTGGGTGTGTACCGTGGGACGCTGTTCAGCCACAGAGAAGAAGGCGGTCTCGCCACCTGTGACATCGCGGACAGACCCCGAGGGCATCATGCCGAGCGAAGTCGGCCAGGCGGAGGAAGACCAGCGTGGTGTGACCTCACTCACACGTGGACTCTGAAAGAGCTGAACCCACAGACGCAGAGAACAGGCTGGCGGCGGCCAGAGGTCGGAAGGGAGGGTGGGGTGCAGCGGGTAAGGGCGGCGCCTGCATAGAAGGCAGTAAGAAAAAGTGACACAGGGAAGTGGGAGCCGGGACGTGGCGGCTGCAGCTTAACCAGCTGGGCAGGGTGGGGCCCTCCCCGGGGAGGCGAGGGCCCTGTGGGTCTCGGTGACACAGATGTGAGGTGGGGGTCCTGGGCAGGGGGCCCCGGGGGCGGAGGGGAGCTGCCCACGCCTGTGCCCGGAGGTGAGCGGGACGGAGCTGGACCCCCAGACGCACCCCCAGGACCTGGGCCCCCACACGCACCCCAGGGCCCTGGCTGGTCGGGTCACCCACCCAGGACTGGGGCGCTGTCCGCACCCCGCCCGCCCCGCCGTCAGGAGCCCCGGATGTCACAGCGTCACAAACGCCGCTGCCCCTCCGGGAAGTCCTCCCTCAGCTGGGCTGCAGCTGGGGCTGGAGGAGGAGCCGGGCCCCGGGCGGCCGGCCGGCTCCGCCCCGCAGCACAGCCTGGCTCCTGAGCCACGGTGGCCCTGCTCCTTCATGCGACCTTATTTTTCTGTTTTTGTTTTGTTGTTGTTTTTGAGGGGGGAGATAACTGGGTTTGTTTTATTTATGTATTTGTTTATTTATTTATTTACTCTGTATTCAGTTATTTATTTACGTGGAGGGACTGGGCACTGAGCCCAGGGCCTCGTGCGTGCGAAGCACCCGCTCGACCCTCCCCCTCTGACTTTTGTTTTGATTCCCTGCTCTCTCTGTGGTCTGACCGAACTGCACGACCGTCCACTTCTCTGTGCACTTTCTGTGTCATTCCGCCCGAGGTGTTTTGCTTACAAACACCGTTACCTTTGGGTTTGGGTCGCAGCGCAGTTGCTGCCGGGCTTCTCGGCTCCGGCCCCGCCTGTCTGCCTTCCGCCCTTTCAGCTTTGCTCTCCGAGCTTCCCTCCGGTGGTCGGGAAGGTTTGTGCCTTGGGGTTAATTTCGCCGGATCACCTTCATTCTCCAGGGGCAGGTGCTGTAACACGAGCGCCCAGAGGGACGCGCGCCCGATTCCCCTCCGTGTGGACGAGGTCAGCCTGTGCCCTCCCCGCAGGGCTGCCACAGGCGCACCTCGGGTTTCAGATTCAGTCTTCATCTTTAATTTGCTCATGGGCTTTATCGCCAGGCACCTTCTTTTCCAAGAACGACCTCCGTAGGCAGAGTCTCCTTCCTTCCTCACTTAGCCCTCCCGTTCCCAAATCCCGACTCGGTGGAATCTGTTCCCGCTGAGTTCTCAGGAGGGTCGGCACCATGAACTCACGCGTTGGGGACGACGCTTCTGCCGCTCTCACGTGTGGGAACCATGCTTTGGCTGGACGCTGACGTGTTTTTTAAAATGGATCTTTGGTTGTTTTTATCAAAATGAGAAGCGTACGTAAGAGCCACAGACCGTTCCCGCACGGCCCACTGTGGAAGCAGCCCTCTGCCGGCTCCTCGTCTCCCGCTTTCCCAGAGGAACGTTCTGGGCTGAAGGAGACAAGACGTCATCACACGCAGGCTGGATCAGACCCTGGGTGGCGGCAACCTGGGGGCTACCTGGGACGCTGAATATGGGCGACGCATGGGGCGGCATTAGGTTTTGGGGTCGCGCTTCCTGAGCACCACGTGGTCCTGGAGCTGCGTGTGGCCTCCCGTCCCGACGTCTGAGTGACTTCTGCTTATGTGACGTCCAGCCGGCCCAGCTGCGTCCCTGCCGCCGATGTGCAGGCTGAAACTCAACACTTCAGAATAGGACTCTATTTGGTGATGGGGGTCTTTAAAGACGTGACTAAGTTAAAATGAGGTTATTAGGGTGGCCCAGGTCAGTACGGCTGGTGTTCTCACGAGAAGCGATCAGGACACAGACACACCCAGAGGGACGCCCGTGTGGGGGCATGGAGAAGACAGCCGTCAGCACAGCAAGGAGCGAGGCCTGGGGAGAAGCCAACCCGGGGACACCGTGACCTGAGATTCCCGCCTCAGTCACGCCAGCCTGAGCTGACACGATGCACTGACCTGTCTGTCTTTTCTCGCATTTCCTGCTGTTTCCAGCTTTACTGAGATGCAGCCGACGCAGAACGCAGTGTCAGTTTAAGGAGCACAAGTGCTGATTTGATGCATTTACATCTCGCAGAACGATCACCACCGCAGCGCTGGCTGACACCTCGGTCCTAACACCTCCGCCCGCCACGTAATTACACTTCTTTTCTGTGTGAGAACGTTTAAGATCTACTCTCTTTGCAGCTTGCGAGTACACAGTGCAGTGTTGCTAGCGTTAATCACCAGGCTGCGTGGCGGCTCCCCAGAACTGGTTAGTCTTTTAGCTGGAAGTTGGTTCCCTTCGACCGTCTACCCATTCCCCCTGCACCCCAGCCCCTGGTGTGAAAAAACCACTTCTCTTTTTTAAAACAAGTATCTAAGTTGCAGGTGCAGAGCACTGTAATCCGACATCCGAACACACTCCAGAGCGCCCCGGCCGACCCTGTCCCCCTCTCGTCCGCCCCGCCCCGCTTGCCCGAGTTCAGCTCCGATAGATGCTACATGTAAGTGAGCGCGTGCAGTGTTCGTCTTTCTCTGACTTATCTCACTTGGCCTAATGCCCTGAAGGTCCGCCAAGGTGTCACCAATGGCAGGATCTCCTTCTTTCTCGTGGCCAAATAATATTTCATTTAACATAAGATGTTTTCAAAAAACGGACTCAATTGTGGCATTGACACAGAAACTGACACAACACTGTAAACTGACCTCAGTTTAAAACAGAGACAGACCAAGGGCGTGGTCACGGAAAGCCATGGGCGTGCGGCGCCTGCTGGGACCGGCCTTGGGCCATTCACACCGCCGCTCCCGCCAGGGCCCGGGCCAGGCGGTGAGTCCAGGAGAGGGGCACACGCAGCCCCCACCAGCCCCGCCCTCCGCCCCCGAGCCCCCCCCCCACTTCAGAAGTCGTCCCTCTCCGCCCTCCGCCCTTTCAGCCTGACTCAACTCGCTCCCAGTCAGCCTCCCTCGTGAGTCACCTTCAGGGAGCGGTACCGGTTTGGTCTGGACACCTCTGTCCAGCTGCACTTTACTTTAAGTGGAAACATTACATCATGGATTGTTTGAGCTCAGGATATTTTAGCTAAATATAGCTGAAAATAAACACGCTGGAATGTTTCAAGGGGAGATGAAACCATTAGAACTTAAAATGCTTGTCCGGCAGGGAAAGGACAGTCTCTCCAATAAATGGCGCTGGGAAAACTGGACCCCTACGTGCAGAAGAATGAAAACTAGCTCAAAATGGGTCACAGACTTGAGTGCAGGGCCCCTACCACATGGCTCCTTGAAGGGAGCACAGGCAGCCGTCTCCCTGACACGGGTCCTGCAGATGATTTTTTGAATCTGACTCCTGAAGCAGAGAAGGTAACAAACGCAGAAACAATGGGACGACACCAAACACAGCAGAGGCAGCTGTCCACAACATGAAAAGGGACCCGCTGAGCGCGAGAACACATCTGCAAATCACGTATCTGACAAGGGCTAAGGGCCAAAAATCATCAAGAACTCACACAGCTCCACAGCAAAAAGCCAAGCTGATTGAAAACTGGGCTGAGGACCCCAACAGACATTGTTTCCCAAAGAAAACACACAGACAGCCAACACGTCCATGAAAAGATGCTCGCATCTCTGCTCATCAGGGAAACGCAAATCAGAGCCACACGAGACATCACCGGACACCTGTCAGAACGGCTGTGATAAAAAAAGACAGTCAGTAGCAAGTGTTGGCGAGGATGTGGAGAAAACGGAAACCTCATGCACTTGCTGGTGGGGATGGAAATCGGTGCAGCCGCTGTGGAGAACAGTATGGAGGATCCTCAAAACACTAAAAGCGGAACTACCATGTGACCCAGCAAGTCCACTTCTGAGTATTTATCCAAAGGAAACGAGCACACTCACGCACGTGCTCCCCCACGTCCACCGCAGCCGCGATACGGAAGCACCAGGAGTCTGCCGACAAGTGAGTGGATGAAGACACGGCGGTGTGGGTATCCACGGGGATGTCATTTAGCCTTGAAAATGAGGCCTGTCATTGCGACAGCAGTGGGTGGATCTTGAGGACGTGATGTCAAATGCAGTAAGTCAGACGGAGAAAGACAGGTATCGTGTGCTCTCACGTATATGTGGAATATAAAAAAAACTAAGCCTGCAGATACAGAGAACAGACTGGTGGCTGCCAGAGACAGGAACGGGGTGGGAGGAATGGGTGAAGGGGCCAAAAGGTAAAAATACAAAGTAAAGATGTAGTTTCTTAAAGTAAAATGCTTGTCAGTGTACCACCAAAATCACTGCTGGTGACATCCTTTAGCAACAGCTGGGCTAGTGGGTCACCGAAGTGAGCCTTTGTGTAAAAGCACACCTGGTGGTACCTGGCTGGCCAGGAGACAGACGGCTATGCTGCTCAGCAGAATTAAGCAGGAAGGTGTTGAGGCTCCTCCAGCAGGCTGTGCGGGGGGGGGGGGCAGAAGGAGGGAAGCTGAGGTAAGTGAGGGGGTGGAGAGAGGAGGGCTGAGCAGGGGTGGGGCCTAGTCACCCTGCCCCCTTTGCCTCAGCCACCTGGGCTCAGGACAGGGGCCTAGACCCCAGCCTCACCCAAGGTCTCAGGCTTTGTCCAGACTGTCTGGTGGGGGGACACATCACTAGAACAACCTACCAGAGTTCTTCGTCCTCTCTCAGTCCCTGTTGGGGAGGAAGGCATGCTCCTGTGTATCAGTTAGCTCTTGCTGTGTAACAAATCACACCATAACCCAGTGACTTTAAACAACAAACATTGTTTCCCATGAGTCCCCAATTGGCTGGGCAGTTCTGCTGATCTCAGTGGGGGTCATTTGTGCATGTGGGGCCATGGCGTCAGAGGGCAGCACAGGTGACTCAGGCAGGGGTCTCACATGCTGCAGGATTGGCTGTGTGACGAGGACCTCTCTCCTGGATCCCCAGCAGGTCGCCTGAGCTTATTCATGTAGCAGCTCAGGCTTAAAAAGATGAAGTGGAAACTGAGGCCCCCGCTCAGAACTGCAGTGTCTCTTCCACCTTATCCTGTGGCCACAGCAAGTCACAGGCCAGCCCAGGAGGGTGGGGAGATGGACCCCACATCTCGATGGGAAGAGCCACAAAGCCACGTGGCAAAGGACATGGGCTCAGGGAGGTGAAGGATTGGGGCCTGGTCGCATCCACCTGTCCCATCTTGTAACCAGGGAACCTCAGCTGCCACTGGTCGGGGTCAGAGGTCACTGCTTCCCCCACGGGGCCCTCCGTCCACGTGGTTCTGGGAAGGGGGCACAGCTCTGCCCAGCGTAGGGAGGGGGCTGATGTGGCCTTCTGGGGGTGGTGGACAGAGCCTGCCCAGACCCTCGCACCCTCGCCAGTGGGACGAGGACCAGAAGACGGTGGAAATTCATCCCCCGGCCTGGAGACGTCCGGGCGAGGAACCGAAGTTCTTGGGGCCCAGATGGTGTTTTTCATGTCGTGTTCCAGTTGGCAGCTGAGCCCTGGAAGGGAGGGGAACACGTGGGATGGAGCAGCTGGCTAAGTGGATGCAACGGGAGGCCCAGTTCCAGTTTCCTGGACCGCGGCTCTGACGGGCTGTTGGCTGGGACCGAACGTTAACTGTCTCAATGTCCAGTGCTCTTCCAGGACTTGACTGTCTAGAAATCTTGCTCAGGGAGTGTGGGTCCACTCACAGTCTTCAGCGTCTGGGCTTGAGGGCGGGTGGGTTTCTGCCCCGTTCCACGGGTGGAGTCAGAGGGTGCTGGCCTGGGATCCCTGGCCTGCGAGGGCCAGGGCAGGTCTAGAGTCCAGATTATCAGTGATCACGTTGCTCTTCCACATGCTTCTGTGAGAACCAAGGTTTGGAGCAACGTTTCCCCACCTCTTTGTGACCCACAGAAATGAAACCTTCGCATGGAGACTGAAGATACACGCGTGTATCATATTTGTGTGTACGTGTGTGTGCGCACGCACAAGACAGGAGGGAGACCTGCCCAGATTCCCAGAAGGGAACAGCACAGGTGCCTGGATGCCCAGTCTCTGTGGAAGGACGGAGAGTGGGGGTCTGTCCACTGAATTCCCAGACCCTCCGTCGGCATGACTGCTGCCCCACCTCGAATCCCAGCTGGGACTCCCTTCCTCCTGGCTTCCTCTCCACCCGCCTCCCTGCTCTGTCCCTGGTCCCAATCGTGTCGGAGGGTGGTCCCTGGACTCCCTGTGGGGTGGCGCCCCTTCCCCGGAGATCCTTGGGTCTCACCCCAGTCAGTAGGGCAGGTGTGACGCTGGGGCTGCGGGAATGGCTGGGTCTCCCCCGCTGGGCTGCCTTCCCCATGGTCCTGCCCGCTCCCCTCTGCCCCCTGCCCTGCCGTTGAGGACAGGGCCCAGGCTGCCTGGCCAGAGTGTGCCGCTCCCCTGTGCACAGCTGGACACCCAAGCCTGGGTGAGCCCTCAGATCTGACCCCTGGGTGCACATTTATCATCGCCGCCCTGCAGAACCTGACACGGGGGCTGACCTGTGTGCTCAGGGACACCCAGAGTGGCCACGGACAGACCGGCCCTGAGGGGGAGGAAGTGTCAGCATTTCAAGAGCGGTGCCCCCAGGCACTCTGATGAAGCCGCTGCCAGGCCCCAAGCGAGGGGCTCCAGCTGCGTGGGGCACGTGGCTCAGACCCCGTCTGGCTGGTCCTCTGCCTGCCCTGGCTGGCGGCCACGCCGGCCGGCACCTGCTGCAACACAGCTGCAGGGCCAGTGCCGGGCTGGACGGCGTCAGGGCGCTCGGCACAGACCTGTGATGGGGCAGGGCGGGGGCGGGGCCTCCCCCCACCCCCCTGACTGACGGGAGACAGGCCATGTGCCCTACCCCGCCCTCAGCTCCCTCTGACCCTGACAAGGCCCTGATGCACTGCTGGTGTCCCGCACGGTGTGGCCGCGCTCAAGAGACGTGTTGAGAGAGCCGTGAGCCCCGCACCCAGGACCACCGATTCCACAGCGAGAAGTGATTTCCCTACAAATTATCTTTCAAGTCTTCTAATGACTTCCAGGAGAAATCCTCGGTCTGGCGCCAGGAGGTGTTAACACCTTTGTAATACAGTGCTAATCTCTCTCCGCTTAACGAAGAGGGAGCAGCCTCGGGCCGCACGTCTTGCCGGGCAGTGGCAGCACGTTAGGCTTAAGTAGCATTGTTTTGACTTCACTGTGTTTTCTTGTACTCGTATCACATAAGATGAGGCTCCTTTCCATGCATGGAGTGGTATTAAGTTCTCTGCTAAATACAATAAATGCAAGTGAAGGACATAGAAAAATAAAAGAAAATAGAGGTGTGAGCTAAAATTAACTAATACTTAAGAAAACACATATTCGAGAAAATCTGAAATAAGAGTGAAGGGAATGTCTGAAGGGGGCCTGGCAGGGGGGCCAACACGGGGAGGACGTGGGTGACTGCGGGCAGCACCTGAGTCCTCGCTGGGGCAGGAGAGCAGGGCGTGTCCGGGGACCACACCCAAGGACCCGCCAGCCCGGCAGCTGGCCCTCAAGGTGGCCCAGGGCCCCTCCCTGTACCGCAGCCCGGCCGGGAGAGGAGACCTGGCGGTTGGTTTCTGCGACCCCCAAGCTGCACCCGTGACAGGGAGCAGAGGGCCGATGATGGGGTCTCCATCAGCCAGCTGTCGTGGCCGAGGGGTGGGAATTGTCCACTCTCTCTGCATCTGAGGGGCTGGCTAAGGTCCTGGAATGCCGCCCAGCTCTGCCTCGCCCACTCCTCGGTTAGCATTACGGTCCTAAATATGGACCCTGTCCAGATCCCACTGTGTGCTCACCTCCCTCACGCCTGGGGTAGCCAGGGCTCTTGGGTGCTTGGACAAAGGTCCTGGGAGGGCTGACCTTACCAGCATGGAGTGAACCTGGCCACAGGTTGGCTGGTTGCTCACCCTAAGCCACCCCTTCCACCCCTGTTGTGCTCCTGTCTGGGTGTCAGCTCTCCTCCAGGAAGCCCTGTGCAGGGGTGGGTCTTAGTAAGTCCGAGACAGCCATAGCAACTCCATTTCCCGAGCCAGTGACTGACTTAGGGAGGAGCAGGCGACCTCACTCTGGCTGCCTCTGTGAGGCCTGGGGTCTTGGCAGCCAGTCTTGGGCTCCTGAGGAACCCTGGCCTGCGGGAAAAGTGCTAAGAACGACAAGGAGAAAGACGGAAGGTTCCAGGCCCTAGGGCTTCTTTCTGGGCAGGATAAGGAAGTCTAAGGCATCTGTAGCCTCGAAGCAGCCCAGCCAGTGCCCGCGGGGTGGACGGGGCGGGTCCTCAGTCTTCCCCCGTCAGACCGACCGTGTCACTCCCTTCTCCTCTCGGGGAAAAGTGCCTGACACAGGTGTTTCCACAAGATTTAAAGACACGCCGCACTCAGGTACACTCGTGCGCAAACCTGGTCGATTTACGATGCTTGTCCACAATCATCGCCTGACTCCGTCCTGGCTTTCTCACGGGGTGACAGAATGAACACCACCAGACGCCTGTGAGCCCCCAAGGCCGGGCGAGAATCTGAGCTCTGTGTCCGCGGCTGTGAGCGTGCTCACGCCCAGCCCCGGGGTCCAAACCCAGCACGGGCTCCCCCTCCTCCCCAGCGCCCCTCTCCCCGCCCACCCCACCCCGTCAGTGTTGCCCTCACTGCCCGTTTCCACCAGGAGATGCCCTGTGGGCACCCCTCCTTCCTCTCCGGCGTCTGTGGCAGCGCCTGCACCCAGTCCACACGTCTGGCGGGGCTGCACGGTGGGCTCCCTTCCCCTCTCTCCAGCCCAGGGCCCCACACGCTGCAGCGGCCGAGTGAGTGCCGCTGGCTGAGTATAGGGGGGCCTCACGGCTCCCTCAGAAGCAGCCCCTCCCCCCCTTTTCCCCTGGTCTCATCCCACCTGGACGTGAAATGTTTACCCGTTTGTCAACTGCCTGTTGGGTCCCAGGGACCGTCTGCTCTCCACTCTGTCCCCACCACCCTCAAGAGTCACAGCACACAGTAGGTCTGCAGGAAGTAAGCATTAGGTGACCACGACCCCACAGGCCACCACCAGGGACCACTGCTGGTTACTCCTTGCAAGCTGGATTCCTCCGGGGAGCCCCAAGCGCGCCTTTGAAGGGCTGCACGCACTTTATTCAGTGGGGCGGAGGGGGCCCAGGAAAGAGGGAGACGGGCACCGGGAGGCAGAGATGGGGAGACAGAGAACACACCATCACTGCGCCGATTAGCCGTGCCTACTGCCAAGCCGCCAGGAGCCGGCTCGATACTTTCCGCCTGTCTGATGGCCTAATCAGAGCCTGCCTTCCTTAATCCCACTCCCCATCTTTCACATCGACCCCAGACGGGGCAGAGGGACGAGCACACGGCCGCGGGCGAAGAGAACGCAGTTAACAGCCCGTGGCTTCACTGCAAAGCTGCCACCCTCCAGTCGGCCCGAACGCTGCAGATTTTTTTGTCCTCTGGGCTATTTCTCTCCTCACCTTTCCTTTCTGTGATTCACATTTTGAACAGTAAACAGGGCAAGGATTTATAAAAGGAAACCACGGGATTACACCAGGGATTCCCAAACTTCTGGAAGTCACGGAGCCTTCGTTAAAAAACATCCCGGTAGAAGGCAAGTTTATAGATTCAGAGGAAGCAGATATTCACGGGGGCACTTTCCACTCAGAGTCGTCCCGTCAGGCTCAGAGAGACAAAGGGAGTTGCTAAAGGGCACACAGCAGAGAGCTAGCACTGGGGTGTGACCCACAGGCTGGCTCCAGGCCTCCCAACGCCCAGGACGGCGGCCCAGGCCGGGGGCACGTCTGCAAGACCCCAGTGGTCTCACATGTGGGCATCACCCAGAGCTCCTGGCGGATAGGGGCCAGAGATGGAAGGACGGGGCTTCCAGACCCTGGCATCCTCCTGGCCAGACCAGAGCGACCCCGCCGGCCTCTTTCACATCTGACTTGCAGGGTCAGGCCTTTACTATGAGTGGATGGCCCGATCTCGTCCCCAGAAAGGCGGAGGCAGCTCTTGCTGCTCACTCACTGGGCTGGACTCAGACTCCCACCCAAATTCCGCGACCGATCTGGGCAGGCAGTGGGAGGGATGGGGTGGGTGGCAGGGTGGGGAGCCCAGAGCCATCCCAGATGCTTCAGGAAATGGGATGAAGTGGGGGTGGGAGGGGAGGGGTGAGCTGGAGCTCAAAACCCAGGCAGACGGCCCAGCTGAGGTGGACGGCAGGGGCGGGAGGACAGGAACCCGGTGTGGAGTCTTTAGAAGAGCCACAGTGTGGCCGCCCTCCCTGGCCCTGCAGCTCGGACTTCTCTGCGGCCGCCCCCTCCACAGCCGCAGCGGCAACTCCGGGCTGGCTGGGGGTTCAAGTGACGCTGCAGGCCCACCCTCCAGGACCGCGTGTCCACCCCCCTCGCCTGGATGGAGGGCCGGGGCTCAGCGTGGTGACGGGGTGCACAGCACAGCCGGGGTGCTGGGGCCCAGGGCCACTGCGTCGAGGACTGCCATTGCAGAAGGTCCCTTGGCCTTCGGCGGGGAGGGCCCGCGTGTGAGTGCGGGGCAGGCAGCCGGGGCCCAGGACCTCATGTGCGGCCTGTGTAATTCTCGACTCCCGCCCTCCCACCAGGACACCCCTCCCCAGGCGTCTGGAGCTCCTTCAGGTCCCGCCAGCCCGTCCACACATGAGGCAGGAACGCTGCAAGGAGGCCACGGGGGTGGAGGCCAGAGATGCCGTCAGAGGGTACGTTCTAGACCCACGAGCCCACGGAGACCTGTGCCTGCTGGGGGTGGGGTGGTGAGGGACAGCATTTGAGGGGCGAGACCACCCACGGGGCAGAAGACAGCCCACTGGCTGTTGGCCGAAAACTGTGGGAAGCCGTGGCTTTTCTGTTGGAAGGATGGTTGAGGGTGGTTGGAAGGATGTGGCCTCTTTGAAGGCCCCTGAAGGGAAATGGGAGACGACTGGGGCCGTCCCCGGCGGTGATGGCAGAGCCGTCCCCTGGGACCAGGACGGACGGGAAAGAGTGCCCTTCCCCACGACACACTCCAGACACCGTAAGCTCATCACACACGAAAAAAAACCATACACTGTCTTCAAACAATGAAAAGGTTCCAGATGAATCCGAAGCCCCCTTTGGCCAACCTCTTACCCTCATGCGCTCCCCGAAGGAGTTGCTCCTGTGGAGCCCACAGGCTCCTCGCCAGGCGTTAAAACGCTCTCCATGCTGATCCGTGGAGATCCAGGTCCAGGTTTTCAGCGACTGCGCCAGTTCCACTGCAGGGTCACGGAACATCTTAGCCACTCGCCAGGTGACGGGCACACGGCTGTTCCCAAGGTCCGCGTGCATCACCTGGGACGAGCCTGCTTACGCCGTTCCCCCAGGCCCCCGCCCAGAAGCGGAGTCCCTGCCCCCAGGCACACTGGATTCTCAGGCCCCAGGGCCACTCACTTCCCTCAGCTCAACAGCACAGCGCTTTATCAAACCGGTTTTGCCGGTCACGTGGGTGAACAAGACGGTATCTCAAGTTGATTCGATTTGCGTTTCCCCATCACTGGTGTGGTTTCCAGTCTCTGCGCTGTCGTTGGCCTGTCTGTTTCCTCTTCAGTGAACTCATATCCTTTGGCCATTTCCTATTTGGTTGTTATCTTTCCTCATTACTGTGATGTGCTGTTCACGTATCCCGGACACTGGGCCAGCTCTCCAGGGACAGCAGCGTGTGGGGGGCTGCCGGGAGGGCGGCAGGCTCGCCCAACCAGGCCTGCGACCCTCCCTCCCCAGCTCCCAAGACGGGACTGGTGCGCAGCACGTGTGAGCCCAGGTGTGCGCGTGAGGGTCTGACTCAGACACGGTGTGCCGACGACCAGGGAGCTGAGTGTACATCTGCCGCCCGACACAGACACAAAAGAAAAGGAAAGAACTCTCACTCTCGTGACGAGGCCTCTTAGGATCGTCTCCCTTAGCAGCTTCCCTGCAGCTCGTACAGCGTGGTAATAACCACAGTCAGCGGGCCGGGCACCGCGACCCAGGACTTACTTATCTTGTAACTGGAACATCTGTGCTCTTTTTGACTGAAAACGACACTTTCTCCACCAAGAAAGTGGTGGAGGGGAGGCCACTACTCGGGGGAGGCAGTACGTCCTCCCCGGGGACCCTCATTTCCTGCTCTGAATCCACCTGTAAACGGATCCCCCCTGGGGAGAAGCACCAGTTCTCAGGCAGCCCCGTGAGCGGCTGCCCTGTGAGCGGGATGCAGCACACACACCCAGAAGCAGCGAGCCGGGACACAGCCTCGGCTTCACTCCAGGCGCAGAGGCATCCAGGCCCTGACGCAGAGCTGCGTGCCGAGTGGAGCAGAGGCGCGCAGTCAGGGGAGCGCGGAGGGCCCGGTGCCGCGGGCGGACCGGGCCTCAGACTCGCCTCGCACTGAGGAGAGGGTGCTGGGCCTTCTCACCCTGCACTCTGGGCACGGAGGGCGTCCTGGCAGAGGCAGCTCCTGCCGCGGCTCGGCTCTCTGACGGCTGGGGACTGAGAGCCTGGGGCTCAGGGCGCTGGCCAGAGCTGCCTGGTCCAGCCCTGCCGCCTCTCCGCTCCCCCCCCCCACTTGCCTCTCTTGCCCATTTTGCTCAACGTGGCCAGGACAGAAGCAGGCAGGGCTCTCTGCGATGGGGCTTCACGAGGCTGACAGGTGCATCAGGAGCAATTCCGTACCCCAGAGTCAAAGTTCAGTCTGACAGAGAATCAGGCTTGGACACCAGGGCGAGGGCCACTGCCTCCACAAGCACACACGAGACTCTGTACAGGTACAGTCCTCGTGCAGGCGTGTCGGGGGAGGAGGATGGGGCCGGCGCACTCCTAGGTCCTTCCTCCACGTCACTGCCAACGAGACCTGAGAAAAAGACTCTGACCTCACCCTGTCGAACAGCGAGAACACCCACGGGGAATGTACCTTTGCTATCTGAGGGGACACCAGCTGTCCCCAGTTATTCACTACAACAGTTGTCCAGAACGCAGCTGGCCAAAGACACAGTGCAAAAGGGAAGGTAGACAACTGTCCTGCGCAGGGGTGCTCAGGAAGACAGTCACAGAAGACATGGTCAGTGTTCAGGTTTCCCAGGACCTGGGTGGCCAGTCCACAGTCATGAGGACAAAGCCAGAGGGGTCCAAGACGCCACAGCCAAAAACACAGGCCTGGAGGGCAAAGCTGGCGTGGACAGTGTAGACAAGACATCACTGGTCAAGAACAAGCCTTAAGGACACAGCCAGTGGCAGCAGTCCAGACGGCTGTGCGGGAGACCCACGCCCTGGTACCCTTGACAGAAAGTCGTCCTTGAGGTCGGCACCATGTGTGCTCGGGCTAGAGGTAGGCTGTGGTTTATTTTTCTTATTTATCCAAGAAGCTATTTTTGTTCATTAAAACCTAGTTACTTGCTGTATCTAGCCAGGATCCTGGAGTGCTCGCTTGGTTAATTTAAGCAAGCAGAGCTTTGACGAAGTAATTTTATTGTCCTCTGGGATTGGCCAGCTTGTGCCAAGCCTCACTCTTTCCGTTGAAATGGAGTTAATTTTCACTGAAATTGCTTCTCAGCAGACGAACACATTCCCCATCATCGAGGGCTTACGCTTCTGCAGCTCTATTATTCCTTAATTCACACACCCGGGCAGCACGGGATCCACGCCCCAGATAGAGTCCGCTGCAAGGTGGAGGGAGACAGAGGCGGGGAGGCAGCACCTGCTCAGCCCCACGCTGGCGCCTGGTCATTAATCATCCCATAGTCCACACAGGCGAGCCCCTGCGTGCCCAGCTCTGTGTCCAGCACAGCAAGGTGGTGCAAGGAGAAGGGATGTGACTCCCACCTTCAAAGAACTCAGTGTATTTGGAAAGGTGAGATTTATACATGAGACTCAGGATGAACTGACCTCAGGCTTCAGCCCTGGTCCAGGCTGTGAGAGGATGAACCCACCCACCTCCTGATGGGACCTGAGAAAAGAATAGAATGGCCCTTGCAGGGAACCTGCCCTGGAGGAGCCCTAAAGCTTCTAGTGAACTTCGGGAGGGGCTACAAGAGTGGGCAGGGTGTGACACTGAGTGCAGGGGTCCAGAGGGGTGAAAGACACTCAGGGCACTTCCAAGAGGAGGTCAGGCCAGGGGCAAAGGCCAAGGCTGGGGTCAAAGCCATGATGATCAAGCCAGCATCTGAGGCATAAAGGGGCTCAAAGGTGAGATCAGGGCCAGAGGGAGGGTGGGCATGGGGCGGGAACCAGGTCTGTGGGCAGCACCACGGAGAGCTCCAGCAGCCGCTGGTGCAGGGAGCTTCCACCGCCAGTGGACAAAAATGTTCAGCTCCCACTTGGGCAAGAGGGTATGTGTAAGCCCATATTCTTCAATTCAGCCTTGGCTGGAAAGCATAACTGAAGCAGAAGTTGTGGGCTTTGCGTAGCAGTTAATGAAGAACCTTGGAAAAAATGGGAATCTGTTGACACAGATGCTTTGAGAAGACAAGCGATGAGTTAGCCATTACATCTTGTTACATGGATTAGGAGAGCGCTGGGGAATATCTGCATACCAATTACCATAAAATTTAAGTTCAATCTACACTCATTTTATGTCTCGCCTTCAGAAAGTTGAGTTTCTGCCTACATCTGTTTGCTAAGAAGATCTATTTTCCTGTAATACTGAAAATTTTGTCATAATAGTTTCAAAAAGTGTTGACTTGTAACATTGAGATTAAAAATGTTTATTAGAAAAAAGCTGCATTTGTTAAAGTGTTTGTACAAGGAAAGCGTTCATGCAAAGTTACGGATTTACCTTGATGATAGTTAACCCACTACTTCCCTCACTACTCCAGCAAACCACAGTCGACTCACAGTGTGAGACAATGCAAGCTCCTCACTATTGGGAACGCAATGAAACGCACACTTCCATGTGAGACGCATTTGCAAGGACAGCTAAATGGCTCTGACACATTCACTTTTAAACCTCCGATATAACTTTTGCTCATGGAGGGACACGGGTGCCTGACGCCAGGCTCAGGAATCGCACACCTGATCCTGCCCCAGGCAGAGGCGGCTGTCTTGCCGTCTGTGACCCAGCTCAGGCTTGAAGCCCCATCCCTGGAGCCCTGGCCCCCGGGGGGCACACAGCTCCAACTTTACTCACTTGTACTGAGTGGTTCCTGTGTCCACCACCTGAAAGGTTCAGGTTTTGCTTTAGAGCTGAGCCAGGTTCTCAAAACATAAGGAAGCGTCTGAGCACCTCCACACTTCTGGGGTGCATGTGGGGGTTCCGCCATTGGACTTTGACCTACCAGTCCCATTTTTAGCCCCTGGCTGGTTGGCTGCTTGGCACCAGTCAAGACCGTGAGCCTTCTCGAAGCCCAGCACAAAGCCGGACTTACTAGTGTTTGACAAATTGGTGAACCAATGGATGAATGAATTTCTAAAAGTAAAAAAAGTGGAAGAGTGGGCCAGTTTGGATTGTGAAGAGGAACGAAGGAAACCTGAATCACACTGGGGCTGGGGGCCATGTGAGGAGGGCTCTCCTGTGTGGGTGCCCACCCCAGCTCACAGACCAGCAGGAACAGAGGTTCCTTCGGGCCCAGCCACAAGCTGCCCGCCACTTGCAGCCCTCCCCAGTGTCGGTGGCCACTGCGGGGAACTTTTGATCTCCCCAAATTTGTTTTTCTCAGAACTAAACTTGGTGCTCACAGCTGTAAAATCAAGCAAACTGAGTAAGATGCCTGTTTCAACTGGTACCTTGTAGCTGCTGAGCACATTAAGGACCCGAGACTGCCTCTTTACGGAGTGCCGCTGCTAGACGGCCCGAGGCAGACCGACAACTGAACGAGAGAAAAGGCACCAGAGCCCCCACCCCCTCGCCCCGACCGAACAGCCTCCTGCTCCCCACTGCGCCCCCTCTGCCCCCACTTCCCGACCTCAGCTGTCCCGCTGAACCCTCCGTTTCCCTGAGCCCCTCCCTGAACCACTCCTCATCTGAACTCGCCAGAACTTGGCCCTTTAAATCAGACCCTCTGAGGGTCCTAATGCTAAGCCCCTGATTTCCCCCGTCCCCGTCCCCGGGAACAACATCAAACAATGAGCCACAGTCAAAGATCTTCCTAGAGTTCCTGAAGCTGCTCACAGGTTTGCCGAGGAACTTCACTCGGCTGCCCAGACTGACCAGCCAGGCTTCTCAGAGTTAGGCCATCAGTTCACACGCTTGGTGAAGGAGGCCAAGGCTGACACCGGATGGAAACAGCCGACTGGAAAGGCCCTGAACCGTCTCGACAGCTGCAAGTGGGACCAGCCCCGCCTGGTTGCAGGGTTCAGGGCCAGCAATCCCCAGGTGGCCTCGGCCGGCAGCTCCTAGGGCTTACCCCCAAACTGGCGGTGGGAGTGAGACTCCACGTGGCGCTCAGAAGCCCAGGGAGCCTGTGTGCAGCTGACTCCAAGTTGTTTTTAAGGAGAGCTGTGGTCTCTCAAGGATGTCAGATCCACTCGGGCAGCCTTCAGCTCTGTGTTCCTTAGTGGGCCAAGCCAGGACTTTCTCTCTTGGCTAAGAGAACCAGAATAGAGCGGGAAACTAGGTCCACTCCAGACTTAATCTGGCAAACCCATTAGCCCACACTCCAGATGATTTTACTAAGAAAAGAACCATTACAACCCTTAATATCCAACTTCGACAGATGGAGTCCCCTCAGCAGAGCCCGCCCAGCCTGTGTCACTGCCGTATGAAGCCAGGACACCGGGCAAAGGACGGCTACAAACCAGGACGCTGCAGGCACCTGCAGTCACCCAGTGTCCTCCCGCCTCCCAGGGCTGGGACTCCAAGCTCCCCTCTTCATCGGCTCCGAGAAACAGCTCTTCAGACTGGGGAGGATTCCTGTCCGTCTCTGTGGGTCCTGGCGCCACTCTCAGGGCTCAGCCCCACTGCTAGGGAACAGCCCCTGCCTCGGGGCACGGAGACGATTCCAGCAGCAGGGTCTCCAAGCAACGTCGGCAAGTCACGGGCCAAGACCCTGGATCAGTGATGCTCAGTGCCCTTCCCCACAGGGGTGAACATGTCCTTCTGCCCAGACTGCGGGGGACAAAGCGAGGGGGCAGGCGGACATGCTATTTAAAGTGCTGCCTGTTGTGCAGACTTCCACGTTGCTTTCCCAAGGAATGAATTCTCAGCAGACAATAACAGACCGATGTCACTACACGGGAAGATGCTGGCTCCTCGGTTGGTGCCATGTTCCCAAAATATAGTCCGGGAAACCAGTCCACACTGCTCCCTCCCAGGCACTACAAATCGCGTTTAAGTTTGAGCAAGCTGAGCTGCCCCACCTCACGGCATAAATATGTCTTGGTAATGATTTGTGTGTTTCCTCACTGGACCGAAGCTTTTCCATGCAGACAGACCACTGCCTCTTCCGTGGCTAAGATCCCATAGGAAAGGACTGTTCCTCCCTGGGGAACCCCTCCCAGTGAACATCACAGTGATCGGGGAGCCCCCTTTACCGGCCAAGTGCTGCAACAAGCCTGTGCCGCTCAGCCAGGTCCACATCCGTGTCTACAACACTTCCACTGCATGTATCACCCCAGTCTTCAGGACCAGTCAAATGCACCAACAGCATCACCGAAATTCAGTGGGCAGACTTTGTAGAGGCTCTTCAAGTACTCTGGCCAAAAGCATTGGAACCCACAAACTCTAGTCCCTGCCTGTTTTTCCCCCTTAACAGAGGCACTGGGCATTGAACCCAGGACCCGTGCACACCAAGCACACTCTCCACCACCGAGCCGTGCCCCCCGACCCCAAGCCCCCGCCTCTTTGGATCACAGCTGACAAAAAGAGATATGCTTCAATATCACAAGGACATGGCTGCGTCCGCTGACAGTAGCCACACATCAGCGGGACGATCTTTCCATCCAGCACTCCCGGGAGACGAAGACCTTGGGCATCACACCTTATAGCCCAGGTCCTGTCAACTGGAAGAGACACCTTCAGGAAGACCCTTCAGCTCCAGGCACTGCTGACCACTCTGGTGCCGCCACACTCCAAGGAGCAGGCTCCGGGTCCGCGTGTCTCGTCCAAAGGAGGCACCACGCCCTGACTGGACCTGCATGCCCGCTGGACTGCTTACTCACAACCAAAAGCGAAGACTTCCAGGAGCCGAAGCAGATGGCAGCTGGAGGAGACAGCTCTCCCAGGGTGACTGGACCAGAACTGTGCGTTTTTTCCCCACTGTTACTTCTCACCTTATTTTCTCCCTTTCTTCCTTAGAAAGACAACACTCTTACCTGTTTTTACCAATCTGCTGCCAAAAGGGGGACCTTTTTGATTAATGGATTTGTCACCAGAAACCCCGATCTGTCCATGACAGCTGTGACCCTGTATGATGTCTGAAAGCACGCTTTCTGTAACAAAATAAGCTCTCTCTGTGCAGCCTTTGGGACAAAGTCCACAGAACAGGATGTTTTCTCCCTAAATAATCCGCAGACACCACTGACCCTTGGCTCCAGAGGGCAAGCTGGCAAATCCCAGTAAACGGCACTATTAATAATCAAATGTGCACCACCTGGTTTATCTTTGTGGTGAACGGAACTCTCAGTGGGCCCACGAACGTTTGGACAGCTGGCACATGGGAGGCCAGCGTTTACTGGGGTATTTAACTGTCCCTGTTGGTACCCATAATTCCCATTGGTCTTTCCCACTAAACCTTCACAAGTGTCTTAAACACATGACTCTGAGTTGCAGTCCGTAGGGAGAGCCTCACCCCTGTGAGCTGGAGTAGATGCCAGCGAGCGTCTGATCAGAAGCCCCCCCAACATCAGGACAGCAGCAGCCCAACGGTGTCACCTGACTCGTGGCTGGAGTAGCTCTGGACAACGGCACAGCTGCACGCGGAGGCACACACCACCTGCTGCGCCTGGACGGGCACCTCCGGAGGAGCAGAGACTCAGCCACGCTTGATCAGGGAACAAGCACACTGCTAAGTGTTCAGTCAGCTACCTTCAGGTCTGGGGCCATGGTTTAGAGCCATCGTACACTCTGAATCTGTCATTTCACTTTTAATTCTGCTTTGCAGAACTATTTTAAAACTTTGTCCTTGTTGCCTGTCAAAGCCCTGCAGAAATAACGATGTTGGCTCCGCACTCTGAGATGACCATCAACGCTTACAACCTTCACAAGATGTGGTCCTAAGGGTGACAATGCCCGAGAGTCCCCCTCTACCTTCCTTGTTGCTCAAATGTGGCCTCACATGGTTTCTCGTCACTATGCACTTTCCCCTCTGCTGTGGGTCATGACATCTGGGGAAGGTCCTTTTTGGCACCAAGGCACAAAACATAATTCCACTAACGCTGGACAGCCTGACTCCATCAATGATGATTTCAAGGAACACTCTCAACCAAAAGGGGGAAATGTGAAAACAAAGCAAGAAAACCTAAATCAAACTGGCGCTGGAAAGCCACGAAGAGGCTGCCACACCCACATCTGTCACCACGGCTCACAGACCCAGTAGGAAGAACAAAGGGTTCCTCCTGGCCTGGCAACAAGCTGCCCGCTGCTTGCCGCCGGTGAAGAGCTGCCACAGCCGACCCCAGCTTCCTCCCGAGGCCTAGCGCAAGCTCGCCCTCCCTGCACCCCCTGGACCTGCCTGTGGTTGGCCAGCGTTCGCTGCTTGCCTGCAGTTCCTCTGCTGTTCCTGAATAAACCGATCTTGGCTAGCTGAGACCTCGTTATTTTATCTTCAGACTTTACTGGATTTAGGCCCCCAGGGAGGAAAATGTCTGAAATTCAGGCAATGAACCCCTGGCATCAGGGACAGGAGGAAGGAGGTCAGCTGGGAACTAATTTACCCAAAATCTTATACGGCTCCACTTGGGCCCACGGCTGCCCGACGCATAACTCAGCCCAAACCTGGACGATGTGACAGGACGGGGGGAGTCTGTTCAACTGACCCCGGGGGTCTCCACTTGTTCTTGAGGGCAGGAGAGGCCACCTGGCCGCCTAGACTCTCTCCAGTGTGGGGACCTGAAATTAGACGGACTTGCATTGCACTTCAGGGACACGCGGCCGTGGGCAGGTGACTCAACCCCTGGAGTTGTCTCCTCAGCTGTGAAATAGGGACAAGAAGGGTGCAGCCTCATCGGGACATGACATTCTGCACTGCATTTGGCACCAAGGAGGCACTAACAGAGCCATTAGTCTGTCGAGCAAGTGACACCAGCTGCCCCTCCACCAGGAGCAGCAGCCCCAGCTGTCAACGGCATGGTGCAGGTGGCAAGGTCACCACCAAAGACACGACTCACAGGCACTGGATGGAACGACGCTTCACTCGGAGAGGAGTCGGGGCAAGACCAGCTATGGCAGGGGGTGCTGGTCCCTGGGGGCCAGCGGGTCTCGCCCGCAGCCCCAGCCGTGCAGGGTGATGGCCTGCTCGCACCCATCTCATGCTGTGTCGGGAACAGATACAGCAATGGGGTCGGACGGGGCCAGACAATGACACTTACGCTTCAGCAGAACAGAGAAGCAGAACACCTCGAGCCCAAACAGGGAAAGATACTGCCAGACTAAGAGACATGCCAGGCTCCTCTCCACGGAAGGCCTGTTCCAGGTCCGCACGATCTCACCTCCCCTGCAAGGTCCCAGCAAGCTGGGCGCCCCTGGCTTTCCCAGCGAGCAGCGGGATGGCCAGTGCGGTCGTGGCGGCCATGGCTCCTCCTGGACCCCGCCCGCCCCTCCTTCCTGCCTGCCTTGGTGGGAAGGTCTCCCGCAGACGCCGAGCACATACCCCACCTTGGCGCTTCCTTCATCTCTTTTGCTTGTTTGTTTCTCAGTGTTTATTATTTTCTGATTACAGAATAAATATACGTTCATGGTAAAAAAGAAAAAGAAAAAAGAAAAGAAAAATTCCTGAATATGCAAAAAAGTGGAAAGAACAGAATGAAAATCGCTCACAAGCCTGTCATTGTTGTTCATGTTCTGGACTGTTTCCTCGCAGCCTTTTCTTCTATGAACGCACACAAGCATATTATGAACAACTCGGAGTCACATTATTCACAAGATCTTTAATGTAAAATTTCACTTTACACACCCCCCCCCCGCAACATTACCACATGTTCTTTGAAAGCACATTTTTAATGCCTACATGATATTCCATGTTGGGAGTGACACTGTTTTCACCATCCAAGTGATGTAATTCCAGCAGACGTGACGTTCTGAGTCCCACATTCAGGTAGACGAGTAACGCCAGCATTTTGCATTTGTCTCTGTCTCTGCTTAATTCCACCCCGCGCCCCTCCTCCGCCAGGCAGGAACTCCGATCTAGCCTTTTCCAGGGAAATTCAGTCACCTGAGATTTCAAACCAGACCATTTGCACTTCCCTTTTTTTTTCTCTTCTCCTGGTTGACTGCTCAGTTCTGTTCTTTTCTGTTTCTCAAAAGCAAAGCCGTAAATGCCTCAGGACATGAAGCAGGTATGGGGGCTGCAGCCACGCAGGAGAAAGTCTCTGAGGCCCATGATGGGGGAGACCGTCCTCTATGGGGGGCGGGCGGGGGGCGCACCGGCAGTCACCGGACAGCTTATAAAATCCCTGACGCGGCCCACTGACCCCTGACAGGTGACATCAGGCTCCGGGCTGGCTGGACCTCAGCACTTCTCGAACCTCCCCAGGCGGGCTGGAGAGCCAGCCGTGGGCCCTGTGCTCTGCTGAGTGTGGCCCAAGGTGGTGAGTGTGGCCCAGGAGCGGCTACACTGCGGAACCTCCGACTCTGCACTTGGACGAGACCCTAGGTAGTTTCAATGCTCACTAACGTCTGAGTTTACAGGGAAAGGGATATGAGTGGTAAAAGCCATTTCCACAGCCCTTGACCCCCAAGGGGTGTGAGGGAGTGTGTTCACGGGCTGCCAGCAGACCCCTGGGAGGGCCCGAAGGACCGCGTCCTGGCTGCCCCGAGGCCTGAGGGGACTCTGCACCCGGAAGCTGGGCCCCCAGATGCCTGGGGCCGCAGCCTCCCTAGGGGGACACCTGTCAGAAGAAGGGTTAGCCTGAAACATCTGGCGAGTTCCAGAACATCCCAGGAAAGGAGAGGACTTCGTGCTCCCCCTTCCCCGCTCCCAGCCTGGGGTTGGACGAGGTTGACAGGATGGTGGGGGAGCAGAGGGATGGGGGGCACAGAGCCTGGTTCCTGTTGGGTCTACCCGCTCCCAGCGCGCAGGTGTTTGGGTCCTGGGTTGACACACGGTTTGTGGTTTAGAGTGGCCAGGGGACCCTGTACCGCCATCCCCACTACTCCAACCACCGCCATCCCATCGTCTGCCAGGACAGAGCAGGGAGGGGCCCGCCAGGGCTGGGGAGGCGAGGGTGGTGGGAGGAAGGTTCCCACGCAGTGACATCTCCAAGAGCCTGGTTACCCGCAGCTCCTGCCCACCCACCAGGCGGGAAGTAAGGGAGGGGTTAAAATGCAGCAGAGCAGCCCCCTTACGCTGTGCAGGACGCAATGCAGCAAGGGGCGCATCGGAGCATCACACAAGCATTCATACGTCCTGTCCGGAAAGGTTCACACGAGCATGTTAGCAGGGAAGCCTTCGGGTCAGGGAATTGCGGGTAACTTTTATTTTAACTGTGGTGAGGTTTTATTTAACTATGTATCTGTTACAGCTTTTACATAGAATATGTATCACTTTAATAAAAACAACAGAATTTTTTTAGGCATCTCTCTCTGCAGTGGCATAAGGGACATTATCATTTCTACTCACTCCCACCTCTTCTATAGCTCCCTGACGCTGGGCTCCTCCGTCTGTCTGCGACGCACTGTGGTGCGAGCCGAGGGTCCGCCTGCCCCTCCCGGAGCACTCAGCCCACGTCCCAGCCTCTCCTCTGACGCCCTGGCCTTTCTTCTCTGTTCCTTGCCCCCCAGTCCCATGTCCGTGCATGTCGTGTGTGCAGCCACGCCGCCTGTGAGGGCAGTTTTGGGGGCACTTCTCCACTTATCAGCTCAGCTATTCTGGGTCCGCCCTCAGTTCTCCCCCACGTGCTCTTCCACACAAACTCCGGAGCTGCTCTGTCCAGTATGAATTAAACATCATAGTGATTTAAGAAGAGTTTGCATATCTGAACCTTCCCTTCGGGAACCTGGGTGCTTCTTCACGTTTGCCTTCTTTAAGTCTAGCATCACCTTAAAAGTTTTTTCCTTTCCTGCAGTCTTCTAAGAAACATCTGTGGCCAAAGAAAAATTAACCTAATTAAAGTTTGTTTAAAAAGTAACAAATTGGAAGACACTTTAAACAGAGACAACCCAAGCTACTCTCAGAGGAATATTCAAAGTCTTAAATATCCTCAATAGAAAATAAGAAAAATGGAAACGGAAGCAGCAAAGAAAATAGGAGGACGGAAACGGCAGCACGAGAAGTGGGATTAAAGCAGGAAACCAGAGGAGCTGGGGCATGAACCCCAGACCCAGCTCCTTGCTCTCCTGCTGACAGCAGGCGCATGTCTCTTCTTTCTTTCCTGCCAGTTTCCGCCCCGTGTTTTGACAGCTCTGTTGTTGGGTCGTATACATGGAGGATTGTTAATTTCTTCTTGGAGAATTGACTCCTTTTTGTGCGGAACGTCCCTTTTTCTACTAACAATATCCCCATTCTGCTTGAAGCCCATGTTATGTCAGTCCAGCCACTCCAGCTGTTGATGAGCATCTTACGGTGTCTTTCTGGTTTCATCCTTTGCCTTTGTGTCTGATGCAGATTTCCCATAAGCAACATTTGATCGGGCAAGACCTGGTCATTTAAATGTACCAGAAAAACAATCCAAGCCTCTGGCCAAAGCAAAGTGAAACGAAACAAAAAACTGAAAACAAACCAGCAGCAGCAGATCACCGTGCAAGCTGGAAAGCTTGGTTTTGGGAGGAGCTCCGCCTCCCAGGAGGTGAAAAGGAGGCGCAGCCTGAAGACGTACAGACTCACAATGACACTATTTTCCCGCAGGAATCTCAGTAACAAGGGCATTTTGACTCGGTATGACGGTGTGGGTGTGAGGCCCACACACCTGACAGCGACTTCTCTGACGGCTTTTGGCTCCTTCCCTGTGAACCGCACCACCCCCACCCCAGAACGCGGTTCTCCTCTCACTGCCGTCCCGCCTCACCACTCACTGTTATGAGGTTTAACTTTTAAATTGTTTTAAACTTAACTAAAAAGGCATTTACACAAAGCAGCCGTGTTCCTTTTCTTCACCCTACTTCATCATCGCAAGAGTTCATGATCTTCCTAAAATTCCAGTGTCTCCCTCCCAGGATCCGCCTGCCTACTGCGTGTGACATTGAGCACGCTCCGTGTTTTCCTCAGTATGTCTCGTTGTCACTGTCTCCCCGGCATTAAACAGGGGCCCACGGAAGCAGGATTCCCAGGCCGAGAACGACCTGGCAGGCAGTGGGCGCCCGGTTCACTTGCTGACGGGAAATAAGCGAGCTGCTCAGGAGATGTGGAGCAGCAGTACAAGGACACATGGGCTTTACCCCAGTGCCCGGCACAGGGCTTCAAAGACGTCTGAGCGGCAGGAGGGTCTTTGCTGTGCTAATGAGGTGGTTCCGGGTGGACCTAGAAATTGCCGGGTGACTGGGGGACTGGAGCTCTGAGCACTCCAGCCTCTGGGAGGAGAGGGGACAGGCCCGCTCAGCCCCGTGGCCGGTGATTTAATCAACTGCGCCCACCTAACGAGACCCTGATAAAACCTGAGATGAGGCACGGCGGGCCTTCCTGGCAGGCAAACGCGGTGGTGGGTGGGGAGGGCGGCGCCCCGGTTCCACAGGAGCGCTGTGCGTCCCTTCATTTAGCTGTTCCTGTCTGCCCCCTTTGTGATAAACCTGTGACCCTCAGGACAGCTCCTGATGAGTCAGGGAGTTGCTCTATCGGCCCCGAGGGTCTCGGGAGCCCCTGACTGTAGGTGGTCGAGCAGAAGTGCCCATGGTGTGGGACGGGGCCATCCTGTCGGAGGCTCCTCCCTTAAGCTGGGGGGTCTGTTGCAGTGCATCCATTTGGGGTAGAAGTGGAACATACATTTAAAAATAAGTGTTTTAAGTTAAAAAGAAAGCAAGCTGGTTTAAAGAAAAATACTGCGTGGTGATGGCTGACGTGAGGGGCAAGGAAGCTCTCACGGGGTGGGAGACCCCCACGAGCCCAGCGATCGCAGCTCCCTGGTGCGCTGACGGCAGCCCGTTAACAGGACAGAAAATGAAACAGACAGAGAACTTCATGCGTCATAAACGCATCCTGTGCTGAACTCTATGCTGATAGATTTGAAACCCTGATGACTGGAAGATTTCTTTAAAAAAATGAGTGATCAAAACTGACTCAAGAAAAGGCAGAAAGCTGGAGCGCCCGGGGGCTGCGGCAGGAAGACGGTAAACTCACAGAAGAGGGAAAATGACCTTCAGCGACGGCTCTGAAGTTCTGACAGCTTAGGGTTTGTTCCCCACAAACTGTGAGAGGACGGGCCAGTTCTTGGTTGCCTAGGCCCAGGGAGATCTCACTGAGGTGCCGCGGGCACTGTCCTTTCCTTGTTTGGTCTGGGCGCACGTCCTGTGTCGTCCACGTCTTCTGGCTTCCTTTCTGCCCCAGCAGGGCTGTCGGGCCGGCGGTGTCTCCACCAGGTCTAGTTCTTCCAAGGGGGTGGTCGGCAGCGCCCCCACCTCGGCTTAGAGCACACACGTTTCTTAACGGAATCCTTACAAACCAGTTCCAAGCACACAAGGAGCGCGTGGTCATTATGAGAAAACAGGGGACACAGCACGAACGCCCCGGCTCCCGAGCTCTGCTGCCCAGGCTCGGCCAGGAGGCGACAAGGCTGCACCGCGGGGTTAGACCTCGCGTTAAGGGTTCTCACCACACGCAAGCACAGGGTGCTGGAGTTTGCGAAAGCACTCAGGACCCTTTTAACCCTTTACTGAACTCATCTACTCAAGGAAACAACTTTATCCTGAGACTGTTTTCACCCTGAGGAAATGCAAGGTGTGGGCCTAGAAACCACACTAAGGCTTGATTTTTTTTTTTCTTATGAAAAAGGGGGCAGTGGAGAAAGTCCCTGGAGACAGCCTCCTCCCTCTGGGGAGGTCCGCGCTCCGGGAGGCGAGAGGAAGGGCCGGGACCGCACGGCCCCCCGCGGAGGGCCCGGCAGGGACAGCATCCCCTGCGCAGAGGGCTTAGCTCTTTTCTCCCTGCGGCCCTGCTGTAACGTCGCGACGGTCCCTTTCCTTTCACACTTCTCTCGCTCTTCCTTCTACTGTACATAAAGTGGTGGGCGGTCTCCCCTACTGCTGTCAGCAACTGAGGTGAAGAGAACACTGTGACGAGGCGCGAGCCTGGGTTCCCACTGAGTGCCTGAGAGAGAACATAAAAAGGGGCAGCGCGTGGAAACACGGCTCCAGAGACACCCCGCGCCTCCCTGGGGGCACTTAGGAGCCCTGGTCCCTCACCCGCCGCGGGAGCAGCCCCTTCACGGGGCGCGGGGTTAGCGCAGGAGGCGTCTGCCTGGGTGTCAAAGTGGGATGCGAAGACACCTCAAGGCCGGCTCAGGCCCCGGGTGCCGAGAGGACCTCCTCGGGCCAGGCACGTGGCTCTCTGTGGCCACACCTGGTCCCTTGGCATCCGTGCCCTTCTCCCACTATCTGGGTGTCACGTGGGCAGCCCTAAGATGTCCCTGACGTCCCTTGCAGGGCAGTGGTCACGCAACACAACAGAACACAAGGGGAGAGGAAGGAGGTCGGTCCCACTAGCCTGGCCCTGTTCTCCTGTCCTGCTTGGAGCCAAACAAGAGTCAGGCAACGTCCTGAGTGGGGTGAGAACAGGAGTCACCGCGGGAGGACGTGGGACCTCACAGAGGCGCCAGGCCAGCCCCAGACTCCTGTCCCTGGGCTTCCGTTAGGTGAGTACAAAGCAACTTGGTGACTTATTCAGGTTGCTGTTCAGGGGCAGCTCTGGGAAGCAGCCGAGCACGGTTCCCGAGAAACAACATCTGAACCGAGCTTGCAGAGGCCACAGAAGGACGCGGGGGGCCCGGAGAGGACACTGCTCCCCCGCAGCGGGATGCGGCACGGGCAGAGGAAGGGCGCCGGCACAGGCCTGACCCACCTGAGGCCTGGAGGAGCAGGGCTTTCCACAGACCAGGTCTGGAGTCTGGGGATCACACGCACCAGACCTTTCCTGTGACACATGGAGTCTTCACCAAGGACACAGGTCAGGCCACTTTCCACCTGCCCTTCCTGACCAGACAGCTGGCTAGGGACGAGACGGGAGGCGTGGAAGGGATCGACCGGGCGTGGCCTCTGCCCCGGGTGCCCTCCGACTGCCGAGTCCTCGCGGGCAGAGGGGAGGAGACTTGGCTGTCAGAGGGGCAGGCATCGCCACTGTGGCAGACGAGAGACCAGCGTGTGGGATCAAATAAACTCTGCTTCTCACATGTCACTGTGGGTGTGGCCTTGCTGATCTGATTCGGCGCCATGCTGACACTCTGCTGTCCCTGAGAACCTGTGTACGTCCCGTCCACGTGGGATTTAACAACAGCCAAACGGATCACCTCCAGCTGGTGGGTCAGCCGAGCAAAAGGCGATGTGCAGGAAGTGCCTGGACACAGAGGGCCTGGCATCTCCGCTCCCAAGGGCCAGTGTGAGGGGCCCAGGAGTCACTGTGAAAATGGGAGATCAGGGTCTTCCTCCGCGGTGCTGCCTGCCCGGCCGTGGGAACCTGTGCTGCTCTGGGGTTGACGCGTCAGATGGCTCCTGGATGGCGCTCCCAAGAGGGGTGGGCAGAGAACTGGAAAGCAGCCTTCAGGCACAGCTTGTCAGTGCCGGGACGTCGGATGTCTCCATGGCGGGGGACACAGCGGGCAGATCCAGTCATGAGCCTCCTCAGAGGGACCCACCCAGAAGACTGCCTGCCAGGCAGACGTGTCCCCACCATGGATGGGGCCTGTGGGTGAATCCCTGGGCGGGGGCTGAGAGCAGACTGTGTGCCCCCCGCCCCGTGCCCGTCCCGGGGCCGAGGCCTGTGCCCGAGGGGGTGGGGAGGGAAGCTTGATGCTGGAAGTGAGAGTGGGTTTTGATTCGGACCAGCTGGATTTTTTTGTACTTGCGGATGAGACTGCCCCCACCAGGGGTGGGGGAGGGAAGGGGAGGGCGGTGGGGACGGGGCTGGGGTCAGGGGGAGAAAGCTCTTCCCCGAGCGTGGCCGGCGGACTCAGACCCACAACACACCGGCAGGCACACCCTTCCTCACAGGTCAGACCCGGCCCCAGGTGGTGTTTTGAGGCTTGCGTTTGACTGAGTGGTAACATTGTGAACCTTCTTCTGTACAAAACTTCCACGACTCCACTGTCAATGCCTGACTGAGTAACTTATGTACTTCTCTAGGGGAAACCGGGTATTCACAAGGATTGTTTTCATCCCGCCTCAGAAACTCGATCTTAAATCAGCAGCCATCACACTAAACGCGAACAGAAATTAGGAATAAAGTGTGGATGTTGGTCTCCATCATTTTTATTGAAACTTTGCCTGAAGTTTCTAGCTGCTTCAGCTACGTATGAGCCATAAGTAAGAGGTATGATTCTTATATGTGAAGAAACAAAATTATAATTACTTGCTGATATGTCTATATTCTCATGTTTCCCAACAATTTAGAAAAATAACAGGATTTAGTTAAGAGGCTTTGATATAAACACGTAACTTCTCAAGTGAACGGATTTTCTACACAACGTAAGCAACCAACGGGGTGGTGCCATACAAAGAGATCCTACGCATACTAGGGACAGAAAACATTAAAATTTTTTAAAATATCATTTATCAAAAGTTTGAAGAATGTTATTAAAAATGTACTGTATTTTGTAGGAAAAAGCCAATGGAGGGCTCTGTTTCTGGATACAAACACCTAACCCAATGTTTGAATGTGGTGCCCATGACCAGGAAGTGTGTGAAAAGATGCTCACCATCACCTGCCCCTCGGGAGCCGAAAACGAAGGCAGCAGAGGGACCCCGCCGCACGCACTAGAGCGGCTGCATTCCGGGGCGCGGACAACACCAAGTGCCGGCGAGGACACGGAGCGACAGGAACTCACACTCACTGCTGACGGCAAAACGGCGCTGTCACTTCGGAAGACAGCTCAGCCGTTTCTGACAAAGCTAAATGTACTTGTTACTATACGGTCCCGCGATGCCATTCCTAGGTATCTACCCGAATTATTTAAAAACTTGGATCCACACAGAAACTTTTTTTTGGGGGGAGGGAGGTCCACTTACTTATTTTATTTTTAGAGGAGGTCGCGGGGACTGAACCCAGGACCTCGTGCACGCCAAGCATGTGCTCTACCACTTGAGCTACACCCTCCCCACCTACACAGAAACTCGCTCATGAATGTTTATAGCAGCTTTATTCATAACTGGCCAACCCTAGAAGCACCAAGATGTCCTTCAGTGGGTGGTGGATAAATAAACTGTGGTATCTCCACAGAATGGGACATTATCCAGCAATAAAGAGAAACCAGCCATCAAACCACGAAGAGACAGGGAAGAACATCTCAAACGCACGTTGCTAAGTGCGAGAGGCCAGGCTGAAAAGGTTACACACCGCGTGAGCCCAGCTCTGTGCCATTCTGGAAGAGGCAAAACGCTGGCGACAGCGGAGAGCTCACTGGTGGCCAGGGGTCGGGGAGGAGGGAGGGCGAGGGGGTGCAGGGGCGATTTCCGGCCAGTGAAACGAGTGTCTGTGGAACCGTGATGCTGGACGCATGACATTAGCCGTCGTCAGAATCCATGGAACGCCCCGCACGGGGTGAACCGAGTGCAGACTGTGGACTTTAGTTAATGATGACAGGTCACTACTCAGCCACCACACGAATCCGAGATGCCAGTGAGGGGGTCTGCGGGGGTGACGGGAGGGGGCGTTTGAGAACTCTGTACTTTCCATTCAATTTTTCTTTAAACCTAAAATGGTGCTGAAAATAAAATCTATTAATTAAAAGAAAATAAATAAAGAAAGGAGCTACCAAGGCGCAAAGGGACGTGGAAGAACCTGAAACGTGTACGGGTAAAGGACAGGAGCCCAGGTGGAGAAGCAGCACACGGCAGGGCTCCAACCACACGAGCTTCAGAAAGGGGACACGTGCAGACACGGCGAAATTACCAGGAGCTGGGGGTGACGGGATTGCTGAGACACAGAACTTTTTTACTGTGGTGAGACGATTCTGCGTGTTATTATAACAGTGGATGCGTGACGCTACAAATTTACTAAAATTCATAGAATCTTACAGCACAAAGGATGCCCTTAACGCATTTAAGTTTCGAAGTGGGCTCCCACTTCTGTCACACCCTTTCAGGGCGGATTCTGCCCCCGTGACATCCGGTCGACGTTGACCGTGATCGCCGGGCCAAGGTCGTGTCTGTCAGCTTTCCGCAGCGTGCAAGGTGCTCCCCCCGCCCTTCCTCACTGTCCTCTTCGGAAGGAGTCCCTGAGCACAGCCTTCCCTGAGGGCTTCGCCCCGCCTGCCCGGGGCCTGAGTGTCCTCGTGAGCTACCTGGGATTTCCGTGTGGGAAGTGAGTCTCCTCTCCCCACGGGTTTCTTCAGTCGACCACGTACTTACGTTGGATGGACTCGCGGGCGTTTAACGTGTACTTTGAGTTGCAGTCCAGTGCGACACGACTTTGCTTTTCGAAGCTCCCAGCTCTGGCCGTTGGGAGCCCTTTCTGTTGGCGCCTGCGTCCTCTGCGAGCTCCCCCCGCTGTCACGGTAGGGTATGGGTTTTGAGCACTTCCTTACTTCCGGACGCTGCGTGGTCTGGGCTCACCTCCTGTGTTTCCTGCCCCCGTCCTAGAATCAGCCATTTCCCCAATGAGTCCTGCTTCGTTTTGTTTGAGACTGGTATTCGAAGCCAAGATCTGGGCTTTGGGCTTGCTTACTGCTACTGGGGTGTCATTGCTTCAGTTAACAGAGCTGGCAGAGCTGGGAAACACGTGTGTCTGCACCCCTGTCTGTCTGTCCGCCATCTGTCCACCTGTATGTCCGTATCTGTGTCTGTCTCAGGCTGGCCATGAGTGCATGCTGACATCGCCAGCACTACGGCGCGGTCCCCTGGTCTCCTCCAGTTGCTCATCTGCAGGCCCCCCCATCCCCAGCCACGTGCTCGCTTGCTGGCTCCCGTGCGGTGTGCTGTGGTCTCAGAGCTGTCCTTCTCCATCCCCCCATGGACACTGCCTCACCCACTGGAACCTGTGCTTGCGTGAAGCTTCTTTTCCCTTCAGTTGTTGGGTCTCCACTCATTTCCAGAGCTGCTTGGGCCCTGCCTTTTTCTCTGTCCCCCTCAAGTGGGTTGTCTCGCGTGTTTATACTACAGCTGAATTGTTTTGTCACATTCTGGACGAGGACATCCGAGCGACGGCCCAGCCAGGAGGAGCCTGAGGAGACGGGCTGACAAGAGGGACAGGAAGAGTCACACAGAAACTGCGCAACCCGAGTCAGGTGTGGACTGCAGTGAACAATACTGTGTCGACGTCGCCTCCTTAACTGTAACAAGTGTACGTGAACCGGAACGAAAAGAGACGCTAGTACTGGGGGAATGGGGCGGGGCCTGGGGGAAGTTCTCTGCACTATCTTCATAGCTTTTCTGTAAACCTAAAACGGCCCTAAAGTTAAAAGTTTATTTAAAAATGTGTGTCAGCTCTTCCTTAGCTAATTTACTAACTTTAAATAATTCACAACCTCCAGTAGGATTTCCCTCCAAAACAAAAAATTGATCCCCAAACACGTGGATGACAGAGGAGGAATAGCTGGGTAAATTCTGGAGAAGAAGGGCAGGAGGTGAATTTCTGGAGCCAATATTAAAACACACAAAGTCACAATCTTAGAAGAACTTGGTTCTGAGTCAAACACAGATTGATGAAATGGAATGCTTGGTCCAGAGAAAGACTAGAGCTTACAAACACGTCACCTCTACAAGGGTGGCCGCTCTGGTGGA
The DNA here is from genome assembly GCF_009834535.1 of Camelus ferus. NCBI lineage: Eukaryota > Metazoa > Chordata > Mammalia > Artiodactyla > Camelidae > Camelus > Camelus ferus. Next base: position 31,057,827 of record NC_045712.1, read on the forward strand.
CCGGGAGAGAAGGGTCTGCCGTGTCTGCACGTCTGCACCCCACACACAGCCACACAAAAAGGCTCCTGTTTTATGTCATATCTAAAACCTGACCTCAGGGGCAGGAGGGCCAGTTAACGCACCCCTCGGATCACAGCCGCCCTCACCACCACCCCATGCGAGGCTTGTCTCTCGGGGTCACTTTCCCTTTGGCCTCAATTACCTCCCCCCACAGCCCTACCCCACCGGTGCCCAATTCAGTGTGTTTGGTGTATGCGTTCAGAAATGCAAAAGCTTTTGAAGAAAAGGTACTACAGCTTTTTGCATGTGTTTTCAACGTACATGAAGGGTCATGACTGGTGGGTCTCACTGTCCTCCGCCCAGCAGTGTTCTCAGCTCGGTTCGTACTCCCAGCCTGATGCTTGGACCCAAGCCCCCGGCACACACCTGCCCTCTCTTTCTATCCGTCCACCTGCTTCCCCATCAGTGAGTGTTGGCTGCTTCAGCCTCCCCAGCCCAGAAGAGCACTGGGGTGCAGGAGCCTTCTCATTCACGCGTGACTTTCTCCAGGACTGGTGCCCAGGAGGGAGGGTTGCTGATCACAGAGTTCCAAAGGCTGGTTCCACTCAGGACCACCAGCTCCTCCCCAGAAAAACCAGACCGGCTCACGTTCCAGCCAGCGGTGTGCGAGGCTCCCTGACCCCCTTCCCTCCGACACATGAACTGTCAAATTTTCTGCTCTTGCAACCCGAGGGGGTGTATGGTCACATCTCACTGATGTCCTGATTTAATAACTGGAAGGTTGGGTGTCGCTCCCTCATGCCCCAGCCCCCCTTCAACAGACAGCCCCTCCCATATTTTTGCGTCTTTCTTCTACTGAATTCCCCCTTTTCCTCAATGATCTGCAAGAGCCTGTGTGTGTTCCGGATCAGCTGGATCTGTATGTTCAGACGGCTGAGCACTGTCCTGCCTCGTCGTGGGGATGGGCAGCCGTGGCTCATTCAAGACTGGGTGCCCGCAAAGCCCCCTCCTCCGCTCTCTCCTGGCGAGGAGCCCCGCGGCCCCACCTCCCCCACCACCCACGGGTGAGCCATGGTCGGTGGCTCCGGCGGGTTCTCCCCGTTTTCAGCGTTTGTTTCACAAGCCCGTCCACGTCCCTCTGCCTGCGGTGGCACCCCCAGCGCTATTTGGGAGCAGCGGCCCCAGGCTAATTCGACATCTCTTCTAGAGCCAGAGACGGGCCATGTGCCAACGCACAGGGACGACTGGGGAGGAAAGCGTTTCAGCTCTCTTTCTATGTGTGCACTGAAAGAATATTAAAGTGCTTCTAAGGGAAAACATGTAATTACTGCGTTTGCCACATCCAGCAGCTGAAAGCTGCCCTTCCTGCTTTCCCCAGGTCCTTGTCATCTTCTTGGTTGGTGGCAGACCCCACCACTCAGCAGCCCTGCGCGGTGCCCACGACGTTCAACAGAACCCCGCGCCCCAGCGCTCGCACCCGGGCTGCGGCGCTGACAGACAGACTGTGAACGGCGCCGGGACAACCCCCGCGGCGCCTCGCCTCGGCCCGCGGGAGGAAGCACCCTCCTCCAGGACGCGGAGCTGCGTCTTTCCCGAGCGCAGCTGGGGTGGGGCGCAGACAGCAGCGCCGTCCGGGACGCTTCGGGCGCCGCCAAGGACGGCTAAGGCTGGAGCCAGGCGGGCTGCGCCCTGCGTCGCCGGAGAGACGGCACGAGAGTCGGTCTCCGGGAACCCCCCCCCGAGGTTCCGATCTGCCAGCATGGATCACAGCCTGGGCACCAGGACTTCCACACGCTTCTCAAGAGGTTCAGACGTGCAGCCGAGTTCACGGGCCGTGGCGTAAGGAGCGCCAGCCGCCGAGCACACCTGCCTCACGCGCCACCACACTGCGCCTGTCAGCTTAGCCCTGTCGGACTTGTACGTCCCCGCCCCGCCCCGCCCCCGGCCCCGCCCCGCCCCCGGCCCCGCCCCCGCCATCGCTAATTCTTTTGAGCTGGAGTCTTACTTGGGTGCTCGCATACGTTTATCAATCATCGATTCACCGTGCTTCTCCTTGCATCTCAGGCCTTCCTCTGGAATTCCCTTGTGTGCGAGGCAGCGTCCTTTACAACCTCTTTTAGCAAGAGTCTGCACGTGGCTACAAATGCTGCGTGTATTTTTTCTTAGAGCGCCTCCATTTTAGCTCCTGGCTGGCGGTTGGCTGGTGGGAAACCTGGGCCTCTGAGCCCTGGGGGTGTCACCACTCTTCCCGGACTTCTCTCCACTGCGGCCAACAGGACGTCTCTGTCGGCCCATTAGTTGTTTTTAGATAAATAACTTTTTTTTTTCCTTTTGAGAGGTCTGATTGCTTTTGTGGTTTTTCTCGTTGCCCTTTGGTTTTGGCAGTTTTGCTCACATAACGTTTGGGTGTAAATTCATTTTTTATCTTGCTTGCAATTTCTGGTTCTTCCCTCCCGTCAGGCGTCTGCCCATCCTGCCCGCTCCCTCTCCAGGTCGCCCGACCTCTCGTTCACACGTTCCCGCTCTTCCCTCTCTCTGCAGGGTGTTTGAGTCTTTGCCTTTAAACGGCAGCAAACCCCCTTAGCCTTACCCGTCAGTGAGTATTTCTGGAAGCTGAGTTCACTTCAGCTTTAGATCTACGTGGTGTTCTCTGCTCTCGTGTTTCCCTGTTTTGGCCCGTGCTTTCTATCCTGATTTGATCTCATTAATAGTTTTAAGCATAGTGACTTATTTCAATTTCTTGGTAAGCTGGTCCATCCTGTTTTATTCCCTCTGACTCTCCCACTCAGAGACTCCCTGTGCCATCGTTGAGTTGGAGTCCTTATCTTTCAGAAATATACATTTAAGTATCTGTGACTGACGTGGCGTGATGCCCAGGGTTTGCTTCAAGAGTGGGGGGCTGCAGAGGGGGTGCTGCTATAGACGGAGTAAGACCGGCCTCGGGGTCTGCGGGTTCCCCTTATGAGCGCGTCTTCACCAGGGTTCTTTCCCTTTTCAGAAGTCTCATGCTCTGTGTTGTAGAGATACTGCTGGAGAGCACATTTTTGTTTTCTTTGGCTAGTCAGCCTCATTAACTTCCTGAAAAGATCTTTAAAAACCGTTTCCTGTCTTTAGAATTTCTGCAACATTGGCTCAGTGTGAACTGGGACCTGGCACTATGACTGGGAGCCTAGAGCGTCCACCTAGAGCTTCACGGCCTGTCCGGCTGTCGGGCAGGTTCACTCTAGTGTCCCTGTCACTGGGGGCAGTTTCCCAGGTTCCCAGGTCTCTAACCGAAGCCTGACTTCGGCTGTCAGCTGTAGGGGCAGAGGAAGAGTCTCCGCTCCAGAGAGAGCCTTAGGCCCTCCCGGCTGCCCTTGAGGTTTACCTCCCAGCCAGTATTTATGATGTCTGCTATTTTATTAATGACCCAGAGGAACCTCCTTTCTGTCTTTCAAGCTCTGCATTTATCCATTTCCACCGTATCTATTATGTGTGTACATGTTGGGGGGCAGCGGCCACACTGGCTCATTCTGCCATGTTCCTGGTTATTAATGGTATACAAGAAATAATTAAGCTTCTTGCATTTAAGTTTGTAACTAAGGATTTCTCTTTTTTCTTATTCTTGTGTTTCTTAGGTAGACAATACATCATTGGAATATGGTAATAAGAATCATAGTGAAGACTTGTTTGTCTCCAAACACATTTATCACTATTTTCATGATTTCACCCATTATTTCAAATCATCCTCAGAAAGTCTCTGTAACAGGGATGCCATTACTGATCTCCATCGTGCAGATGGATCAGTGAGGCCTCAGAGAAGTTCGGTGACTTGCCCGAGACCACACGTTGGGAGCGCAGGGTGGGAACCGCAGCCCCGGCGCCCACTCCAGCTGTCACAGCCCTGCCCCAACACACACACAGAGCACTCCTTAACCCACCGGTGCACCTGCTTTTTTTTAAAAAAGTGTGTGTGTGTGTGTGTGTGTGTGTGTGTGTGTGTGTGTATGAAGTGGCTAAAAGTGCCAGAGTACACCTGCAGTCCCCGGGGCGGGAGGTCGGGCCACACCCATTCCCCAGGCTCTCCCCACCAGGGCACCTGCTCTGAGCCAGGAGCCCGGAGCCGGCTGAGGAAATGGGAGTGAAAGTGTCGTGGGGACACAGGTTTCAGGTGGGAGGGCGCCCGCCTCACTACATTCTCGGGAAGTAAACCTGGGCCGGACAAAGCCCCAGGATTGAGGAGGGCTTCTGTTGTGACAGCTCGTGCGGGTCCCCAATTAGTTTTCTTTCCACCTTGCCTCAGTGTCAGCGATGCCTTTACCTGCGACTCCGCAGAGAAAACAGGAACCGCTGGTGACAACTCCGGTGGCAAGGACACTCGCTCCCCCATCTCAGCCTCTGAGCAGCCCACCTCTCCCAGGCCTCCGCCCCTCATCCCAGCTGCTCCCTGCATTTCCTGCGTTTTATTTAAACACCCTCATCACGCCATGTTTATAAAAAGAGCCCTTTCCTTTTAGAGATACATCATGAAATATTTAGGGTTCAGATGGCAGGTGCCTGGGACTTGCTTCAAAATGACCCAGGGCTGAGGGGAGCAGGGCAGAGACGAAGGACTGGCCATGGTCAGTCACTCTGGAAGCTGGGGGAGGGTACCCAGGGTCACCACACTCTTCTCTTTACTTTTCCATACATATATCTGAAATTTTTCCTAACACACAATTTTCCTTAAATGAGTCCATAAAAACTAATGGAAAAAACTTTTCATGAAGTTGTTTTTTGAAAACCAGAGAAGAAAATGTGTTGCTCACAGCCTGTGGAGGACACCCCCCCCCCCAATCCTCCTCATCTCACACTCTCCCAGTCAGTCAGCAGCGGGGACCGGAGAGTATTTTCGCTCCACTGCTGGCTTTGAAGGTGAGGCGGGGGCCATGAGCCAGGCTCGCAGGCACCTCTGGAAAGCAGCAGGAAAGGCGAGGAAACAGACTGTCCCGTCAGAGTCCCCAGATGGAAACAGCCCCACCAACACCTCGGTTCCAGCCCAGTGAGACCTGGCCTCAGTCCTTTCTTCTCAGCCTCTGACGTCATTTACCGACTGACAGCCCAACCGTGTGACCGAGGTGCTTACAGCACGGCCACCAGCATAACGGCAGTTACATAGTTAAATCCAATCAACACGTCAAAGAACTAAAACAAAACGAAAGTGAAATGAAGCAACACTAGGTCGAATTCCAAAGATGCTTAGAAGTGGGAGGATAAAGCGGTAATTCCACCGACTGGAGACCAGACAGGCAAAGTTACGGGGTCCACACCCCAGACGGGCAGGTTTGTAGGGGGAGCGGGCACACAGGACAGAACCTGACACTAAGACCACACATCTGTGCTAACTCAGGCCCCTACGTGTGCAGTAATTTGTTACAGCAGCAATCAGAAACTAACACAGACCTTTTCCGATGGAACACAGTTGGCTATGAACCTCCCTCACGGGCGTCAGCGATCTAAGGAGGCAGCTGAGACCCTGGGCTCTTGGACAAGAGAATCAGGCCCAAGTCCTGGTCTGTCCACAGCAGCCCAGTGGCCTAACTGCCCTGTGCCTCTGCTTCCTCATCCGTAGAGTGGGAACAACAGCACGTCTGCACGGAGAGCTGGCCGGAAGCACTGGGCGTGTGAGGGCGGGAGCCAGGCGCTGGGTGAGCGCTCAGCGGGCGCTAGTTCCCGCTGCTGGTGACTGCGCACCTCTGACCCCTTTTCATCCACTGCTTTGCCTGTTCCCTCGTCAACACCTACCACTGTGACGGGGGGAGGGGTTCAACACACGAGCGCTCTCCTCTGCAATTAATTACTTATATAATAATTCATCCTCCATGTAGAATTTAAAGCTGTTCGTCCAGTTTCATGAAAGAAGAAAACCAGCATTGAGTCCAGCAAGTGGTACTGGAGCCAACTGGATATTCGCACAAAGAAACACAAAACTGAATCTGCACCTCACACACCACAGGAAAACGAGCACAAACGGGTCACTGGCCGGAAACTACGGAAGCACTAGAAGAAGACCCAGGAGAAACTCTGGCCAACCCTGGCACAGGCGAAGGTCTCCCGGCTGGGGCACAAAACACAGGAACTACATGAGAGAATGCTGATGACCTTTAAGCACCGGCACTGTGACTTGCCACGCGGACCCTTCCTCAGAAATGAAGGGTTTATGAGCCCAGCTGCTGGAAGTACCCCCACAGACAGCGGCGGGCTCCTCCAGCTCAGCAGAGCAGGGCACCGGGACAGCCCAGTCCTGCCTCCCCCCCCCCCCCCACGCCCCTGGCAGCTGCCCCTCGGCAAGCCCCCGGCTCCCTGACTTCTCTCTTAGACTTGCCTTCCAGGGAAGCTCGCCTGAGACATGGGGCTTCAGTAAAATTAAAGCAGTCTGTGCTCTGATACACACCATTAAGAAAATGAAGAGGGGAGCACAGACAGGGAGAATGTGTTCCCAATACATATAACCAGCAAAGGACGTGTGTGCATCACATATAAAGAACCCCTAGAGTCAGCAACGAACGTCAACCCAGGGATAAAATGGCAACGATTCTGAGCTGGGGCTTCACAACAGGGTTTACAGTCATGGTCAATACGCACATGAGAGCCCAGAAAGGATGGGTCTGGAGCATCTGGTGGTGCAGAAAGTCGGGAGGGGCGCAAACTGAAACCAAAGCAAAAAGCCACAACCGTGAGGGCACGTCAAGAGGACACAGGAGCCAACCGAAGGGCCAGTGACAAAGAGGGGCCTCTGAGTGACAGGACAGTGCACGCTGAGCTGGATTATAGCGCAAAGTACAAAGTAACACCCAGGAGTCCACCCGGGAGTAAATGAGGGAATGGATGAATCTTCCAGACAGAATTTCAGATAATTTATGAAGACACCCCGCTGCCCCAGGGAAGTGGAGCTGAACTCTCGTCTCCTTGAGTGTGGGCCGCACAGTGACCTCCTTCCAAGGAGCTCAGCGTGGGAACAGAGTCACTCACGTTGAAGAAACGTGACAGCACGAGCTCGGCCAGGTGGTCACGGTCCACACCAGCAGAGATACGTCAGGCTGACAGCAGGCAGGCCCTCGGATGTGCCGGAGGGGACGGGCCCTTGCCCCGTGGTCCTCCACACAATAATACATACGCCCGTCTGACCACGAGAAAAACGTCAGACAAGGGCCAACAGAGGACACCCTGCAATACTCCGACCAGCACTCCTCTCAACTGTGCAAGTCATCAAAACAGGGAGAGTCCAAGAAACGGTCCCAGCCAAGTGCAGCGTGTTCTGGATGGAAAAAGTGCATTAGATAAAAACAAGAGAAGACTGAGCGGAACATGGACTTCAGTTAATAATAATGTACTGACATTTGCCATGAGTTGTGGCAAATGTACTGTGCTCACGGAAGGCGCTAACATAACACGGGAAACCAGGTGTGAGGTCGTGGGAGCCCCCTATGTTCACAAACTTTCTGTAAGTTTAAACTCTTCTAAGATAAAAATGTTTATTTTAAAAAGTAAGCACGTAATTAGCCATCCAGGAAATGCAAATCAGAGCTACAGAGAATCGCCCTCCACAGACACTAGAAGAGCTGAAGGTAGACAATAGCCGAGCGCTGGCGAAGACGCAGGGCACGCAGGCCCCTCCCGCCCTGACTGGTGCAGCCAGCACGGAGCTGCGACGGTCTTGATAAAGCGAAACGAGCACTTGCTATTTGGCCCAGAAACTCCACTTCTGGGTGTTCACTCAGGTAAAACGGAACCGTACGTCCACGCAGAGACTTGCCCGTGAACCTTCGCATCAGCTTTTTCACAATTTCCCCAAACTGGAAGCAACCCAGACGTCCATCGGTCAGTGAACCGCTGCCATTCACAGAGCCGAACACCAGGCAGCACTAAAGAGGAAGGGTCACTGGTCCATCCCACACTGCAGCTGAGCTAAGGGCACCAGGCAGAAAAGCACTGGCCACAGGTCCCATTCATGTGGAATTCGAGAACAGAATGGGCAAAGAGGACCTTCAGGGACAGAGAGAGCGCAGGGGCTGCAGGGGTTGGGGGAGGAGTGGGCTGCAAAGGGGCTGAAACTGTCCCACATCTTCACTAGTGTGTGCGTTTATCAAAACTCACTGAACCGCATACTGAAAAAGGATGGCCTTGGAACATACTTGTTGGCAGTGTTCCTGCCAATCAGAGGTCTATATGTTAAGTCCTCAAATGGATTAACAAAAAAGAGTTGGAGAGTTCACATTTATTGAATAACCATTGTGATACAAGGTGGAATTCCAAATAAAGAAGTTTCACTTTTTGAAATAAAAAAAAAAGGATGCATTCTATTGAACATAAATTGTACCTATAAAAAGCTGATTTTAAAAAAAGAGAAAAGAAACAAACATAACATTGGACCTCTTGGAGGAACTGCATTATTTACACAGTAATTTTACAAGAGTCTTTTAAACAACACTATGGCTGCCATCCTGTTCCCACGAGTCTCCCTGCTCTCCTCCTGGACCACCGAGCTCGCACCCACAGGTTTGAAGCCTGCAGGGACGTCTCCCACCCAGGTCTCCAGCTTCAACATTTTCTCTGAGCTCCTGACCCCAAAACTGCCACTTGACTTCCCCTCACTTAGTTGCTCAAATCTCCTTCAGCCCAATGTGTACAAACCAAGCTCCTGACCTTCCCACTCAGAGCAGATTCATGGTACATCTTCCATCTAAACACATCCGCTCCTTCCTTCCAGGGTGTGTCCAGACCCTCTGACTTTGGTTCCTTCCCTCGTGAACATCTCTCTAACCATGGACGTACTCCTTGTCTGCCTCCAACCACCCCATCCAACAGGACACCACCTCCAGCCCAGGGGACCGCGGCAGCCTCCCGTCCTCCTGATTTAGGCTGGGCACCCTCAGTCTGCTCTCCACGTCACTGCCAGCGTGGTCATCCATGAAATGTTAATCCCATCACCAAGTCTGCCTCCCCTGGAACCCTTCGGTGGTTTCCGCTGTGCTGAGAACAAGACCAGAACCCGAGTGGTCCCCTTCAGTCTACCCCGGCCGCCACTCCGGCTGGGATGGGGGGCTCCCCTGAGCCGAGCGTGTGCTCTCCCCCCGCCTGCCCGCCCCTCCCCCCTCAACCTGGTTCGAGTCCACTAATCTTTCCCATTTCAGCCCAACATACCCCTCCCTTGGATGAGGGCTTTGACACCCACCTGCCCCACCCCACCAAACCGAATCAAGCCCTCCCATCAGCCACTCCCGGGGCCCCACACTCCTCTCCCACTGGCTCTCAACACAAATGCAATCATGCATTCTTCTGTAATGATTGGGTCAACCACTCAATCTACCCTTAACGTCTGTGGCCGTTTCCTCAAGGCTGGGCCCTTTGGTAGAAAAACCCAATGAACTCCTCGGTTAAGCGAGGCGTGTCCACCGGCCCCGCCCACAGGCCCCGCCCACTGGCGCTTCTATCCAATCACGGCGGGGCCCTCCCCGGACTTATAACAAGGGCCTGGGCCCCGCCGACCGCAGAGGGCTTCCAGCAGCGCTCGGGGAGGACTAGCCTGCACGCCCGACGCTCCTCCGACGGCCCCGCAGAGCCACGTCGTGTCCGGTGGGCACCTCTGGGCCCCCGACCTCTCGGGCTCCTCTCCCTGGAAGGGTCTCCTGGAAGCGGCGCCGAAACTCCAGGCCCCCAGAGCCGGCTGCAGAGACGTCAACAGCGGGGACACCAGGTACGGAGTGCGTTACCCAGTGGGGACTGACCCCCAGTGCCCTCGCAGGCAGGGGACAGCCCCCAGACGGCCCCTTCCTCCCGCCTCTGCTCCCACCCCCCCTTCCCTCGGGGAAGGAGAACCCCCTCGACTGGCCAGAGGTACTCCGACCTCGCCCCCCTTGCCACCAATTCTGGGGCTCAGTCAGTGAACCCACCCCCAGGCAGCCCCTGCCGGCTCCTCTCTGAAAACAGCCGAGCACATCGGAGCCCCCCACTCCGAGCTCCCCGGCACCGCGTCCCCGATCCGCCAGCCCGGCTCCTGCCCCGGCTGGGGACGGGGTTCCCGCCCTGGCACGTGGGCGGCGGGGTGGCTTGAGCCCTCAGACTAACGGGCTCCTCTCTCGGGCAGGTTCCGCATGGAGGAGAGACCTTCCAAACGCTTCTGCGCCACGGCCCCCGGTCACGGTGCGTCAACCTTCTGTCACCCTCGTTTCAAAATTTCCCAGTTTTCACTGTACTGTCGGTATTTACTTGTATGACCTAGAGATGCAAACGAGGCATTGATGAAAAATGAAACGAAGCCCCTCTCCTCACCCCCGGCCCAGGGGCTCCCCGGTCGGCCTGCTCTCTCTCCTCACCCTTCGGCTTTCCCCCGCCTCAGGTGGACGCCCCTGGCAGGAAGGCCGCCCCGATGCAGAAGACGGAGCCCCCGTGGGAGCAGCCAGCCCTGCACTGCCAGGCCGTGCCCCCAAACCTTTTGCTTACGTGAAACCCATGAGACGTGAGACCTCCACTTCCGTGGAACCCGCTCGCCCTGCACAGAGAGGCCGAGGCCGCCACAGGGGAAACAGCCAGAGGACAGGAAGAGGCGGGGGCAGAGGGACAGGGCCACATCCGCACGTGGAGCTGGACAACAGAGACGAGCCCGGCCACCCCGTGGAGCCAGAAGCCAGGCGGACCCCATCCCTCCCTTTCACCCAAGCAGCAGGGCAGGGATACCGGCTGCAGGGTCCTGGCCCCCTGGGGGACCTGCTCGGGGTGAGACACCAGGGGCTGCCCAACGCCTACGGGTACTGGGATCTCCAGGGGTCCCGGCCTTCAGCCATCTGTCCCTATGTTGGGTTTGTACCCTCGGGCTCAGCCTTGATAGTCATGCAAATGCCCTTTGGCACCTACCTGTACGCAGTGCCACCGCGCTCCGCCCCCTACTATCTGCCTCCCTCTCTCTGACCTGGGCATGTGCTAAATACGCCTTTTCTCCAGGCTGAACTCCAGTCCCATTTCTGTCCCTGCCGCCTCCCCCACCCAAAGCAGAGCCTCCACTTGTGTTGCCCAGACTGAGCCTGCAGGCTCCCCCTAGGATTCCGGCAGGGCCCAGGTCGGCTCCCACAGGGTGGACAGGACTGAGGGACAAATCAGTGAACTGGATGTTTGGGCAGCGGGGCGGGGGGCAGCTGCAGGAGTCAGGGCGCTAACGCGGCGCTCCGCCAGGGGGAGCAGACCCTAGGAAACACTGGAGAAAAACACGAATCCTGTGCGGGTATGAGAGTGACACGCGTGGACAGCACCGGGAAAAGTCCAGGAGCTGCCTGGGAGGTGAGACCGACAAGGGAGGCAGAGTCTGCCCGGCATCGACATTCCCTCAAAGCCACGAGGACACGCCCTCAGCTCGCCGAGCACGCGCCCCAACCTCGAGTTCTGTAGCCAGAGTGCTCGCGCCTCTGGACCACGTGGCACAGACAGGAGGGGCTGCGGGGAGCACAGAGGGGCAGCACAAGGGCCTGAATCCCAATCACACGGGACCTGATGCGAGGCTTCCTCTGACTTGATAGGGCGCAGGCTGATGAGAGTTGCCCCTTCCTATGAAAGCCAGCTTGAGCTGAGTTTTTTGCTGCCTGCAGTGAAAGCACAGATAATGTTCTTCCCAGGGAGAAAGACGAGTGGGCAGAAAAGAGAAGTGGGCTGCAAGGACCGAAAAGTGAGGAAATGAGTAAACTGTATTATTAAGCCTGAATAAATGTGATTCTCGAAGATGAATAATCAGGAACTGAAATTCCCAGAGGCACTGACAGAGGAGTTTGGATGGAGGGGTTCAGAGGGGCTAAAAATTGCTGAAATCTTGTCTAGTTCCCGGGGATGCCATCGATGCTGCATCTGAGAGGGCAGGGGACTCGGGACGTTTTCACGCATGTGTCCCCGCTGGTGACCTCTAGTTGAGCTGGAGCAGGATGAGTAATTCCAAACAGATTGAGGAACAAGTGATCAAAGGAAATTTGATGAATCAAACAAAAGGCATCGGGGGTGACAGAAACAAGGAGAAAGTAGGACACGTTTAAAATGCTAAGTGAGGAGTGAGTGGATGGTGGCCTCCTCCGCGATCCTGGCTTCAATGAGAATATTTTAAACATTTCCCCGTTAAGCAGGTGCTTCGTGCAGTCTTCTCACAGACTTGCTCAGCCAGCCCGAGATCACTCCCATCTTCTCAGTCGGATGAAAGGTTTATTACGAATTGGATTTTGTATTTTATTAAGTAGGCTCTGACCGCCTGGTTTGGATTCATTTGTGAGAGAAAACGTCTGTGGAGAATGAAGAGAGTTTTTCCCATGAAAGATGTTTTTCTTGTGTATCCAACGACCCCCTAAATAAACCCTTCTCTCTGGCTTCTACTGGAGTACATCTCTTATTGAAATCTCACAATTTTCATCTTACCAATGTCAGAGGAGTTAACTGCAACCAGAAAAAGAAACACAAAGACAAAAATGAGTGTCCTCCCCTCCCCCACCCGTGTCCTGTCCCCACGGTCACCCAGGACAGCCAAGGCATCTCTGCGGTTTGACTTTACCAGAAGGAGGCACGCTGTCCTCCTGGGGTCCAGGCAGGTGACAGGTGTGGCAGGTGCGGTGGGGGCTGCTTCTGGCCTGGCACCGGGACACTCCCTGCTGGTCTGCCAGCCTGCACCGCACGCTCACGCTGTCCCCTCCCTGGGAGCGGGTGACCCTCCGTGAGACGCGCACACTCAGGCTGTACAGTGCCCTCCACTGATGGGTGTGCCCAGGGAGTTCCCACCCCCAGAACGCCTGGCTCCATACTTGCAGTGGCGTCTTCAGGCCTGGGTCTTCTGATTTTATAACCTAAATCCTCAAAGTGAGATTCCCGTGTCCGACAGTCCGGTCGTGTTTTACTTTAACAGATACGGCGTTCCGTTGGGCTGGAGCAGCGTCAGCTCCCCGCAGCGGGCTACGAGGCCACCGGCTTCCCCAGTCTCCCTGGCAGTAAATGTCGGGGCTCCGCCATTTTTGCCAATCTCTTGAATATAAATATGTCATTATTGTTCTAATTAGGTTTGTCTTGACTACTAATGAGGTTTGGTATCTTTTTATACATTTACTGGCCACTTCACTTCTTTCTCTGTTGACAGCCAACATGTATCTTTTGCACCATGTCCTACTGGGGTTTTAAGTCGTTTTCTTACCAGCTTGTGGGAGCCTCCTGTATATTACTAACAGCAATTCTTTCTCATCCGCGGGTGCTTCCCGTTCCCACCTGCCTCTGCCTCGCGCGGGTGCTCTGGGGCACGCCGTGTGTGCAGCCCCAGCTCGTGGCCCCCCTCCCCGGGGCCAGGGGGCCACGCCTGCCCCCGCGGCCCACCTCACAGCGGCGAGGAAGTGTTCTTCCAGTTCCAGATCGCAGCCACTTCACTGCTGAGTCATCGTCCAGGAAACACGTGCCCACTCAGGGCTTCCGGGAACAGCTCAGGGTTGCCCAGTCCTCACTCTCCGGGGCCTGCTACCTGCATTCCTGGGAGAGTCGCCAACGTCCGGGCGTCAGGAGGTGACTTCTTCCTTCCACTTCTATGCGCCTTTAGTTTCTGTAGTTTAGTATTTCACATATCGGAGGGATGGCCAGTCGATAATGAGACGTGTGTTCAGCTTTTATTAAAGGGATGTGTACCCTAAAACTTGAAGACCACTGCTGTCCATTATTTATATACAATATTTTATATATATTTTTACTTAGGAAGGAGAGTGTTTCAATAAGGAACCTACATCAAGGTAGTATGATTTATATGCTAAGTGAAGTCAGCCAGAGAGAGAAAGAGAAACACCGTATGATACCACTTATCTGTGGAATCTAAAAAAATGACAAATGAACTCATTCACAAAGCACAAACAGACTGAGACACAGCAAACAAACTTACGGTTACCAGGGCGGGGAAGGGGTGGGAAGGGGTAAACCGGGAGTTCGGGATTTGCGAATGTTAACTCCTACGTGTAAAGTAGGTAAACAACAAGGTCCTACTGTAGAGCACAGGGAACTATACTCAGTATCGTGTAGTCACCTGTAATGGAAAAAAATCTGAAAAGGAATATATGCATGTGTGTGTACGACTGAAACGTGCTGGACACCGGGAACGCACACACTGTAAACTGACTGTACGTCGACTGAAAAAGAAAAAAGAGCAGTCCAGGCGCTGCTCCGCCTCACTGGGATGTGCGTGTCTACACCTTCACACGGAACAAGGCACCAGAAACCTCGTCCACCCGTAGTCGCCTGAGCAGGAGGACGTGTCTGAGGGCCTGGGAGCCCCCTGGAGGGGGACCAGCCCCCACGTGCACGGGGCCGAGGCAGGCGCCCGCGGCCCGCCGCGGCGGGCCTTTCCCCGTCTGCTCTCGCCCGGTCTTCCCCCAGGCGCTTCCGGTCTGCACAGGAGAGCTCTGGACGCCCCGCCCTCTGGCGGCTGGGGGACCCCCACTCTCTTTCCTGCTCTCCATGGACAGGACTGCGTTTTCTCCACCTCACCTACTCCCGTTGGGAAGTTGTACAGGGAACTGGGGCGAAACACATGAAACTGCCAACCCCGTGGTCAAACATCTGCCACTTGACGTGGTCCAATCCAACAGTATTCCGTTAATTTTTTAATACACATACTTGACTTAAAGTCAAATGTCAGTCAATCTCCGCCCTTCTCTGTCTGCAAGGACTTCTGAACATGTTCACTCCGATCACTGCTGGTTCCGTTTCACACGGCATTGTTGTACTTTGGTTCCGACTCGTCATCACCGAAATTATCAGAGTCAGTGCTTACTGTCAATACTTCTCCCTCTTTCTCCGTGTTCCACCAGTCCCTGTGTTACGGACATGACAGGCCAGCCAAGAAACAAGCACCCCTCGGAGGGTTGGAGTACTCAGATTTATTACGCCGGCGGGCTCAGAGGGGCTTCTGCTCCGAAGCTCTGAGCACCTCCAAGACGTGCACATGAGGTTTTATAGGCTTAATTACAACTATGGGGCTATTAGCCAATAAGGTTCAAACAACAAAAAGCAAGGAATCAGTGCACTGGAGCTTGTCAATTCGGAACAGATCACGTTACTGACACTTGTTGAGCTTGGATCTGCGAGTTAGCTTGTTAGCCCAGTAAACTGACACTAAACTTCAGATTTACGAGTTAGCCCGGCAGAACTTAGATCAGTCAACCGACACTTACCACACTTAGATTTGTGCCTTAGCTCGTTAGCCCAGCTGGGCTTTTCCTTCACACCTGCTGCCTTCGTGCAGTCCTCCTTTGTCTGGAGCTCAGTCTCCCTCTCCCTGAAGTGCCTTCCTGGGAGGTTTTCAGTACGGTTAACAGGACGCCCTCAGCCCGCCTGAACATGTCTTGCTATCACGTGCAATCTCGCACAACAGTTTAGCTCGATGTAAAATTCTGGCTTGATGCCTGTTTTCTCTCAGTGCTCTGAAGGCATTTTCCTTTGTTTTGGCTGCTCCCGTTCAGAAACTTCTCGAAGCCCAGACGCTGTGCCTGGGAGGTAAACTTCTGTTCCTCCCCGGGCCCTTTTACAACATCCTTTCTGTCTCCGACTTTCTGAAGTTCCCCTAGGAGACGTTCACACGTACCCGGCTTAACATCTCCGCTAGGTGCAGCGAGGGCCTTCTGTCTGAGAACACGTTTAATAAAAAGTGGACGATCCCACGCTCCGACCGCTTTCATGTTCTCTCCTCCTGCGTCGGAAGCCCTGGCCGATGTACGCTGGGTCCCATCGTTCTAGGCTCTGCGCCTTCCGCTGGCCTTCCTCACATCTGTCTTCTGCTTCACCAGGTTTTCAGCTCTGTTCAGTCAACCCTTTGATTTTCGTTTAATTGATTCCTAATAACCCATTTTGTTCTTTTCTAAATCCACTGCGAGACGTGGTTTTTGCTCTTTTTTCCCTAAGGCCAATTTTTGCAAGGCCAATTTTAGTTCTTTCATCATGTTGAATATTGCTGATTCACAATTTCTCAGATTTTTCAGTTAGCTAAAATTTTCAGGGGACAAGTCTTCCTGGGTTTTTTCTGCCAGAAAAATTTCACTCACGATGGAATCGTCCCCTTTTGGGTGTCTGTGTGGCTGTGTGTGCACGTATTTATCTGATCCCAAGCAAGTTCTACTGTGGAACTTCCTGGTGCCTGGCTTGTTAAAGTGACTTTTCCTGGTGGCTGGTTGTGGTTTATGCCAGGTACTGGGGGTGCGGTGGGCACCCCATCCCCCGGGCCAGACGCCTGTTAGCTTATTGGCTGCGGTCCCCTCACCAGGAGGCAGTGTTTATGGCCAGATTCCAGGTCCTCAGGAGGGAGAGCCCAGGGCTGGCTTTCCCTTAAGGATTATGCCCCAGACACAATCATGGAGGGGCCAGGCCTCCCTCTCCTGGGCAGGTGTGTGAAGTTCATTCATTCCCACCCCCGCACAGGGGCTGTAGGGGTCCTGGCTTTTCTGGAGTCACCTCAGCTTCAGTTCCTCTCCTCCTGGGGCCAAGCGTGTGCACAACACTCAAGCCTCCTCCCTGTGGCCCCAAACCAGCCGGAGCTGCTGGGGCCCCTACGCTCTCTGCCTCCCTCTGTGCTCCCGCACTGGGCGCCTCCCCTCCTTGCTCGCCGTCTGTGCCTCGCACGGGCCTGCGCGGGCAGCACAGAAGGAAAGCTAACGGCACCTGCTCTGGGGCCAGCCTGCGTGGGTTCCCGCCCCGGCTCCACTGCCTGCAAGCTGTGTTCCCGCAGACGAGCTCCACGCCCTTGTGGTCTCAGCCTTCCTGGCGACGACACGGGCACAGGAGCACCAGCCCCACGGGGCCACCAAGCCAGGTGACAGCTTCAGGTGCTGACCCACTGTTATTTCAAAAGCGGGCAGGGGTGGTTCTGCCTTATCCAGCGCCCTATGTGCCGATCCATGTTTCCTTGGGTCCACACTTAATCTTGCAGGCTGTTGCTTATGGCGTAACTGTATGCTCCAAGGTTTTCAGAGCTCTGGCTTTATTCTGAGGGCTGCGGTACTAAACGACTTTACTGGAAGGAATGGCATCCAAAAGTAGCAGGAAAACAAGTGGACGTTTTTATTCCAGTTACGGAAGAAGTGAAAAATGGAAGTTTGGGTTTTCTAGTGCCGTGAGGCAGAATCCTCCCAAACTCAGAGAGGCTGAGAGCCTCCGTTTTGTTTCACTTCACTCAGAATGTTGCAGGTCAGAAGTTCAGGAAAGGTGTGGCTGGCAGTTCACGCCGACCCACGCGGCATCAGCCGGCGTGTCTTCGACTCTCACCCCAACACGGCTTCTACGCTCAATTGCAGGATTAGATACAGATCATTAATTCTCACTGATGTGTAACATCCGATACGTGAATACACGTAATTTCACTCACTCAGCCTCCTGCAGGTGGGCTGTGGGGCTGTTCACAGTTTCTCTTCCGTTGTGAATGTTTCTGTGCCTTCCTCCTGGGAGGCGTGCCCAGGCACCTGTCTCAGGTGCACAGCCGGGAGCGATCGGCCGGGCCACGGGGCGTGCGAGTGCTCACCCTCGTAAAGCCACACTAGAGTGGTCGTCCAGCTGCACGCCCTTCAGCCTGGGTAAGTAACACACCTTCCCTGCGACACCCACTCTCTTCAGACGAGCTCCTTTAGGCCAGCGAACAGTCTTGTACCTGCTGTAGCCTGCACGCACGTCCAGATCACAGGCATCACTCAGCACGTCTGCCAGCGTGGCCTCTCCTGGCGACAGCTGTTTTATCTTCTGCCTGCTAAGTTTTTTCTTTCTTCTTATCACTGCCTGAAGTGCTCTGTATTCCATCCTGATACCAATTCTTTGCCACTCATGTGTTTTGCAAATATAGTTTCATATCACGACTTTTTGAACCTGATTCTAATCGTCCTTTGATTTACAGAAGCTCTTGATCTTAATAACGAATTGAGACTTCCTCGTAAGTTAGCACTTTTGTCCTTTAAGAAATCCTTCCCTGCCTTGAAATCAGAAACTCCCACCTGTACTTCCCTCTCACATTTTTTGCTTCAGACATTTGATACAAGTTCTTAACCTATCTGGAGTGGGTTTTTGGGTGTAACTTAATTTTTCCCACATGGATAACCAATTCATTTTTTTCGTGTGGACCACCAACTATTCCAGGTACAAGCTGAAAACTCCTTTCCTGGCTGGTTTGCCAGGTGACGTGTGTGTGGCACATAGAAGCTGCCTATGTGCGTGGACGTGTGTGGAGACGTTCTACTTGCTCCATTAGTCAATCTGCTCATCCCTGAAGGAATCCCTCGCTGAAGTCCTGCAATGTCTTCACATCTGATAGGGCGAGCCTGCCTTCCTTCTGTGGAGACAGTTCTAATGAATTTCAATTTTAGAAGCAAACTGACAAGTTCCACAGAGGCTCTTGTTGGAGTGGTATTAATCAGCAGATAAACTGGGGGAGATATTATTGTGACATTAAAATTTCCGGTTTATGAACATGGGATATTTCTTCCATTATTTAGGTTTTCTTTCACAGCCTACAGGAAAAGTTTACACATTTCTGCATATAGATCTTTCTCACTCTGGTTAGATTCATCTCTTTATGTTTGTAGCTTCTGTTGCTACATAAATGGTAGCAATGTTTTGAAGTTTCTTGATGCACAGAAGTACAACTGACATTTGAATCTGCAGGGTACACACGGAGCTTACATTCAGCTCCATGACTAAACTGCAATTGCCAGTAATTCGTCTCCAGATTCTTTTTGATTTTCTAAGTAGAAAATTGTACTATCTGCAAAAAATAAATAACTGCTCGAATGTTTCCCTAATTTGTATGTCTTCAATTTCTTTTCTTGTCCTATTTCACAGTCTGAGATCTTTAATGTAATATGGAATCACAGTGGTGGCCCTGAGCATTCCTCTCTTGTCTGCTTTCAAGGGAAATGCAAAACAGAATTCTCTTCACCATCCGTGCGTTTCCCTGGTGGGGGCTCAGTCATGTGAGTAACCTCTGGGGGGCTAACAGCTCCTTAGGCTCCTTTCATCCCAGCTCTCCACTGGCCCCAGATGTCCCAGGACACCACTCAGAAGCTCTTCACTCACTGTGTTGAAAGATGAAGGCACCACTGTCCCCAGGCAGCATTCTCTGTGCATCAACGCCTGCCCCATACACCCAGGAGCCTTGACATCAGCCCCCCTTCACTCTCTCCACACCAACACACTCTGCCGCCCCCGCATCTGAGAGATCTGTCCTCTTCTCTCCCCTCCCACTGCTCAGTCACCAAATGCCCCCTCATCCAGGCTGCCATCTCCTCCCTCCCAGTCGCAGCTCTGGCCGTCTGCCTTCTTTTCCCTACCCTGTCCTCGCCCAGCCCTCTCCATATTTCAGGTGCCGTGTTCTTTCTAAAATATACAGCGTATCAATTCACTTCCCTGCTTCAAAGCCTGTGATGGAACCACTACTGTTCCTCAAGTGACCATAAAGGGACGGACATGCACCAGCCTGGCTGGCTCCTCGGCCCACCTGCCGTGGGCCCCCTCCCCGGGCACCCTGGCTCCAACACGCTCTCCAAGACCACAGCTCTCATCTGTCCCTGAACCCTGACGTTGCCCGTGTCACGTCCGCTCACGTGCACAAGCGGAGGCTCTTGGTCCAGCTTTGACGCAAGGACAGAGACACAGGGGCAGCGAGCAGCAGCCCGTGAAGGACTCGGGTGCTGCCTGGTGCCGTCACGCCGGCCACTCCCCGACCTCCCCGGGCGCTGAGTGACGCTGCCTCCCCAGGAGCCCAAGCTGAGCCGGGCGGATGCAGGGCGAACCGGAGGAGCCGGGGCGGGCGCAGGTGAACCCACTGTGGCAGGCGGAGTCTCGGGTGTGGAAAAGCAGGCATGGCGCAGGCCTCACTGCCTGCGGAGGGGCTCAGAGAGGACTGGGCTCAGCCGGCACCCCGCACTGACCCTACTCAGGCCATGCCGCCAGGCCAGAGAGCTTGTGCCCTGTCCCCCTCCCAACCCGGGGGCTGCCCTCTCCCTGCCCAGTCTCCTCCCTAACCGCCAGCTCCATGAGGCAGGGGACAAGGTATTCAGAGTCCCCCAGACCTGGGCACAAACCCGCCCGGCCAGCCACACACGCGAGACAGCACTGAGCCCAGCAACCCCGGCGTCCTCGTCCACAGAGAGGGCAGGGCGCGGCTGATGGAGGCCAGCCCCGGGGGGGCTGGCAGACTGGCTGTGGCGTCTCCATCTACGAGGGCCCGGCCCTGGCACCGAGGAGGTCAGAGCCAGCTCCCCGTCCCCACGCAGGCCCACCCTGCCTCCCGGTCCAGCTCCCGGACGCCTACGGGACCCCTCCCCACCGCTGCTCCCAGTTCCTCTCGCTAAAACGCGCGGCTGCCCGTGGGCAGTGCCTTCCTGCCCTCGCAGCCCGCCTGGTCCCCGTCCGCGCGGGGAAGTGGGCGGGCGGCTTAGCACCAGCAGCGGTAGTAACCAGCATCCATCGGCGCGCAGGGCACTTGGCACCGAGCTGCGTGTTTTAAGCGCGTCGTCTCCATCGATCACCCAGCGGCTCCCTCAGCGCTTGTTTTCTCGTAAGAGTTTTCAGAATTGGCGAGGCTCCAGTTGTTACACTTGAGCAAACTGCGCTCCAGAGACGCTGGCTGCCTGCCCAAGGTCACCTAGCAACTCAGCGGCGAGCAAGGCCCCGTCCTCCGGGCGACACCTGCGCCTGCAGCCGGCGCCCCTCCCCCCGCGCTGCGGCTGCTCCTCCTGCCAAGCCTCCCCGTCCCTGCCCGGGCACTGTGAGTCGGGTCAGCCTGACGTAACAGCAGGGCCACGTTTCCAGCAGTGACCAGGCTGTGCTTCCGTCCAGGGCGGGCGCCGGCCACCAGGGCCTGCCTAGTGTCAGGGGCTGGTGTGGGCAGTGAAAGGTCCCCATGACCTGGGGTCAAGGGTCAGAGCATAGCAGCCAGAAGCTGGTGCATGGCTGGAGTCAAAGTCAGGGTGTAACTGGGGTCAGGGGTAGGAACAAGTCCGGGTTCAGAAATGACTGTGTTGTGTGGCTGGGTCAAGAGTCAGTGTGGGGCTGAGATCAGGGATTGGTGGGTGGCCAGAGAGAACAAGACCCTCTCCCTGCCCCCATCAGGTCAGGAAACCCTTCCCCGTGGCCCCGGTGTGAAGAGAGGTCAGTGTGATACAAGCTGGCAGCCTCCAAGGGAGGGCTGGCCACTGGGCCAGGTGGGAGCATCACGGGAGGGAAAAGGGGGTCTTGCAGGGAGGCTCCTGGCCCCTGGCCCTTTGCACCCGCACCCACAGCAGCCCCCACGACCTCTCCAGGGGCAGCCGACCTCCTCACCCTTCTGCTTGGGCCCCTGGTGAGCCTGGCTGCATTTCCTGTGGAGTCAAACGCAGCCTCTGCCGGCCGGAGATACCCCTCCCCCACCGGCTGCAAGGAGGTGGTCAGCGTTCCTGCGCCTTCCCTTGCGTTCCCGCCACAGGACGCTGCCCTGGCCCCTCACCTGCAAATCCTCTTCATTCTTCACAGCCGCCCTGACACCTTCAAGCCCTGCCGAATCCCCCCTCTCCGCGGGCACAAGGCAGAGGTTGTGTGAGGGCATCTGCAGCCCAGGCACAAGTCTCTCCAGAGCTCGACAGCGGGCACCTTGCCATGGATTCTCGCCCCCAGACCCGCAAGGAATCACACGCGTGGAGACAGTCCGTCTTAAGTGTGAACTGGAACTTGCAGTGAAGGTGGGGAGGGGGTGGGGGCTGGAAATGGTGTGCGGGGGGAGGGGGAGCGGGAACAGGGAGGGACCCCTCGGCGGGCTGACCCTCAGAAGACGGTGCACCTGGAGGAGCCTAGGGGCCGTCCCTGTGACCTGACACGGCCCTTGGAAACCTAGGAGCCTGAAGGGCTTTGAGGTCTGAGTTTCAGCCTGGGAATCCGACCCAACAGATAATCACGTTTACATGAGTATGGTTAGGGCTCACGGAGGTCAGCACATGTTAAGAAAGTAACAATCCACTGAGCAGATACTGAGATCCCTAACTTGCCCCAAGAAACAGAAAGCCACAAATGTTGCGGAAAAATGTGTTACAGCTCGGTGCTACAGCTCAGTTGTGACAGCAACCTGGATCCGGGCGAGACCAAGCAGCACTCGGAGACTTGGAGAACTCAGGTTTGCTACTCCAGCGGGCCCAGATGAATTAACACTCCAAGCTCTGGGCCCCGGCTGTACGTTTACACAGGCCTTTATAGGCTGCCACTTTTACACTTTGCAACATCATATGTAAATAAAGTATAACAGAAGTTGACCAACCAGGAATAAGCTTTGTAGAAATAGCCCAATCAGGAGTGAGCTCCATGCAAATGAAGTACTACAAGTGAACCAATCAGAAGTTAGGGAAGTGGACCAATCAGAAATGAGAATAATAACCAGTCAGGAGTGAAGGAAATAACCAATCAGAAGTGAGCTCAGGGAACCAACAGAATTCTAGGTGTAAGTTAGCCGTTTCAGAGGCAGAAAGTGAGACAGAGGCTGTGGGCCAGGGAACCGGACAGTGCTGGGAGGAGAGCAGCGGCCTGCCTGGCGGTCCTGCCGGTCTTTTTATGGGGCTCCCCGCCTCACAACCACCAGACCGACAACCAGCCCCACCCCACTTACGTAGGAAAGTCAGGTGGAAGGACGGCCAGTCTAGTCCCAGCATCGCAACAACTAGGTGTGAAAAGTCATCAAACTGGTGCTGCTGTGTAAACCCGCTCACTGAAGGCTGAAGCCCCATGTGTCCCCAAGAGCTCGCAGCCCCTTGCCCCGGCACCCCTCGTCTGGTACGCACAGGCCCAGCAGCGCGCGAGGCGACGGCGTCGGGGCTTCGGGGCCTCCGGGGTCGTCTCCCTCCGGCAGACGCAGCCCAGGGTCACCTCTGGAGCGTTGGGAGGAGGTGAGCCCTCCAGGCGGCCCTGGCAGGCTGGAGCCTGCAGATGAGGACGGGGCGTCTGGAGCGGGCCCAGAGGGAGTGATTACTGTGATGGGGGTGACACGCGCAGGGATGCCCCTGGCAGAAGGGGCAGGGAACGGCTGGCAGGTCGACAGACTGAAGACCCGGCGCGGCTGGAAGAAGTGTTGGCGTGGGGGGGCCAGAGGAAGTGATAGGGAAAGACAGAGGCCTTGGGCGGTGGGTCTGGGAGGGAGTGGAGGCGGAACCTGTGGGGATAGGGACTGAGATGAGTCCCGGGCCTGACCACGGGGAGGGTGGCTGCTGGGAGGGCAGGGCACTGCGGGAGGGGACAAGGTCCAGGCAGGAAGGATGCCCGCAGGCTGTGGGTGGTGGAGACCCCAACACGGCCCCACCCTCCAGGCTCCCCACACCGGCCAGCCCCCAGCTCAGGACCAGGAGACAGAACCACCCCCTCGCACCTGTGTGCCTATGAAAAGTGATCCCGCTCCAGAGCCAGAACCCAGAGGCTTGGTCGTTTGCAAAACTATCGAGAAATAAACAATCTGAAAAAGGAAAGGCTTTGTTGGCAATGTCACCAAAGGCAAGAACCACTAAAAGTAAACTGATGTGATGACGAAGAAATTTTAAAACATCTCTGTGCGAAAAACACCCCAAACCCAAAACCAAACAAAGCACCAGAAACAGAAGAACTGCAGACAGCCAAGTCCCAGGGGAGGACTTTCGAGGCCAGTAAATACATGAGAATCCTTCCAGAGTAATCACAGAAACTTTACACATGTAAGGACGCAGCATTCTCTCCCATCTGTCTGACTGGCATATTAAAGAGTTTAATAGGCGGGGTGGAGGCCGTGAGGAAAAACGCACTCCCACGCGTGGCTGGGGGACTGGACCGGTGTGGCCGGTGGGCAGAGGGATTTGGGAATTGCTCTCAGACTGAAGACAGCTATTCCCTCTGGCCAGCGTTCAGGATGAGCTGTTAACAGAAAGAGGCAATGCTGGCTCCAGCGGGAGGCATCTCCATGGTGGAAATGGCCCACGGGGCTCTATCACGGAGAAGACAACGGGTGGGTGGGCTGCAAACCAGCCCCCGAGCACCACCACAGAGGCCCTGAGCTGACGGTGCCCGCCGGGGACTTGGCTGAGATGGGGAGCACACTGGGCCGGCACCAAGGGGGACCAGCCAGGAGGACCCAGGGGTGGTAAGTGGGGTGTTCAAGTCCCACCATAAACGAGCTGATGGTGGGAAGGGGTGCAGAGCAGAGGGGACTGGATGAGGCACAAGAGGGGCTGGATTAGCCTCTGGGGAGGTCTGGCCCTTCCTGGGGACCCAGGGGGACGAAGGAGGTGGAGCTGAGGTGGAGGGGGCACTGGCCAGTGGCCTGTGGCCCTAAGCCCCAGGCAGAAGGACCATCTCAGCTACAGAACCATCCTGCCCTCCAGGCTGGCCCGACGCCATGCCTGCCCCTGTCCCTAGGGCTCTCGGTTTCTCAGAAGCTTCAGCGACAGCACAAGGGCTTCTCCCAGAAGGCTGCAGGCCCGAGGCTTCTCCAGGTGGCTTCGAGGGCACGGGGGCCTCTGGTAGTTCCCAGGAGGTGAGGTGGGCCCAGGCCCCCCAACGAGGCTCCCCTCTTGAAGGATTCCAGCATCTGGGATGGGCCCGGCTACGACTCCAGCGGGCTGTGTTTGTGGCTCATGATCAAACCACCACCCCTGAGGCGGGAGAGGGAATCCTGTCCCACTGCCTGGATGTGACTCCAGGTTCCTCATTCGAGTAAGGGTGGGGTGAGCACACACGCACACACACCTCGGGGCCTGCGGTGTCTGCACACACACATGCTGAGCACGCCGGGGCGCCCACCTGAAATGGGGGTGCGGTGTGGTCTATGAATCCTGCCTCAGTGCAGACACAGTCCACCCTCCGCAGCCACGGGAATTCCAGCATCCGCAGATTCCACCAACCACAGACAGAAAACATCTGGGGAAAAATTTCAGAAAGTTCTAAACCTGACCTTGCCACGTGCCCGGCAACTACTCACGTAGCATCTACGCTGTGTCAGGTGTCGTAAGCAACCTCGACACGACTGAAAGCACACAGGAGGGTGTGCTGGGCAAACACGACACCACTTTATGTAAGGTCCTTGAACATCCCTGGGTTTCGGTGTCTGCAGGGCCGGAAACCACCCCCCACGGACACGAGGGCCGCAGGTATTCAGAAAAGACTGTGGATTTTACAACAGGCATGTAACTAAAATCCCAAGTGAAGATTTCTCTTCTCTTTGAGACAAAAACAAAACCAGGGCCTGGCCCAGTAAGCACACACCATGATTGCCGGCACCGCTCGTCTCAGCACAGGTGACTGTCAGGCTGGCTTGGATGGAGTCTGCTCCTGACTGGGGGGCCTGGGGGGCGGCTCGAGGCTGCAGTGGCTCAGAGTGGAAGGAGGCAAGGTGTTTCATCCCCAGGGGAGAGCGATTTCGCATTTCAGCAACACTCCCAGGGCTGGGGAGGGGGCGGCAGGAGGGGCTGGTCGGGGGAATGTCCAATAGGAACCAGGACAGGGCTGGACAGGGAGCAGGGAATCCAGGGCTGGGGGGACGCGGGAGGGGGCGAGGTTGTGGGCTGCAGTGAGAGGGCCTGAGGTCAGGGGAGCACGCGTGGGATCTGGGGAGAGAGCTCACTGCCCGGGGAGAGGGTGCAGAGACCAGGACAGGGGCTGGTTTAAAAGGACTGCTCCCAGATGACAAATGCGTTTCACACCTTTCCACTTGCAAACTCGATGCTGCCTGTTTTGGAATCTGAACAAAATGGTTTCAAAGTTCACAAAACTAAAAACACATGCCCGCAGAACAGTGAACCTGCACAGCAAGACACCTGAGGACGGCCCGGGGCAGGGGGGCGGACAGGGACTCTCTCGGGTGGGAGACCCTCGAGGGCGCTGGGCCTGGGAGCGAGGAGGGGTCCGCTCGCTCTGCACGGAGCCCCACACAGGGGAAGACCTCCAGGGAGCTGCTCACAACCAGGAGCGCATCCACTCCCACCGCGCCGGGGAAAGGCGGTGACAAAGGAAGAGAAGTGAGTCTCCTCCCCACCCCGACCTGGCACGGGGACTCTGCTGTGTTGTCTCCTCCACACTGCCACACCGCCGTCTGGGGAACAGATGCCGACGTCCGCGGGGCAGGTAAGGAAAGGGTTTAACCCACCAGCAACCCCTGAGCTACAGCGGGAGGCACGCCCCTGGACTGAGCTCTGCACAGTTAACTGGCTTCCAGCATCTCGCCGCAAAGACTGGTCCCTTTTGGCTTTGTCTTCCGAGTTTCCACACGGGTCCTTCCAGCCCCAGCCCCTCGGGAATCTGTCTGCTTTGCGGGTTCTGACCTCAGTGGCTTCCATCTGGTCAGACGTAGGACCGCCACGTTTTCCTTTAACCCTGGGGTCTTGTTAAAGGACAGGTTCTGAGGCCGCAGGTTTGGGTCGGGGCTGAGATTCTGAATTTCCCACAGGCCTGGGTGATGCTGACACGGCGGTCCTGTCTGAGGTCCACGGGGAACCATGCAGGGCTTGTCTGGGTCTAACTCCCTCCACCGCGTGCTGTCTGAGGGCCCTGCCCCGGTGCCCTGGCGTCTGACTGGGAGGGGCTACTCCAGGCGCATCTGCTGATTTCTTACCCAGTTGTTCCCAGGTGGGCTCGCGGGCTGCGTCCAGCTCCCCACACTACGTGGGAGCCTGTCCAGGGTCCTGGGGTCCTTGGGGGGCGTCTGGGGTCAGGGGGTCCTCAGGGGAGAACCTACATCCACCAACCTCGCTGAATTACTAGATTCCAAGGTTTGTACTTCGATGGCTCTTTTGTATGATGTACGTACAAAATGTCATCTACACAAACGACGCATATGTAATACACAAAACGATGTCGGTATTTACTTACACGAGACGTACCAAGAGCTTCCTCTCTTCTCTTTACAATCCCCACCCCTCCTGCGTCCGCTCTTTCCCCCAGGGCTGGCCCCTCCAGGTCCACGTTGACACTAGTAATGAGCGCAGGCACCTCTGCCTTTAAAGCATCTTCAAGAGCGTGTGTCTGAAGCCTCTGCACGAGGCAGAGTGCTTCAGTGCATCACCTGTAACAAGCTGAGAGTCCCCTTCCTGTCCTTCATCAAGAAGCCTTGCTGTTGGTGTTGCAACAAATGCTTCCATTATAAACAGGTGTTGAATTTTACCAGTGGTTCCCCTGCAGCCAGCGAGATAATCGTATGGGTTTTCTCCTTTAATAAATCATCAAAACATTAATGTATTGTGGAACCATCCTTGCATTCCTGAGATAAACCCTACCTGGTTATAATGTATACTTTAAAAATACATTTATATTCTGTTAGGGCCTTTGCATTTATACTGTAAGTAACAGACGCTTCTT